>NC_141990.1:7529021-7829021 GCF_049901715.1 Pseudonaja textilis | reverse complement strand
TAATTCATAATAATGATTTATCACAATATAGTCACTTTTTAATTATCACCTTCCAATTCTGTTATTCCATTATACAGTTTGATCTAGTGGTTAAGGCACCAGGCTAGGAGGCCGTGACTCCAATTTGGGCCAATCACCAGGAGACTGTGAGTTCTAGTCACATTTTAGGCATAAAAGCCAGCTGGGTGACTTTGGGCCAGTCACTCTTTCTCAGCCCAATCCACCCTGCAGGATTGTTGTCATGGGTAAAATAGGAAGAAGGTGAATACATTTACTGCCTTAACATAATGCAAACATGATAAAAGTGGGATACAAATAAATTTTGATTTATTTGAAGATATCCCTGAATTTAAAGTAATCTAATTTAATTTAAGGAAAGCCTGCTCTCCAATGGAAAGTATGTTGGAGAAAAAAATAAATGTATCCGCCTTGGGACTCAAATAAGAATTTTACATAATGAAGTTGCTCTTTGAAGGAACAAAATTATTTTTCCTTTGGACCAATACAGTATTCTGTCCAGCGCCATTTTGGACTTTCCACTCTTTTTAGGTCTAATAACTCAACAAGCTGCTTATAGTTAGTCCTAGACTTAAAACAGTTCATTTAGTGACTGTTCGAAGTTGCAACAGCATTGAAAAAAATATTTATTGGGAATGGAATGGAATGGTATGGAATAGAATAGAATGGAATGGAATAGAATAGAATAGAATAGAATAGAATAGAATAGAATAGAATAGAATAGAATAGAATAGAGATATGGAATGGAATGGAACAGAACACAATAGAGATATGATATGGAATGGAATGGAATGGAATAGAATAGAATAGAATAGAATAGAATAGAATAGAATAGAATAGAATAGAATAGAATAGAATAGAATATATGGAATGGAACAGAACAACAGAGATATCATATGGAATGGAATGGAATGGAATAGAATAGAATAGAATAGAATAGAATAGAATAGAATAGAATAGAATAGAATAGAATATATGGAATGGAACAGAACAACAGAGATATCATATGGAATGGAATGGAATGGAATAGAATAGAATAGAATAGAATAGAATAGAATAGAATAGAATAGAATAGAATAGAATAGAATAGAATAGAAGATATGGAATGGAACAGAACAGAACAGAATAGAATAGAGATCTGGAATGGAATGGAATGGAATGGAATAGAATAGAATAGAATAGAATAGAATAGAATAGAATAGAATAGAATAGAATAGAATAGAATAGAATAGAATATATGGAATGGAACAGAACAACAGAGATATCATATGGAATGGAATGGAATGGAATAGAATAGAATAGAATAGAATAGAATAGAATAGAATAGAATAGAATAGAATAGAATAGATGGAATGGAACAGAACAACAGAGATATCATATGGAATGGAATGGAATGGAATGGAATGGAATGGAATGGAATGGAATAGAATAGAATAGAATAGAATAGAATAGAATAGAATAGAATAGAATAGAATAGAATAGAATAGAAGATATGGAATGGAACAGAACAGAACAGAATAGAATAGAGATCTGGAATGGAATGGAATGGAATGGAATGGAACGGAACAGAACAGAACAGAATAGAAAATATGGAATGGAATGGAATAGAATGGAATAGGTTATTCTCTTCTACTTTATTCTCAATAGATTCTATTCTATTCCATTCCATTCTAACCCAGAACTAAAGAGAAATTTCCTAAGAGTGACACCAATTAACTAATGGAACGACTTGCCCCCAAAGGTTGTGGGTACTCCAACATGGGAGCTTTTAAAGAAGAGATCAGACCACTCGTTGTCTGATATGGTATAATAGGTCTCCTCTTTGAACAGGGGGCTGGACTAGAAGATCTCCAAGGTCCCTTCCAAGTCTGTAATTCTTTATATCATACTGTTCAACTCCTTGGAATAGCAGTGGTCTTCCACATCGCCATTACACATACCAACTGGGCTCTTGCGTACTTAACAACGGGCACACTGAGATGCCACGGGTGATGCAAAAGGTTCAATTTGACCTCCAAAGCAGGAACATGCTTTTTAACAGCAAAAAGTTGGAGGAGTCATAATTCAATTTGAAACATTGGAGGCCCTGCCTGAGAATTGCCTACAATAGGGCAGTTTTCCCCTTACAGGTAATCCTTGGCTCAGTTTACTGATTGTTCGAAGTTACAACAGCATTGAAAAAAAGTGACTTATGACCATTTTTCACACTTAATGACCATCGCTATAGTCAGGTGATCAAAACCCAGGTGCTTGGCAACTGGTTCATACTTATGAGCGTTGCTGGGTCTCAAGGTCACGTGATCCCCACTGGAGACCTTCCAACAAGCAAAGCCATTGCGGAAGCCCGATTCACTTAACAACCAGTTACTAACTTAACAACTTCAGTGATTCCCTTAACAACCAGGCCAAGGAAGGCCATAAAATGGTGCAAGACTCACTTAACAACTGTCTCACTTAGCAACAGAAACCTTGGGCTCCATTGAGATTGTAAGTCTAGAACTACTTGTACTTACCTGGAGAGTACAGGTAAACAGTTGTCCCCTTGTCAACTCATAAAACATTTCTATGCCTGTTTTAGTAGTTGCCATAAAAATGGAGAGGAGGGAGGAAGGAAATCTGGAAGACCAGTGTAGCAGTTTGAAAGCGACGGTACATTCAAACTCTTATCTTTAAAAGATTGTAACTAAAATACCAGAGTTTTTGCATGAGAATATATTTAATTGGAGAACGTGAATGATGAGACCCCCAGGGTGGAGGGGGAAAACGGGATCACAGGGGACTGTAAATTACGTATGCCAGAGTTGGCTTCATACAGGGCAGTGTGTGATGACCCAGGGTGGGATACAAAATAAACACAGTCACAAAAACAGGTGAAGGCCCTTTTATTTCTTCACTTTGCTTCAAAGCTACAAATATCCTTGACTGGAGACAAAAAACTCCCCCACACGCAGTTACAAAAAGGAGGAAATACCCTTTAAACTAAAAATGCCTATAAATTATAAAGAGTAAAAACAACACAAACCACACTGAAGCAATTAAGGGAACCAGGCAAGATAAGGGCTTGAAGATGTCCACAGATATCGGAACACACAATGAGAAGGACTCCAAACTCAGAGAGAAATGACAGACTAGAGATATTTCCATGCCTTGTTTCCAGCACTGGCCCATACGCATGTCCATCCTTTTAAACAGTTGTCACAGCTGCAGCCCATGGAGAGGATCAAGGCCCTTTTCTCCCCCGTAGACCACGCCATTCCCATCTCTTCCTTATCCTCTCCTCTCTGTGTGCCCTAGGATGGAGAGGCGATGGGCCTGGGTCTTCCTCTGACTGCCCAGCCAGCCTCTGCCCTTCCCCAGCCTCCTCCACAACCTCCGGATCCACACTCCCACTCCCTGTCGGCTGTTCCTCCTTGGAGTCAGTATCCAACAGGGGCATGACACAGTGCCAGTATGTCGCCTCCAATGAATCCTTTGAAGTTTGGCTCGAGAATCATGATTTAATTTCCACAATTGCTGGAATCCTGACACACCTATTTTTGGTATGGCCTCTACTTCATGTAAAATTGATAGAAAAGAACTCACATTTATTTCCTATTTCCTAAATAAATCCCATCTTGAAACAAAAATGCCAAGGATGATTTGCTTCAAAGGATGCCTTGGCGTAAAGTCAAACATGCTTAAAAAAATGCTGTGGGTTTTAATTTTTGTATTTATGATGGGAATTTATAAGACATGCTTAGATGGTTTTATTGCCAAGTTAAATATTCTTCTTCTCTCTTTGCCTACGGTTTCTGTACGGTACAGATAGACCTTGACCTATGAACACAATTGAGACCAAAGTTTCCTGCTGTTTGTCAAGTTTGTTAGATATTGGTCAAGTGAGTTCTACCCAGGGGTGGGATTCTATCAGTTCGCACCTATTCGCTAGAATCAGTTGTTAACATTCTAAGCAGTTAGGAGAACCGGTTGTTAGAAGAAATTACTGGCCTAATCCTGTAAGGAAGGCAGGAAGGAAACATTCTGGAGTTGCTTACAGAAACTGCTTCTCGATTAACCCTTATTACATTCTTGGCAGGACTAGACTTCCTGTCTCAGAACAACTCTGGAGTTTTTTCCCCCTCCTTTGCTGGTACTTTGCTTGGGTGGAGTGACCATTCCATGTTACAATGGCACTGAAAAAAGTGACATGACCATTTTTCAAACTTATGACTGTTGCAGCATCCTCACAGTCATGAGAGGCCAGGCAAGGAGATGCATGCCTCGATGTGAGTGATATTGAGTTGGCCACGCCCAGCCAATAACATGACCCCCAAGCGACATCCACCCAGTCACATGCTCACCAAGCCATGACCACCAACTAAGCCATGCCCACAGAACCGGTTGTTAAAAAGTTTGAATGCCACCCCTGGTTCTGCCCGTTTTACAACCATTCTTGCCACAGTTGTTAAGTGAATCACTGCAGTTGGCAAGTTAGTCACCCAGTTGTTAAGTGAATCTGGCTTCTCCATTGACTTTACTTGTCAGAAGGCCGCAAAAGGGGATCACATGACCTTGGGACACACAGCAATGGTCATAAGTATGAACCAGTAGCCAAGCGTTTGAATTTTGACCTCATGAGAATGGAGGATGCTGCAATGGAATTCTTTATTGGCCAAGTGTGATTGGACACACAAGGAATTTGTCTTGATGCAAACGCTCTCAGTGTACATAAAAAGAAAAGATACATTCGGCAAGAGTGAAGAATCATCAGATACAACACTTAATAAGAGTCATAGGGTACAATAAACAATCAAATCATACTAGGAAACAGTCAATAAAAATCATAAGGATACAAGCGACAAAGTTACAGTCCTACAATCACAAGTGGGAGGGGATGGGTGATAAGGTTGTAACTGTGAAAAACACATTTTTCAGTGCCATTGTAAGTTTGAACAGTCACTAAATGGACTGTTTTAAGTCAAGGACTACCTGCAATTTGCTTTTATAACAGCAATAGCGCTTAGACTTATATACCACTTCACAGTGCTTTACAGCCCTCTCTAAGCAATTTTACAGGGTCAGCTTATGGCCCCCAACAACCTGGGCCCTCATTTTACCACCTCGGAAGGGTGGAAGGCTGACTTAACCTTGATAATAATAAATATAATAAAAAATATTATTTTTTTAATACTGGTTTGCATATCTTGTATACAAATCATTTTATACATGTGGTTTTATTTTATTCTCGTACGGGGGCCCCGAGTCATTTCTCTGAGACTGGCGGTCATGCAAATTTCTTTAATTAATTAATATGCTTATGCATTTTAAGATTATTTGCTGCCCACTGGCTGAGATGGGCAGCATACAGATTGAATGAATAAATAAATGTGTTTTTTTTAAAAAAAAAAAAACAACCCACCTTCACTGCTAACTGCTTTTCAGCAAATAAATTATGACTGTGCACCTCTCGCATTAGAGAAAGCCCCTTGGACTTCCACGGGATTTACTTCAAAGTAAACCTATCTGGGATCAGGCTGGATAAGCAGGGACCAAGGCGGTCAGTGTTGGAAGGAAACAGTTGGCTTCAGCATCCGTGGTACCTCAAACTAATCCAAGAGACACCATTGTGCAGTCAAATTAATATTTCTGCTACTAAAAACGTGAGTGAAACATCACTAGGCCCAAGCAATCACTTGGCATCCTAATTTATTTATTTATTTGGAGGGGGAAAACGATCGGCAATCCCTGGCACCCTTTCAAACAACTTTTAAATTTTTTTTCCCACCCCCATTGTGAAAAATAATGAATCCCAGCCTGGAGCCGAACTGTTTTGCGATGTCGTTGAACCAACATTAAAGCAAGTGAGTAATAGCTGAAGAGGATGGAGAGAATGTGGAAGAGAGGGAGGGAGAGAGGGAGAGAGAAGGGGCTGGTCCTTTGCATTGCCTGCAGAGAAAGCACAGTATATTTTAAATGTTTTTCCCCTCCTACCTTCCGAAGCAATTAAATCGAGAGAAGTAAACAGTTTTGCTAATGAAATAAAATAATTATTTCCGTGGTTCCCTACTGCGACCCACGGTAAGAGGCTTTTTTGCTTGTTCCTGCTTTGGAGAAATTGGATAGATAGATTAAAAATGTATTTTTTTAAAAAAGGGGGAAAATATGAATTTACTAGAGTTGGGAGAGTGAAGCCCCCCCCAAAAATAAGGCTGAACAGCATTTTTGCTAGTACTTATACACCTCGGGGGTGGGTGGGGGGGATTTCCAGCATTAAGTGGCATGTGAAATTACCATGATTACAGAACCTGTTTGTATGTCTTCAAACTGACATAAATAACTCTTATTATAGACAACGCCGTTCCCTAATTTTGTACGGAATGAAGAAAGAGGGAAGAAAGCAAACCAATTTGCTTGTTTGTGCTCATTTTGAGGACTTCTCCGGAAAAAAAAAATCTTGTCCCCTTGTCTTCTGCTAATGATGCATTTTAAAATTCTTAACATTCATAACAAGCGTCTTCTATCATAGCAAAAAATTCCCACCTACTCCCAGAGGAAAACCTGAAGGAATTAGAAAGACTTGTCCTCGAAAAATACAGGATATGCCAATCTTGGGTTCTTTCTTGTCTGCTTGCAAAGTTTTTGCTGCTTGCTGCAAAATAATATTCAACCAGACTTCTAAAAGTGACTAGTCCTCATTGCTGAAAAAGCTCAGAAGAAATGCGAAGTTCTGTACAGATCGTATTGCCTATCTCTCTAATCTTTTCACATGGAAGCCCTAACTTGGTTTTTGGTAAACATCAGTTTGGTGTTTCCATTTTCCTTTCAATGTTTAAATTTTTTTTTAAAGGGGAAGCTTCCCTCCTCAAAGCGAACAGATTTTCACCAAGAAAACCTTGAAAGGCTTCAAAATCAATCAGAATAGAGCCGGAAGGAACCTTGGAGGTCTTCTAGTCCAGCCCCCTGCTCAAGCAGGAGATCCTATACCATTTCAGGCAAGTGACTGTCCAGTCTCTTCTTAAAAACCTCCAGTGATGAAGCACCTACAACTTCTAGTGGCAAGCTGTTCCACGGGTTAATTGTCCTCACTATTAGGAAGTTTCTCCTTAATTCCAGGTTGCTTCTTCTCTTTAATTAGTTTCCATCTATTGTTTCTTGTCTTGCCCACTAGAGCTTTGGAAAATAAATTGACTCCCTCCTCTTTGTGGCAGTCCCTCAAATCTATATATATACCACTCACTCATCATCACAAAATCTCCAGAACCATAAAGCCTACAAACTTGAAATTTGGCACCTATGTTCTCTTGGCTTCTAGGTACTCGCTAAAAAAGGATTTTTCAAAATGACCATCAGAGCATTAGTATTTCCTATATTATTATTAACACGCTCTGACGCTAAGGAGTTCTACTCCCCCTCCCCACCTGAAAAGTAATCTCTTCCAAATGCAAAACACCAGCAGAGGAGTTTTGGTTTCAGTTTTAGTTTCACAGCAGCAAGCAGCTTTAGTACAGAACACTTGAGCTAAGCCACGCCCAGGCTCCTTGCTGTCTCTTTGCTCACACAGCAAATATTGTTTCAATTTCCAAACAGCCCTCAGCTCTCTCACACACTGACAGGACGCTAGCCAGATGAATACCGACGGATGGTGGTAGGCAGAGGCAGAATTCCCTGCCCCCTTGTTTTTTCCCCACCAAATTAAGCCCGATCACATAGTTTTGTAAGCGAAACACGGGTATCCAGCTAGTACTGGAATACTGCTGATCATGAAAATGAGGTTGGTTGGACCTTTCCAAAATTTGTTTAGTGAGGGATGAAGGAAGTTCCTACAGACAGACAAGCACATTTTTTTTTAAAGAAATTTGAATTTTCCTGGACAGTATAGAGGCCTGACTGGCTTGACACTGTGAGGATCCTGTTGCTTCAGCCTACAGTAAATGAAGGTCTCAGCCTCTGAAGGCCTCAGGGCTAGGCCCAAACTGCCCACCCCTCAGGGCCAAGGCTTATGAGATGCAGCCAGCTCAGAAAAGGTATACAGGTTACAGTTAAATTTTCTGATCGATGTTGGATCACTGTTGAGGGAAGCAAAGTTCAGACAAAGTCATTTGAGGGTTTCCTCTTAAGACAACCTCACTCACTCATATTGCAAAGCAACTTTCGGTAAGGTTTATTATAGCCACCTTTTGGTCAATCATATTTCTATTGGTGGCGTTGGTTATTCCTCCTTTTCCTTCCTTGCAACTTTCCTTTCCTCTTTCATTGCCTTCCTTCTTTCTTTCCTCTCTCTCCTTCCTCCCCTGTATTTCCTTCCTTCCTTCCTTCCTTCCTTCCTCCATCCATCTCTCCTTTTCCTTCCCTTTTTCCTTCCTCCCTTTCCTTCCATCCACCTTCCTTTTTTCTTCATTCCTTTTCTTTCTCTTTTTTCTCCTTGTTTCCTTTCCTCCTTCCCCCTTTTCCTTCCTTCCTTGCTTCCCTCTCTCTCCTCTTTCTCCTTCCTTTCTTCCTACCTCTTATTTCTTTTCTTTCTTCCTTTTCCCTTCTCTCCCCCTTTTCCTTTCTTCTTCCTTCCTCCCTGCCTCCCTCCTTCCTTCCCCCTTCCTTCCTTCCTTCCTTCCTCTCTCCCCTTTTCCTTCCCTCCTCCCTCCCTTCTTTCCTTCCTTCCTTCCTTCCTCTGGCTAACATCTCCAAAGCACTCACAGGATGGAATTAGTACTGTGTTGTTCCAGGGCTTAGCTCCACCCCTTTTGTACCTGTACTATGTTGTCACAATGAAAGGGGTGGAGCTTACATCCCAATGATACAAAGCAGTTTAAATCATGGTATCCTATGGACACCTTTAAATCAAAGATCCTTGTGCGCCGTTCTTTCTTGTGATGATTTTATGACATGATACTCTGGGCCAGCCCTGTCATTAAACAGTTGTTGCCTCAAGAAAACACCTGTTTCTTTTTTTCATCCACGCATCTGGCCCTCCCATTAGATCTAATACCGGTGTTGTCTGAGAAGAACATTTTTGAATATTAGGTTCCACAATTCTTCATTTCTTATTGCATCTTGATTGTTGCGAAGGGGAGCGGATGGGTGACATGATAGCAGTCTTCCAATATCTCAGGGGCTGCCCCAAAGAAGAGGGAAGTCAAGCTATTCTCCAAAGCATCTGAAGGCAGGGCAAGAAGCAATGGAGGGAAACCAATCAAGGAGAGAAGCAACCTGGAACTAAGGAGGAATTTCCTGATAGTGAGAAGAGTTAACCAGTGGAACAACTTTGCCTCCAGAAGTTGTGGGTGTTCCAACACTGGAAGTTTTTAAGACGAGATTGGACAACCATTTGTCTGAAGTGGTGTAGGGTTTCCTGCCTAGGCAGGGGGTTGGACTAGAAGACCTCCAAGGTCCCTTCCAACTCTGTTATTCTATTCCATTCCATTCTTTCCCTATTCTTTCCCTACTCTACTCTACTCTACTCTACTCCATTCCACTCTACTCCACTCCACTCCACTCCATTCCACTCCATTCCTATTCTGTTCCATTCTTTCCCTATTCTATTGTATTCCATTCCATTCTATTCCATTCCATTCCATTCTATTCTATTCTATTCTATTCTATTCTATTCTATTCTATTCTATTCTATTCTATTCTACTCTACTCCATTTCATTTCATTTCAATCCATTGCTATTTCTATTCTATTCCATTCCATTCTTTCCCTATTCTATTCTATTCTATTCTATTCTATTCTATTCTATTCTATTCTATTCTATTCTATTCTATTCTATTCTATTCTACTCCACTCCACTCCATTCCGTTCCATTTTGTTCCGTTCCGTTCTGTTCTTTCCCTATCCTATTCTACTCTAATGTAGGTTTTCAATTGTGTGGGTTATTGGATGGATGGGTGGACGGATAGAAGGAAAGGAAACAGAGGGAGGAAGGGAGGAAAAACTCTAGAGGAAATGGTTTTTCATCGAGCCTGAAATGCATATTTAACAGTGGAAAGATTCACGGGTGTGTTTGGGGAGGCATCTTGAGTAGCCTTTTGGTGGATCTCCTGGCAGATATAGCGACGACAAAAACAGAATATATATGTCATCCCTATTTTAAGTCGCCTTTTACCCTCTCTGCTGCCTGGCTGGGGGAATAAAGCAGAAAGCCCACATCTCCATTTCTAGACTTCCGACTCCTTCAGAAAACCAGCCTCCATCAACCCTTTCGGCCAGCCAGAATGTTGTCCGAGGTAAGAGCGCCCCCTGGTGCTTGCGCATTGCACAACCCCACTCCTTGTCAGGCCCTGGACTCCACAGTCCATAAGCCAGCCACCTTGCTAATTTGACAGCCAAGTTGGGGGACTAGGGGGATGGGGGGGGGAGGAGGAAGAGGAGGGAGGGCGAGGAATTAAAACGTATTAAAGGTGTTAATAAGTGACTTATTTAAACGGGGTATCGCATATATTGGACATTAATCACCGTGCCGTTAAAACTGTAATTAAGGAGTCAGCTCTGCCTTCTGGGGAAGGCGCACTTGGGCGCCGAGAGGAAACGGCCTCTTTTATTAATACAAATTATTTTATTTGGCTAAAGCTAATAATTCTAAGTGAGGTCAACGGGACTTCTGCCACGCGGGAAGTGGCACCCTTGCCCGAGCAACGTTTCCATGGCAACGGAGATAGAAGAAGTTCAGCCCTCCATGCGCCAGCTATTACAGCTTCGCTCCCTAAGCGAGGAGCTGGGTGGTTTGGGAGGAAAGTGCACAATTATTTTGCTGACAAGCACATTTTCCCCGGAAAAATAGAAGGAGGGGCAGAGGGTGGAGGTCAAGAGGGAGAGCTTTGCACCCAGTGAATCCCAAATTTGTTGTGGGGGGTGGGGAAGCCCATTTGGAAAGATGGCATATTTTTCCTCCTCGCACCCTTCGATCCAGAAGCTGGGAATAAGTTTCTAAAAGACAGAGAAGGGAAAAAGGAAGATTTTGGTTCCAATCCTCCCAAAAATGTTTACTGCTCTTTTTTTAAAAAGAAAAATGGGTAGTGGCTACTACTGGGTTGGTTATTGTTATGCTTGCAAGTAGAGTCAGTTTGGTCCAGTGGCTAAGGCTGTAGAAATCAGGAGACTGAGAATTCTAGTTCTGCCTTAGGCATGACAGCTGGCTGGGTGACTTTGGGCCAATCACCAGGAGACAGTGAGTTCTAGTCCCGCCTTAGGCATGAAAGCTGGCTGGGTGACTTTGGGCCAATCACCAGGAGACAGTGAGTTCTAGTCCTGCCTTAAGCATGAAAGCCAGCTGGTGACTTTGGGCCAATCACCAGGAGACCGTGAATTCTAGTCCCGCCTTAGGCATGAAAGCTGGCTGGGTGACTTTGGGCCAATCACCAGGAGACAGTGAGTTCTAGTCCCGCCTTAGGCATGAAAGCTGGCTGGGTGACTTTGGGCCAATCACCAGGAGACAGTGAGTTCTAGTTCCGCCTTAGGCATGAAAGCTGGCTGGGTGACTTTGGGCCAATCACCAGGAGACAGTGAGTTCTAGTTCCGCCTTAGGCATGAAAGCTGGCTGGGTGACTTTGGGCCAATCACCAGGAGACTGAGAGTTCTAGTTCTATCTTAAGCATAAAAGTCAATTAGATGACTTTTGATCAAACTCTCTCTCTCACGTCCTCGACTTACAATAGCTCATGTAGTGACCGTTCAAAGTTACAATGGCACTGAAAAAAGTGACATGACCATTTTTCATAGTTAATTACTACTGCAGCATCCCCACGGTCACATGATCAAAATTCAACTGCTTAGCAACTGACTCCTATTTATGACGGTTGCAGCGTCCCGGGGTCATGTGATCCCATTTTGCAACCTTCTCACAAGCAAAGTCAATGGGGAAGCCAGATTCGCTTAACAACCATGTTACTAATTTAACAACTGCAATGATTCACTTAATAACTGTGGCAAGAAAGGTCATAAAATGGGACAGCATTCGCTTAACAAACATCTCGCTTAGCAACATACATTCTGGGCTCGATCATGGTCATAAGTTGAGGACAACCTGTATTATAAAAAAATAATAAAGATGGGAAATTTTAAGAATGAAAAAATGAAATGAATAAGTAATATCCCAAACAAACTTCATCGTTTCACATTGTCTTTTCCGTTGCTTTATCTTGGGGTACAGTTAGTTCTGTTTGGGGGAGGTTATTTGTTTTGTTTTTGTTCCTTTCTTTCAATTGTTAACCAGCCCAGATTTACTTATTTAATTTGGAGAGCAATATACATTTTCTAAATAAATAAATGAGGTAAATGTACTTGTCTGACTTTGAGAAATATAGTGTGCATGTTACATTTATATCCCACAATTTATGTATCTCACTCTTGGATGTGTCTAATTGAATGAAAAGAACGGACAAGGGGAGACAGGATAGCAGTCTTTCAATATCTCAGGGGCTGCAAAAAACCAAGAGGGAGTCAAACTATTCTCCAAAGCACCTGAAGGTAGGACAAGAAGCAACGGATGTAGACAAATCAAAGAGAGAAGCAACTTATAACTAAGGAGAAATTTCTGGAAAGTGAGAACAATTAATCAGTGGAACCGCTTGCCTCCAGAGGTTGTAAATGCTGAAATACTGGAAGTTTTTAAGAAGAAATTGGACAGCTGTTTGTCTGAAATGGTATAGGGGAGTGGTGGCTAACCTTTTGGGGCTCCTGTGCCAAAAATTGTGTGCGCGCTTGCACACTTGCCTGCCAGCCACCCAGAAGGCAGTGCGCACGCCCTTACGCCAGTGATGGGATTCATTTTCTTTTACTACCGGTTCTGTGAGCGTGGCTTGGTGGGTGTGGCAGAGGAAGGATACTGTAAAATCTCCAGACAGAGGTGGTATTTGCTGGTTCTCTGAACAATTCAAAATTTCCGCTACCGGTTCTCCAGAACTGGTCAGAACCTGCTGAATACCTCTGCCCCACGCCCCCTATGCATGCGCATACAATCCCCACCCACTCCCTTACCTGCACTGTGCCTCTCATCTGATTTTGGGCCAGTTTGAGGCCTTTTTCAGACTCCCAGAGGTTTGAGGAAGGCTTCTGCAGGCTTCTGCAGGCTTTTCAGGACGAAAACTAGCCCCATTTCATCACTTCCAGTATTTCCGTAAAAACAGGAAGTGATGAAACAGGCCTAGTTTTCGGCCTGAAAAGCCTGCGGAAGCCTTCCTCAAGCCTCTGGGAGTCCGAAAAAGGCCTCAAACCAGCCAAAAATCAGCTGTGAGGTCCACGCATGGGCAGTGAGGTAAGTTTGCCTGCAACTTGTGTGCCGCCACAAATGGCTCTACGTGCCACCTGTGGCACACATGCCATAGGTTCGCCATCATGGGTAAAGGGAGTCCTGCTTGAGTAAGGGGTTGGACTAGAAGACCTCCAAGGTCCCTTCCAGCCTTGTGATTCTAAAAAAGCAAAACCAAAAACAGGCTGGTTCTCCAGCTTTGCTGAAGCTGCAGGTTGCTGGGTCTCCAACCAATTATTTTCTGAACGCTGCAGTGATTTATCTACGTCCCGGTGTGATGTCATTCGTTTATGTACAGCATTACCCAGAATATGGCATTAACATTTTACTATTAGTCTTACCTTTCAACACAAAAAGATAAAGGCGTAAATCTCAAGACACAATGGAGGTGTCAGCCAAGTTGATGTAGTGTTACAAGTTTGGCTATGTTATTTTATTTTATTTTATTTTTTGGCATATTCCTGCAACTTGAATGATACAAAAAAGCCAAGATCATTTTTCTCCCTGGGGTGAGCCCAGGACTGCCAAATCGGGTTTACTAGATCTAATTTTAATGGCTGGGTGGCTTGAATAAGTGGACAGGCATATAAGTAAAAAAAAATCTCCATTGCAAACAAACTTGTGACTGTTTTTCACACTTACAACCATTGCAACATCCCCATGGTCACGTGATCCAAATTTGGATGTTTGACAACTGGTTCATATTTATGACAGCTGCAGTGTCCTGGGGTCATGTGATCCCCTTTTTTGTGACCTTCTGACATGGGGAAAGATTGGTGTTCTGACCCAATTCTTGTTCCAAGGAAGCAAACACAAAACAGGAGGTAACAGCAAAACCTTTTAATGATTCTTTACTAATTCCGTTCCTTCCCAGTTAAAAGGCTGTTTCAAACTAATTGTCTCTGATAAGAACGAGCCTTGCCAAGGTTGTGCAAGGCTGCCAAGAACACTAGATAAAGTTGCTAAGAAATATTTCAAACACAAAGAGCCTCCAAGCACCAACCAAAATAATCTGAATGTCCACAGGACTTGAGTGAAAAAACTTCTTTGCTTCCTGAAAAGAACTCCAGTTTCTCAGCTGGCTTTTATCTCTTAAGGGAGAGGCCATTACCTTGCAGCCTTACTCCTGAGTCGCCTGTGCTGCTACAGCTGTTCTTTCCTTTGAGCAGCCCTGAGCGCAAGTGCACTGGGCACAGGCTCCTCAGGGACCTCTTCATCACTGCTGCCAGCCTCCACAATCTCTGAAGGCATCATTCCACTCCCTGATGATCCTGGCCCCATCCCTACCTCACACGCAGGCCCCTCATCTGAGTCTTCACTCTCTGAGACCTCAGCCGGCAAACACCTGCTGCCGGCAAACCACAACAACTGGTTCCCTTAGCAGCCATGTGACAAAGTTACCAGCTGCAGTGATTCACTTAACAGTGACAAGAAAGGTCATAAAACAGGGCAAAACTAACTGAACAACTGTCTCAACAGAAATGTTAGGCTCCATTGTGGTCAAAAGTCAAGGAGTACCTGTACTATCTATCTATCTATCTATCTATCTATCTATCTATCTATCTATCTATCTATCTGGATCTTTGGTTATTCGGGTTTTCTCTGATACTAGGCAACGTTTCGTTGAAGTCTCATTCATCATCTTCAGGCTTGTGTCTTTGGCAGCACAGAGCCGAAGACACAAGCCTGAAGATGATGAATGAGACTTCATCGAAACGTTGCCTAGATACTTCAATCTTACGCCGGAGAAAACCCGAATAACCAAAGATCCACATACAAATACCCACGAGAACCTCAGAAAATATACATACATACATATATATATATGACAACTGACCACACATACAGGTAGTCCTTAAGTTATGACCACAATGGAGCCCAAAATTTGTGTTGTTAAGCAGGGTAGATTTGATTTAAATCAATTAGATTTACACCATAATGTAAATCACTAGCATAAAGGCTTGATTTAAATCAACGCGATTTAAATCATAATTTTTTAAGACCGACTGTCATCTCTGTCTCGCAGTGGCTCCTCCTCTGACAGCTGTTGACTCACAGACAGTCCCAATATTGCAGAATATACAGCCTCCTGCTACATAACTAAGCTCCATTTCATGCCGAATAAACCAAGTTAGACTTGAAACCTGAAATATTTTTTATTAGGAATGGTACCTGAAGGTTACAGCAAAGAAAAAACATATTTAATCATACATGTATTAATTAACCGCAACTACAATTGGATTTGCTCAGAATTGGAAAAGTGGTAAGATACTGACAGAAGGAAAAATAATTGAGGAAATATTTGAATGTGCAGAAATGAATATATTAACATTGGTAATTAAAGAAAAAAAAGAAATAGAATATTGTATGGGATTTGTTTTATCAATGGTTAGAAAATAAAACAAATAAAACTTGTTAAGTGAGACAGTCGTTAAGTGAGTTCTGCCCTATTTTCTTGCCACCATTGTTAAGGGAATCACTGCAGTTGCTCTGTTACCCGTCGTTAAGTGAATCTAGCTTCCCCATTGACTTTGCTTATCAGAAGTTCGCAAAAGGGGATGATATGACCCCGGGATACTGCAACCGTCATAAATATGAGTCAGTTGCCAAGCATCTGAATTTAGATCACATGACCACAGGGATGCTGCAAAGGTCATAAATGAAAAACAGTCACAAGTTACATTTTTCAATGCCGTTGTAACTTTGAATGGTCACTAAATGAGCTGTTGTAAATTGAGGACTACCTGTATAGGAGTCCTTAAGAGTAGTCTAATACCTGTTGCAGAATCATAAAGTTCTGAAAAGCAAAATATTGCTTTTTAAAGAAGAACCAAAGCAATTTCAAGACATCCATCACAGTAATTAGAATCACACATCAAACTGAGGGCGGCAGCAGCAAACGGGAATTAGAAGCATCCATAAAATAAAAGAAACATGTAAAAGGAAATAATACAAGAAGACCCAAACTGCAACTGTGTTTCAGTGAGTGGGGGGCACACATATATAGCATTTCTAAGGGTGGGATTCTTAACTTTGGGGTCTGTGGAGAGATTTCACAAACATTTAATTGGAATTTAGCCTTCAGTTCAGTAATAGATGCAGGTAATAAAGAGGTTTAGGGCGAATGGAATGGAGTGGAGTGGAGTGGAGTGGAGTGGAGTGGAGTGGAGTAGAGTAGAGTAGAGTAGAGTAGAGTAGAGCAGAACAGAACAGAACAGAACAGAACAGAACAACAGAGTTGAAAGGAAGCATTTACAACTTCTGGAGGCAAGGTGTTACACAGATTAATTGTTCTCATTTTCAGGAAATTTCTCCTTAGTTCTAGGTTGCTTCTCTCCTTGATTAGTTTCCATCCGTTGCTTCTTGTCCTGCCTTCAGGGGCTTTGGGGAACAGCTGGACCCCCTCTTTTCTTTATGGCAGCCCCTGAGATATATTTCTTCTGATCTGGGGAGTCACGTACCCTAATACATCTATCTTCCTACTAAATCCACAACCTGAACTTGATTATTGCTATTCGAAACCAAGATGTTAAATCTTCCAGGGGAAGTTTGTTCTAATATCGTTGCTGGCTAAAATGCTAGTGTGTAAAACCCTGAATAAATATGAAAGAACAGTTACAGGAATTGGTTACCTCTAGTTTAGTGAAAAGAAAGACCAGGGGTGACATGACAGCAGTATTCCAGTGTCTGAGGGGCTGCCCCAAAGAAGAGGGAGTCAAGCTATTCTCCAAAGCACCAGAAGGCAGGACAAGAAGCAACGAATGGAAACTAATCAAGGAGAGAAGCAACCTGGAACTAAGAAGAAATTTCCTGACAGTGAGAACAATTAATCAATGGAACGACTTGACTCCAGAAGTTGTAAGTGCTTCAACATTGGAGGTTTTTAAGAAGAGATTGGACAACTATTTGTCTGAAGTGGTATAGGGTCTCCTGGACTAGAAGATTTCCAAGGTCCCTTCCAACTCTGTTATATATTCTTAAAACTGGCTATAAAATATTGAAAAACATCTTTGCCAGCGTGTGCGTGTGGGCTCCTCCTAGGAGATTTCCTCTCACAAGGTAGACAGCCAAGCCAAAAGTCTAAATTCACAAGTTAAAACCCATCTCCCATAACTTATTAACACCTAGTGAAGATTAATCAAGCACAGAAACACCAAGTAGGCCAGCTAATTAGTCGGCGATGATAACTATATTTTTCATCCTTATTACAATTAAGTCTCCTGTACCATTCAGGAATTTTAATTGTACCTTAATCTCCATTTAGATGTCATCCTGCCCCCACCCCTTCACCTTCCTAATTCTGTAACAAATTTGAACAAAAAATAAAGAAAGAGAGATGAAACGGAGATTATCTTCAGGCTTTTCATAACAAATTCAGCAGAGCCAGCATTCATCCTAAAAGCTTTTTTCTCCCATATGCATCCACCAACGCCTTCCCAAGCATAAATCTGAGCGTTTCCACTGACTTGGGTGGAGGGGAAAAGAGCTGAGGAAAAGAAAGGTGTTTTTTTTTTAAAAAAAAACTGCATTCTTGAAAAAATAGAATTTTGGATGGAGTCTTTTGCCCCTGATCTTACTCGGATGAATTCTGAGAGGGAGGCTGGGGGAAGGACTGGCTACGACAATTCACCAGTGGGATTTCCACCTGCAGTGATGGAGTGAAACCTTTCTGTAGCTATGTAAACTGGACCAACCTCCCTCCCTCCCTCCCTCTTCCTCCCCTCCCTCCCTCCTTCCTTCCTTAGAAGTCTTCTACTCAAACCCCTTGGTCAAGCAGGAAAACTTATACCATTTCAAACAAATGGTATGTAATCTCTTTTTAAAAGCCTCAAATTCTGGAGGCAAGTTGTTCCACCAATTAATTGTTCCACTAATTAATTGTCCAATTAATTGTTCAGGAAATTTCTCCTTTGTTCTAGGTTGCTTCTCTCCTTGATTAATTTCCATCAGTCACTCCTTGTTCTGCCTTCAGGTGCTTTGGAGAATGGGTTGAGTCCCTCTCCTCCCTTCCTTCCTTCCCTTTTCTTCTATTTTAACAAGGGGATGAGGGAGAGGGCTGCAAGGAAGAGGTGGCAGAATCACAGCATGAAAGGGAGGAGAGGAAGGAGAGAGGGAAGGAAGAGGAGAAGAGAAGAGAAGAGAAGAGAAGAGAAGAGAAGAGAAGAGAAGAGAAGAGAAGAGAAGAGAAGAGAAGAGAAGAGAAGAATCTTTATTGGGAAGAGAAGAGAGGAGAGGAGAGGAGAGAAGAGAAGAGAAGAGAAGAGAAGAGAAGAGAAGAGAAGAGAAGAGAAGAGAAGAATCTTTATTGGGAAGAGAAGAGAAGAGAGGAGAGAAGAGAAGAGAAGAGAAGAGAAGAGAGAGAAGAGGTGAGGTTTATTTGGTATGGTTAGGAATTGTCTCCAGTACAAAAACATTCAGTGTGTTTGCAAAAACAACAGAAAAAATCATAATATTTAAATCTCAAAGAGAAGGCCTTGTGTGTCATCCTGGCCCCTGCACTGCACACAACTAGATAGGATTGTGCAGGTTAAACATTTGTGACCCACAATAAGCATCTCTCTTACAATTACTATTTACAAGACATGATTACCCACCTTATGTATGCAGATTCTGTGATGGCGTTTCATCCTTTATGAAAGATATACTAATAACCTGTCCCCAATCACTCCAGAATCAGTTATTTCCCTCTCCCAGGGAAAGGATTTAAATTGACTTTGAGAGGAATCCTAAATGAGGCAATCAGGATCATGCTCTGATTTTTCATACAGCAATTCCTTCAGACTGTGCCCAATATAGGTTGTCCTTGAGTTGCGACCAGAATGGACACCAACATTTTTGTTGCTAAGCGAGACAATTTTTAAATCAGTTCTTTTGACTCCTTTTTCATCTGGCTTGGCACAATTGTTAAACGTGTCACTGCAGTTGTTAAATTAGTAACAAATTGTCAGAGACTTGGAAAAATGCTAAAATAACATCAATCTCTAAAGAGGGACAAATTTCACTTTAGCAAGAAACTGCAGACCAGCATTGTGATCGAATGATGGTTATAAGTTGCAAGCAACTTCCACCTGAAAGGCCGAGAATGATTTTTGCAAGAATTTATTCGTAAGGATAGATGTGGGTTTATATAAAAGAACATTTAAAAGGCAATCCCAAAGATATATTTTTTTTTCAAGACGCAACTGAACTTTCTGGTTTTTCTTTGAGGACATTTCACTTCTCATCCAAGAAGCTTCTTCATCTCTGACTGGATGGTGGGGAATGGAAGGATTTTATATTCCTTGCAGGCAGCTGGTCATTTGCATCCTTTTAGTGAGTTGTTGAGGCCACTTGGAGGTTTATCTGTGTCCTCAGGGTCACCTGAGTAGTGCAAATAAATGTGGAATCTGCTTGGAACTGCTGATAGGACTGCTGTGTTGTGGACTGGAGATAGGTGATGTCATATATCCCTCCCCCTCAGTTTGGACGTAGATGGCCTCTTTGACCCCTCTTTCAAACCAGTAGTCCTCTCTGCCCCCAAATTTTGTATTTATTCATTTGATTTGTCAATCGCTTACAAGATAACAGGTAAAAGTATAAACATGAGTAAGAAAACAGGAAATAGGTATGAATAAATGGGGACAATAGGACAGGGACGGGAGGCACGATGGTGCACTTATGCATGCCCCTTACAGACCTCTTAGGAAGAGGGTGAGGTCAATAGTGGATAATTTGAGGTTAAAGGAGTGGCGGGGGGGGGGGGGTTAGAGGATGTAACAACAGAGTCAGGTAGTGCATCCCAGGCATTGACCACTCTGTTGCTGAAGTTGTACTTTCTGCAATCGAGTTTGAAGTGGTTTACATTGAGTTTATTATATCTGTTGTGTGCTCTTGTACTGTTGCGGTTGAAGCTGAAGTAGTCATTGACTGGTAGGACATTGTAGCAAATAATTTTGTGTGCTATGCTTAGGTCCAACCATAGGCGGCATTGTTCAAGGTTGTCCAAGCCCAAATATATGGACAATGTTGTCTTCAAAAGAGTGGCCCCTGTCTTTTAAAGGCAGGTGGACTGCTGAATCTAGTCCTGATGTGTTTGTTCTCCTATGTTGTGCCATGCATTTGTGAAGTGGCTGTTTTGTTTCCCCCCCAATGTACAGATCTGCACATGGCTCACTGCATTGTACTGCCTATGCCACATTGCTCAGTTTCTGTCTGGGTGTTTTATCCTTGGGGTGGACAAGCTTCTGCCTCAGTGTTTTCTTGGGTTTGAAGTGTGCACGTATGTTGTATTGGCTGAAGATCCCCCTGAGCTTTTCCGATATGCCTGCAACCTATAGAACGACATCATTGCTTGGATGAAAAGCGAAACTTCTTCAAAGAAAAATCAGAAAGTCCAGTTGCCTCTTGAAAAAACAAGCACCTTTGGGACTGGAATATGACTGAGAATCTCCACAGACATTGAAAGGCAATGTTACAACTGCCCAGGAATGGGAATCTACCAGTTCGCACTTGTTTGCTAGAACTGGTTGTTAACATTCTAAGCAGTTCGGAGAACCGGTTGTTAGAAGAAATTACTGGGCTAATCCTGTAAGGAAGGCAGGAAGGAAACATTCTGGGGTTGCTTACAGAAACTGCCTTTCCGTTAACCCTTATTACATTCTTGGAAGGACTAGACTTCCTGTCTCTGGAACGTCTCTGGAGTTTTTTTTTCCCTCCTTTGCTGGTACTTTGCTTGTGTGGAGTGTTACAATGGCACTGAAAAAAGTGACTTATGACCATTTTTCACACTTACGACTGTTGCAGCATCCCCATAGTCATGAGAGGCCAGGCGAGGAGATGCGTGCCTCGATGTGAGTGATATTGAGTTGGCCACGCCCAGCCAAAAACATGACCACCAAGCCACGCCCACCAACTTAGCCACGCCCACAGAACCAGTTGTTGAAAAATTTGAATCCCACTCATGCCCTTCTTGAATACAGTTCGTCCACCTAGAACCCACACTGTATATCGGACATTAACACGATTGAGTGGGTTTGGAGGTATTTCTTGAGAAGAGTTCTCCATTCCTCCACTCACCACAGAATTATCTATACCTCCAGGCTCGAAATTTTGGGCCTGGACAATCTGGGACTGCGCCGCCTGTGATACGATCTAAGCATAGTTCACAAATTTGTCTGCTACAACGTCTTACCTGTCAATTCAACTTCAGCTTCAACCACAATAATACACGGGCAAACAACCAATACAAACTCAAGGCAAACCACTTCAAACTCGATTGCAGAAAATACAACTTCGGCAACAGAATGGTCAACGCCTGAAATGCTCTACCCAACTCTGTTATTACAACCTCAACCCCTCGCAGCTTCAACCTCAAATTGTCTACCGTGGAGCTCACCCCATTCTTAAAAGGTCCTTAAAGGGGGCGTGCATGAGCGCACCAGCGTGCCTACTGTCCCTGTCTTACTGTTCCCATTTATCTGTATTTATTCCCTTTGTTCTTGTTTATGTTCATACCTACACTGGTTATCTTGTACATGTTTGACAAACAAACAAATAAATAAAAATAAATCAACTGTGTTGGATATTTTGGAATATTTGGGATAAGAGAATGAAAAACAAGCTGCATTGATTTTTTTAGATGTAGAGATTTTTGATAATTGGACTTTCTTTTTTAAAGTTCTGGAAGATATTAATTTTGGAGACAATTTTATAAAATGAAAAAAAAACAAATTATATTTCATGAAAAATATAAATAATTGTTATATTGAAGTATTAAATATAGACATAAGGCAAGATGAGAGGATTTGGGGTATAAAGATTAAATTGATCTAATATATTAAATTAGTTATTTAATATATAAATTAAATTAATATAATTTATGAGCTTTTTGTGGATGTTTTGAAGCATTAGTAAGTTTAACAAACAGAAAACAAAAATGTTAACGGATGAAGGTACCAGAACAAACAGAGGTGTTGAATAAAACAGGTTTTAATATTGAGAAGAAGCTAAAATATTGGGGTATTATTAGGACAAATATGAATTGCGTGTTATTTCAAAATAACTACGTTAAGACATGGAATGAAGTTTAAAAGGGTATGTTAGATGGGATAAAATATGATTGTGACTGCTGGAGAGAATTCCTGTGATTAAGATGAATGCTTTGCCTAGAATGTTATTTTTATTTCAAGCAGTACCTGCTTTGACAGCTAATGCACCATTTAAACAATGACAGAGGATATATCTAAATTTGTATGATAGAGGGGGGGGGAACAACAGTTTAAATATAAGATATTACATGATGCAAAGGAAAGTGGGGGGTTGGGTCTACCAGATTAAAACAGAATCACCAGAATTTTCTGGGCCCTGACTGGGTAACCCAGAATCCATCTGAGCCCTAATGAAACCAGTATTTTTTTCAGATTCTATGCATTTTTGCAATTATCAAGCCTTCGAGGTAAGTCAGGCGAAGAAACAAAAGCATCAAAGATTCCAGGAATGTTTTTTATTGTCATAGATTACTATTGTAAAAAGTCTAAAAATGCTAGATAATTCCTAGAAGCCTGGCACTCAGACAAATCAGCCATCAACGGACACAAAAGGGCAAACGAACAATGTCTACACACCATTCAAAAGAGACAATCAAAAAGCCAAAAATGAAACAAAAAGAGATCAAAAGACTACCTCTCCAGCAGTCAACACCCAGATAAGCAAAAATAAAAACCAAAATGAACAATAGACCAATAATCAAGAAGTAAACAATACCCCAATCAAAGAACCACCATGAACACTCCCAACGACACTGACGGGGCAAACCACTTGTATATCAATAGAGATCAACCCAGGGGAAGGCTTCAAATATTTTAACAACCAGTTCTCTGCCCAGTTACTGGGTGGGCATGGTCATGGTGGGCGTGGACTGGTTGGCCTCCTGCACCACCCTGTTTGAGAAAATGGAGAACAGTCTTTTCTTGAGCCTCCAGGAGGGTGAAAACGGGCTCCCCGGGCTCCAGAATCTTCCAACTATGTTATTATGTTAAATGTGCGCCAGTTGCCAACTGCCCAAAATACAGTCACAAGGCCACAAGGAGAGGGACTGGCCATTGGTATTTTGAATGTGGGGTTATAAGTCACCCCCTCCAAGTACGTCTGTTGGAACTTTGAACTTTCACTAAACAACCAGGACTTACAATAAGGATGCAATGTGGTGTGGATGTTTTACAGACCCCCTCACATCCCAGACATAAACTGTTTCAACTCCTTCCCTCAAAACAACGCTATACAGCCCTGCACACCAGAACAACTAGACACAAGGACAGGTTTTTCCTAAATGCCATCACTCTGCTAAACAAATAATTCCCTCAACACTGTCCTATTATTTACTAAGTCTGCCTTACTATTACTATTAATCCTCCCGTCCTTCCTTTCATCCATCCCCTCTCACTTATGATTGTATGACTGTAACCTTGATGCTTGTATTCTTATGTTTTATATTGACTGTTTCCTAGTATGATTTGATTGCTGACTGTACCTTATGACTATCATTAAGTGTTGTACCTGATGATTCTCGACTCAAATGTATCTTTTCTTTTACGTATACTGAGGGTATTTATACCAAGACAACTTCCTTGTGTGTCCAATCACACTTGACCAATAAAGAATTCTATTCTATTCTATTCTATTCTATTCTATTCTATTCTATTCTATTCT
Organism: Pseudonaja textilis; assembly: GCF_049901715.1. Taxonomy (NCBI): domain Eukaryota; kingdom Metazoa; phylum Chordata; class Lepidosauria; order Squamata; family Elapidae; genus Pseudonaja; species Pseudonaja textilis. The sequence continues at coordinate 7,805,096 of NC_141990.1, read as the reverse complement.
ATTCTATTCTATGTTCCCTATTGAGAAAGTTGCCGATGCTTTCAGCTGGCATGGCAGGAAGTTGGTTTTTTGTGGGTGAGATAATGCACATTTTAAGGGGCACCGTCATGGGTGGGGCTGCTGGGGGTTTGCAGGGGTTCGGGAGAGCCCCTAGATAAGATTCTGTACAATTTGGAGAACCCCCAAATCCCACTCCTGCTGGCCCTGCCCACCCTGCCCCGCCCCTCCCAGGAGTCCCCACGTCGTCCATTTTGGATGCAGGTAAGTGCAGGGCGGAACAAAAAACGGGCCTCCTAGAAGTTTGGGAAGGCCGGAAATGGGCCCATTTCTGGCTTCCGGAGAGCCTCCGGAGCCCGGGGAGGCCATTTTTGCCCTCTCAGAGGCTTGAGGAAAGCCTCCGGAGCCCGGGGAGGGTGAAAATGCCCCCCCTCACCATGGTGCAGGAGGCCAACTAGGCCACGCCCACCATGGCCACACCCACTCAGCAACCGGGCAGAGAACACGTTGCTAAAAATTTTGAAGCCCACCCCTGGGTCCTATTTGTCTCCCCCAAATTCTTCTGCTCCATTAAATCCCACGTGACCAAAGAAGCTGGAGGAATGAAAGAGAACAAGAAAAGGCGGGGGATGAAAGGAGAAAATTGCATCCCGAAGTATATTAAGAGCAAATTTAAAAAGAAATCAATGGCATTTAATTAGATTTTGATTTCTTTCTTCTTCCAACTCCCTAATCTGGTCTGTTTTCCCTTGCATTTCATTTGGACGGGAAAAGCACTTTAGAGGTAGAATTGTTCTATGAAAAGTCCAGATCAGAGGTTTGCAGAAATGATCATTGCTAAACCACAGGCGGTCCTCGACTTACGGCGGTTCATTTAGTGACCGTTCAAAGTTGAAAAAAGTGACTTCCGTTCAAAGTTAGAAAAAGTGACTTTCACACTTAACAACTGTCACAGCATCCCCATGGTCATGTGATCAGGTGCCTGGCAACTGACTCATATTTGCGATGGTTGCAGTGTAGCCCCAAATTTATGTTGCTAAGTGAGACATTTGTGAAGGGAGTTTTGTCCCATTTATGACTTTTCTTGTCACATTTGTTAACTGTGTTAAATTAATAATATGGTGGTAATCTAGTTTCCCCATTGACTTCAATTGTCAGAATGACCCCGGGACACTGCAACCGTCATAAATGTGAGTCAGTCATCAAGCACCCCAATATCAATCAGGTGACCGTGGGGATGCTGCAATGGTCATAAGTGTGAAAAATAGTCATGTCACTTTTTTTCAGGGCCGTTGTAATGTTGAACAGTCGCTCAATGAACTTTTGTAAGTCGAAGACTACCTGCATAAAGATTTATTACAAGCTTAAGCTCCCTGCAAGAATCTGAACTGCTAATAGCCAAAGGAAATTAGCGGGAGTTAGGAGGGGAATTCAAGTTGAGTTGAACTTAGATCTTTTGTGAGCATCAAGACTCAAGACTTATGACTTGCTTGACTCCTCCCTCAGGCCCAGCCTGGTCAACTACAGTTAAGACCCTAAAGGAGCCTGCTTGTCATAGTTATAACTCATGAAGGCTATAAACACGTCGGTCTTGTGACCCACCTGTTTTTACAACCATTTTTGGGGCAGTCATTAAGTGAACACTGCAGTTGTTAAGCGAACCAATGGTTGGTTGTGGACGTGTCAACTAAAAATAGCAGAACGGGAGTGGGGAAAGTAGCGCATTCCTTAAATGCCTCAGATAATTGCTAGGCAGCTGAAGCTGTTGGCGCCCAAGATTATTACTGGAGAACATGACTGATGACTCTTGGCTATGGATGTGTCCCATTGGATAATATACATCCAGGGAGTGGGGGGAAGACTAGGGTCAAGGGTGAAATGAATGATGTGTGCTGCACCCAGGTAATGCCGACCTGGTCACTCCTAATAAATCTTTTTTTTTTTACTCTGAGAGATGCGGCTAGAGACTTATAATTTGAATAGGGATGGATTTGTCAGAGCCCTGACAGGGCGTGGTTTTGCCAAAAAACAGAAATAAATGCTGGTTTATGTGAAAACTGCCACAATACGTGGTCACATGACTTTGAATCTAGGTCCTAAGTAGGACCCCCTAGGTAGGTCCATGGAAACTTTTCACAGTTGCTAAGCAACTGGTCATAAATGGAGGCCTATCTCTATATACATTTCATACAAATTATCAGAGGTGTTTATACTTGAAAAGGCCACATTCAGTCTAACTTCCAGGGTCAAAAAAGTCAAGATGGCGACCATGATGGTATAATTAAACTCCATCTGTTTTTCTATGTGTCGGATCTAGGCACATCCCCACAATCATTAAAAAAAAAACCCTTTACATTTTGAATAATCCATTGCGGCCTTCATCTTAACTTTATCGACTATAGTCTGCAGACATTCCTGTGTAACAAAGAATATCATGTGAGAGGTTTGCACTGCAGCATTAGAAAGTCAACATAATCCACTGTTTTTCAAACTTGGCAATATTAAATTTTGTGCGCTTCAATTCCCAGAATTCCCCAGCCAACATCATTTAAGATATGTGGATTTCAACTCCCAGAATTCCCCAGCCAGCATGCTTTTAGAGATGATAATTTAACTCCCAGAATTCCCCAGCCAGTATACTTTGAGATATGTGGATGTCAACTCCCAGAATTCCCTAGCCAGCATGCTTTTAGATATGTGGATTCAATTCCCAGAATTCCCCTGCCAGCATGCTTTAAGATGTATAGATTTCAACTCCCACAATTCCCCAGCCAGCATGCTTTTAGAGATGAGAATTCAACTCCCAGAATTCCCCTGCTAGCAGAAGGATTCTGGAAGTCTGCACCTCTGAATAATTGCTATGTTTGAAAAACATTAATTGAAGGGACTCTGGAAAGCTGTGGACACATTCTCACAATTTTGTTGGCCGCAGTATCCAACTGGCTTCTTACTGGTTTCCTTTAAGTTGTTTTTCTCCATTTCCCAATCTGAAGGAAGCTGAGGATTTGCAGCTAGTCTCGCAAACAAATAATATTCAGATGTGATCGGTGTTTCCAGGTAAACGCTCACTAAGAGAGACCAGGGTTCTCTCTTAGAGAGACATGTTTTAAGCCCCATATGATAGAGATGGGTCATCTACCTTTGCCTTACCTGTGCCTCTAGTCTGGAACACCTGTCTAAGGTTCAGCTGACCCCAACTCTACTCACCTGTCAGAAAAACCTGTCAGTGGAAAAAAACGTGCCTCCAGAAGTTGTGAATGCTCTAACACTGAACGTTTTTTAAAAGATGTTGGATAACCTTTTGTCTGAAGTGGTGTAGGGTTTCCTGCCTAAGCAGGGGGTTGGACTAGAAGACCTCCAAGGTCCCTTCCAACTCCGTTATTCTATTCTAAAATCTTGAAACCCTGGCAGTTTCCCCAGCATGAGGGCTAGGAGAGGAATCAAGCTGTGATGGCTCACAATTGAAAAGAATAACAGAATTAGAATTAGGTAGTTTAAATTTTTAAAACTTCTGTTCTCTATCAGTGTCCTAAAAGAATCAATAGCATTCTGTGAGAATGCAAAATCCCATTACCTTATTTTTTTTCCCCAATTATTGACTTAAAACAGGTATATAGCTCTTCCTCCCCTTATTTTTGTATCACAAAACTTTGAGTCTGTTCTATCGCCAGTAAAAGAGACTCGCAGACCGGAGTTGAATTCAGCTCTTTAATAATAACAAGTAACTTCAACTGCAGTCGAGCCGCGGCAGCCCTTTTTATAGCGGCTGCCCACGGCTCGCAACCAATGGCATTTATTCAAACTTCCCGCCGCTTTAGACGGCCAATCCGATGCTGACAATATTAACCAATCCTTTCGTTGTATTAACTATCCAATAGGAACATCGACTTAGAAGTCTCTATTTGAATACACTGTCCTTTTTCATTCCGGTTATTTTCTAGAACCTATCAGGACTTCCGTCTTGGGGCAGAGATAAGTTTCCAAAAATCTTGAAATATTTTGCTGAAAATCTGGGTGTCAAATATTCCCTCGGGGAAGATTATTCAGGTCAGGCCCCAATTTATTTATTTTTTCCACTGCTCATCTCCCAACTCTATACAGCACTGGTAAAAAGACCACACTTGGAATACCGCCTGCAGTTCTGGTCGCCACGATACAAAAAAGAGAGAGAGAGATTCTAGAAAGAGTGCAGAGAAGAGAAACGAAGATTATAAGAAGCCTAAAATAAACAAAGAATGGTTGTGAGAATTGGATATGAGGGATCGTTGGTGCTCTCTGGAACTTGTTTTCTTACAGACATTTCATTACCCAAACTAAGTAACATCTCAGTGCTATAACGTAATGAGAGATAACCCCACTTCCTTCTAGCACTGATGATGTTCTCTAGTTGGATAATGAAACGTCTGGGAGAAAACAACCAAGCTCAGAGAGCGCCGAAGACCCTCCTCATCTCAACCCTAAGCTACAAATATTCTCCTTTATTAGAATTGGATAATGTCTAGTCAAACAAAGAGAAGGATTAGAGGGGGCAGGCTAGCGGTCTTCCAGTTCTTGAGAGGCTATCACAGAGAAGAGGAGAATGAATTATTCTCTAAATCACCGTAAGGCAGGACAAAAAGTAACGGGTGGAAACTTATTAAGGAGAGATCCAACCTTTCCTGACAGTGAAAACAATTAACCAGTGGACCAGTTTGCCACCAGAAACTGTGGGTGCCCCATCACTGGAAGTTTGTAAAGAAGAGACTAGACAGCCATTTGTCTGAAATGATATAGCATGTCCTGCTTAAGCAGGGGGTTGGACTAGCAGACCTCCAAAGTCCCTTCCAACTCTTGTTATCCTGCACTGTAACTCCTGAAGAAGACACTACCGCTGGCTTTAAATGGGAGAATTCTTCCATGTTTTGAAAGCATAATTGGTTTTCTTTTTTTGGCAGAGTCATCCAAACGCTTGGGGCGAAATGATAACGTTTTGCATCGCTCCTTTATCCCATAGGTAAATATAATCAAATTCAAGAGATGTTCCCTTCCAAAGAAGATTGTTTGACGTGATAAAATGTCTACCAATTGCATTGTCCCCCTTCTCCATGTCTTTAGCTTCACTTTTGCGCCAAAACACCCAAGTCCTGCATTTTGGTCATCTTCCTCTCTCCATCTTTCTTATGAGATGTTTTGAAGGTAAGATTTTGCAAACAAAGCATTCAAATTCCTGTTAGCCAAGTGCAAGAAGGGACAAGCTAGAAAGAATTCATACATTTCTCCCTGCAAAGGTTTTGTCACTGGAACCACAGCCAGAACCTAAGCAAGATATGGTATCTTTTGTGCAAATAAATGTTGGTTTAGTTCAATTCGCTTGGGGGCGGAAAGGGAGAGTGTAAGCTGGAGGGAAGGGCTGAACCACCAGCATTAAATGATAAATGATATTATTTTCATACGTAAAAAGTAGTTATTACTCTCCCCATCTACACACGTGAGGTAGAGTTTTTGTGGGGGGCAGGAAATAAAATGAGAAATTATACATGCCAAGATAATTTCACGGGAATGCAAAATCCTTGTCAGGAGCCATTCAAAATTCAAGCCATACAAGGTTTTTTTTTTTCTTTGCACTCTGGCAAAGATCTGGAGAGAAGGCAAATTATAGAAAGTATATATAAATATATTTCAGTAGCAGACGTTGCCTAGGGTCAGGAAGAAACAGAGAGATAACCGGTTTTTAACGCAAGCTACATTTGCACAACAATTACTTACTCGGTTCACCTGCTCCGGAAGATACCACAACATTTCCCTTTTGAAAGGACAAAACACAAGCATTTCTAATCCAGGTTTACAATAGCCTCTTTCCCACCAGCCTGACCCCCAAAGGCTGGCTTTAAATTACAAATGTAACCCCACATGTACACACCCAGCCTCAACCCTTTCTTTTCCTGACTGTGTTCACATATTAGTATTTTTTTAAAAAAAATGGTAGCCTGGCAGTCTGACCCACCATTCTAAAAATCTGTGAATGGCAAAAACAAATTTCTACAATCTTTACTTGACTGTTACATATTAAGAGAACGATAGAGTTGGAAGGGACCTTGGAGGTCATCTGGTCCAACCCTCTCTCTGCTCAAGCAGGAGACACTATACCTTTTCAGACAAATGGTTGTCCGCTCTCTTCAAGTGTTGTGGTTAGCCGGCCGCAGGTGCAGAAGGCTGAGGGGAGCGAGGACTCAGATGAGGGGCCAGGACCATTAGGGAGTGGACTGCTGCCTTCAGAGATTGTGGGGGCTGGCGGCAGCGATGAGGAGGTTCCCAAGGAGCCTGTGCCAAGTGCACATGTGCGCAGGGCTGCTCGCAGGAAAGAGCAGCTGCAGCAGCAGGGGCGACTTGGGAGTAAGGCTGCAAGGTAATGGCCCTTCCTTCAAGAAGATAAAAGCCAGCTGTGAAAGGAATGTTCTTTGAAGAAGGCAAAGACATTTTGAAACTCCAGCCTCGTGGACATTCCAGTATCCTGAGTTTGTATTTGAACATTTTTGTATTGCAAATTATTTCTTGTCTGTTATGTTTTGGCAAGTCTCGCACGGTTTGGCAAGGCTTGTGCTTATCAGTGCTCATTATTTTGCAAAAGCATTACAAGGTTTCTGTTCCCTTTGGATTGTGTTTGATTTGTTGGAAAAGGTCGTGGGTCAGAGCATCAAGAAACATGGTGGCACTTCACCAAATATTATATTTAATTTTAATGGATCTATTTACGGATTTACTTATTAATGCATTTATTTGTATCCTGTTTTTATTAGTTTTGTAAACAACACTAAGCAGAGAACATACTTAATACTTCTTCCTCACACTTTCCCACAACAATTCTGTGAGGTGAGTTTGGCTGAGAGAGTGATTGGCCCAAAGTCATCCAACTGACTTTCTTACCTGTGAGGCTAGAACTCACAGCCTCCTGGTGATTGGCCAAAAGTCACCTACTTGGTTTTCATCAGAGGTAGTATTCAGCCGGTTCTGACCAGTTCTGGAGAACCGGTAGCGGAAATTTTGAGTAGTTCGGAGAACCGGCAAATGCCACCTCTGACTGGCCCCGCCCCCATCTCTTCTCTGCCTCCTGAGTCCCAGCTGATCGGCTGGGTCTTCTTTGGTTGCCCTGCACAGGGGAACGGAGCTGGAAAGCAGGTTAGTGGGGTGGGGAGGGAATGGAGATTTTGCAGTATATCCTTCCCCTGCCACAACCACCAAGCCACGCTCTCCAAGCCACGTCCACAGAACTGGTAGTAAAAAAATTTGAACCCCACCACTGGTTTTCATGCCAAATTCTTATATACTTACATTATTATTGTCGTATATCTCATACGAACAAAGGACGCGAGTCAGTGACTTGGTTCAGCTCATTTATTGGGGGTAAAAACACAAGTGGGGAGAGCGGGGAAGAAGCGCGGCTTAAAAGGCTTTCTGCTGAGTGCTGCGGCCAATCGGGTCGTTTTGAATCGCCCGCGATCAGCTCAGCCAATCGCGGTCGATTCCGAGTGACCAATCAGTGCCGCGCACTCAGCCAATCCGTGGCCGTGCGCTTTAGCTAATCCGGGCTGCCGGATTTCGAGTATGCAGATGTCTGTACAGAACACCCCTCCCCTCTTGGTTTGGTCCTCACGTGACGTAGTCCCGTAAGTAGGCGGGCCCGTATTTTCCGACTTGACTTGCGCTGGTCAGTTGTCTCCTGTTTGTCGGCCGGTTCGGGTGGGACTCCTGTCGCTCTCCGCCTCGTTGATGGAACCGCCTGGAAGGGTGAGTCAGGCCTCGCCGCGGCTCCCTCCTGGTCTTCCCGGTCGGTCGAGCTGTTGGCTTCGCTGCTCCCGCTCGGCTTTTCCGGGCTGGTTGAGCTGGCTTGGCTGCTCCCGCTCGGGCTTCCGGGTCGGTTGAGCTGGCTCGGCTGCTCCTTCCAGGTGAGGCTTGAGTGGGTCGCTCTCCGGTTCTTCAGATGGTGAGTACTGCTGGTTCCTTTTCGGGTGGGTTTGTTCTTTTTGTTCTTTGGGGCTTCCCTCCCCTCTTGGTTGGTGTCTTGCCGGTTTCCTTCTGTACCTGGTGTCTGCGTGTCGGTTGTGTTTCCCGCGTTGGTTCTTGATCTCAGTTGGTCGATGTGGCGTTTCCACGCTCGTCCGTCATCTGTTTGGAGGCGGCACGAGAGTGGGCCTGTTGCTTGGGTGATCGTTGCCGGTACCCAGAGGGGCTCTCCGGTGAGGTTTCTTGCGTAGACCTTGTCTCCGGTGAGAATGTTCTGTATTTGCTGGTAGAGTCAGGGGGTCTTTCCGGGTTGTATGTGGGGTGCAGGCGGTCGAGCAGGGATCGCAGTTTTCTTCCCATTAGTAGCTCCGCTGGGCTTTTGTTCGTTGTGGTACTCGGGGTTATGTGTTGAATTAGGAGCATCCGATTAATCTTGTCCTGTATGTCCCCGGTTTCGATCTTTTGAATGGTCTTTTTTGTAAATTGAACCATTTTCTCCGCTCTACCGTTCGCCGCCGGGTGCGCCGGTGCCGTTAGTGCGTGCCGGATCCCTCGTTCTGCTAAGAATTTCTCGAACGGTAGTGCGGTGAACTGGGGCCCATTGTCTGATACGATGACATCAGGGAGGCCGTGGGTTGCGAAGAGTTTGCTGAGTTGTCTGATGACGGAGTCTGTGGTGGTTGTCTTCATGTTGCTTACCTCCAGCCAGTTGGAGTAAGCGTCTACGGTTACCAGGAAGGTGTGTCCTCTGGTTGGTCCCGCGAAGTCTACGTGGATTCGGGACCATGGCCCCCTGGGGGTTTCCCACTCCTGGATTGGGGCGGCTGGGGGGTTTGGTCTTGATTCCTGGCACTGTTTGCAGGCGGCTACCCAGGCTTCGATCTCCTTGTCCATCCCTGGCCACCAGGCGTGGCTTCTGGCCAGGGCTTTTGTCCTGACGATGCCGGGTGCCCTTCGTGCAGCATGCTCAGGACTCTTTTTGTAACTTTTCCGGGATTACGACCCTGTCCCCCCACAGTAAACAACCTTTTGTATTGACAGTTCTGTTTGTCGGTTCCGGTAAGCTTTGAACTCGCTGTCCCCGTCTTTTTCCGGCCAGCCTTTCCCCACCCATCTCAGGACCTGCGCCAGACGTTTGTCTTTATTGGTTGCTAGGGCAATGTCTGACGCGGTCAGAGGTAGGTTGGGTAAGGTCTCGATGCTCAGGGTTGACGTGGTTGGTGCTGGGTCGGCGTCCAGGGTTGGCAGCGGTGTGCGGCTGAGGGCGTCTGCGTGCGGAATTGTCTTACGGGGTGGTGGATTAGCCGGTAATTATAGGCGGCGAGAAATTCGGACCACCTTGTCATCCTTGGAGAGAGGATGATTGGGGTGGCCCGGTCTCCTGCCAGTATTCCCAGCAGCGGTTTGTGGTCCGTGATTATGGTGAAGGTCCTGCCGTAAAGGTATTCGTGGAATTTCTTTACGGCCGCGACGATGGCTAGAGCCTCTTTATCCAATTGGCTGTAGTTTCGTTCGGGTTTTGAAAGGGTCCTCGAGAAAAAGGCGATGGGTGCTTCTTTTCTGTCGGCGAGGGTATGGCTGAGGACGGCTCCTACTCCGAAAGGGGATGCGTCGCACATTACCGTGATGGGGAGTGTCTCGCTGTACTGGATGAGGACAGCGTCTGATGTGAGAAGGTCCTTGGTTCTGTTGAAGGCGTCCTCTTCTCGTCTCCCCCACATCCAGGTGGCTGCCTTGTCGAGCAGCCTATGCAACGGCTCCGCCACGGTCGCCTTTTGGGGCAGGAAAACATTGTAGAAATTAATCAACCCCAGGAACGCTTGTAATTCCGTTTTGTTTCGGGCTTCGGGCTTCTTTAACGGCTTTTATTTTGCCCTCGGTGGGGTGGATTCCATGCCGATCTAGTAAGTACCCCAGGAACTCGACCCGTGCCGTGTGCAGTTGGCACTTCTCTCTCTTAACCTTGAGCCCCGCACTTTGGAATCTCCTCAGAACTTCCCGTAGGCGGTCCTCTAATTGTTTCTGGTCAGCCCCGGCTACCAACACATCGTCGAAGTAAGGCACTACCCCTTTTATGCCCCGGAGGAGTCTTTCCATGAGGCTTTGAAATACCCCGGGCTACGCTGACTCAATTGGAGCCTCTTGCAACGGAATGCCCCCGGTGGGTAACTATTGTCTGCGCCTCGGCGGTTTCCTCGTCGACCGGCAATTGCTGATAGGCTTGGGCCAGGTCGAGTTTGGCGAAACCCTGCCCCCTCCCAGCGAGTGCAAGAGGTGTTGTACTACTGGGACGGGTAGGCGCTTTGTTGTAGCGCGGTTCAGGGTTGCCTTATAGTCCCCGCAGATTCTCACAGACCCGTCTGGCTTTATCGGGTGACTATAGGGGTCTCCCATCGGGCATGGTCTGTGGCTTCGAGGACTCCTGTTCGATGAGCTTGTTTAATTGCTCATCGATTTTGGGCCGGAGAGCGAACGGCACTCGCCGGGGTTTGAGGCGGATGGGAGCAATGGTGGGGTCTAGGCTGAAGGATATTGGGGGGCCCAGGTACTTGCCTAGATTTCCGTCGAAGACCTCCTGGAACTCGCGCACGAGCTGTTCCTCCCAGTCCGCCTCGGCGACGTGGTTGGTGCCGGTCACTTCTAGTCCCAGCGGCGCAAACCATTGCAGTCCCAAGAGGCTGGGGCGGTCTCGTTCGACGACGGTTAGCGGAAGTATCTCTGTGCGCCCTTTGAAGGTAACCTTGAAGTGCCGGTCCCTACCACGGGAATGCGATTCCCTGGTAATCTTTAAGGATGAGCGTCTGGTTCTCCAGCTCGTGCCGCTTCATGGAAGGTACCAGTCGCTTAATTTCCCGCCATGCGACCATGGACAGGTACGATCCGGAGTCGACCTCCATTTTGCAGGGGCGGTCCTCGATTTCGACCTCCACGTGGACTTTCCGGCCGTCCCAGTTGGAGGAATGGCCGGCGATGACCGTTTGGTGGGTTTCTCGCTGGCGGCCTTCGTGGAAACGGCGGCTCCTCGATTCCCGGCCCAGCGGCTCACCGTCCCGATCGCGGTTCCTCGGCGGGGTGTTGTTGCGCCTGGCACTTTCGGCGTCTCCGGGGTGGTGTCTCGGTGGCGGGGCTGTGGTTCCTCTTGAAACGGCAGACCTTTGCGATGTGTCCCGTTTGTCGCAATGGCGGCAGATCGCGTCGAAAAACGGCATTCTGACCTTGGGTGCTCCCCGCAGCGGCACACTGGAACTTCGATTTTCGGTTCCGTGGTTCGCGCCTGTCTCGTCCCGTCTGCAGGCGATGGACGTCTTCCTCGTCGTCTTCCGATGGAGGGGGACTCGAGGTCGCCGTGGTGCGTGGATGTGGCCGCCCGGTAGTTGTCGCCGGTCCGGTTTTCGGGTGTCGCGGCTGCGGCGGCCCGTTCGCGGTGCCGGTTTGCTTCAGCTGGGCCGCTGATCTCCGGGTTGCTTCCGCCGCTGTGGCTTCTGCGAGGGCATCGGCGAGGGCGATGTCGCCGCCATGATCCGGCTTTGCAGGACGGTGTCCCGGAGGCCGAGGACGACGCGGTCCCGTAGAGCCTCGTCTAAGTCGGTAAACCCGCACAGCCCTCCGAGGTCCCTGAGTTCCGCCACAAATTTGCTGACGCCTCACCCGGCTTCTGGTCGCGGCGATAGAATTCGTGCCGCCCGAATGAGGGTGGGCACAGCGGCGCGTAGTGGTTCCTCAGCAGAGGTTCGAGATCGGCCCAGTCCATGATCTTCACATCGATCGGCTTGGCAAGGGCTTTTGCCATTTTGAAGACCGCGGGGCCGCAGTGTGTGAGAAAAACGGCTAGAAACCCTTCTACAAAATAACCCAAAAGAATCCAAACTGCAAAATCAGATAAGTATAGTCAAACACAAACTGAATTTAATTGATCAAGAGAAAATGACTATGAATTTGAACTTAACTAGACAAATCTATTTTGAACATGCCAACAAGCCAGGAAGATGGCTATCTTATAAATTGAAAAAAAAGAAAGAGAAGAGACTGATATACCAGTTAATAGATAGCAAAGGAGATATATACCAGGAAATAGAACAGAAAAAAGAAATCATTCATAAATACTTTGAAGATTTATACAAAAGAGAGGATGTCAGTGAAGATAGAATAAGGAATTATCTAGATGAAGTAAAGGATAAGGCAATTGGGGAAGAAATGGCTGAACTATTAAATAAAGACATTACTGAATCGGAATTGAAATCAGCAATAGAGAGCCAGAAAAATAATAAAACCCCGGCCCAGACGGGATCCCAGGGGAGCTGTACAAGGCAATAGCAGATCAAATTGGACCACTTATGGTGGAAGTTTTTAATGATGTTTTACTAGCAGCTAGGATGCCGGACTCATGGAGGGGGGCACTGATCTCGCTGATCCCAAAGGAGGATACAGATCCCAGATATATAAACAATTACAGGCCGATTTCACTCTTAAATACTGATTATAAAATATTCACTTCTATTATAGCAAACAGATTAAAAAGATTGCTAAACTTGTATATACATGAAGATCAAAATGGATTCCTTCCAACTAGGCAAATAAAGAATAATCTAAGAATAGTATTAGACGTACTAGAATTTTATGAAGCCCACCCAGAGAGACAAGTAGCACTCATGTTTCTAGATGCAGAAAAAGCTTTCGATAATTTGAATTGGCAATTTTTAATTCAAAAAAATTTATAATTTGAATCTGGGTACCAAATTTGAAAATATTATAACAACTATATATGACACACAACAAGCTAATATAATAGTGAATGGGGAATGCACCCGCCCAATAAAGATAGAAAAAGGAGTGAGACAGGGTTGCCCACTCTCTCCCCTGCTCTTCATATTAGCATTAGAGACATTATTAACACGAATTAGGCGGAATTCAGATATAAAGGGATTAACAGTTAAGAAAGAGGAATATAAATTGCAAGCGTTTGCGGACGACATGATTTTCTTCCTTGAAGAACCAAAAGACAGGGGACCAAAATTGATGAGTGAATTAGAGAAATTTGGAGCAGTAGCGGGACTTAAAATAAACAAAAAAAAAACCAAATTAATGACCAAAAACCTAACAGAAAAACAGAAAATAGAACTAGAAGAAATAATGCAGATACAAGTGACAAAGAAAGTGAAATATTTAGGAATTTGGCTAACCCCACACTGTAAGACACTTAAAGAAAACAATTATGATAAACTGATACATCAAGTAAAGAAAGATTTAGAATCGTGGGGAAACTTCAAATTTCACTACTAGGCAATTGCTACTATTAAAATGAACATTCTCCCTAAATTTTTGTATTTATTCCAAGCGATCCCAATTAAATTACATAAAAGTTTTTGAAGAACTCAATAGAACAACCCTGAAATTTATTTGGCAAGGGAAAAACCCAGAATAAATGTAAAAGCAATGCAGGATATGAAGAGCAGGGGAGGGTTAGCATTTCCAAACTGGGAGTTATACCATATGACCACCTCATTAGTTTGGTTGAAGGATTGGGTGAGTTTAACCAATAAAAGAATACTATTTCTAGAAGGCCATGATTTACAAAGGGGGTGGCACGCCTTTCTATGGGACGTAGGGAAAACCAGTCAAAAATATTTCCATAGACATTTAATTAGAGACGCACTATTAACAATTTGGAGGAAAATAAGGAAAAAACATTATACAAAAGTACCAGTATGGATTTCAACAATGGAGGCAATGATTCACCCAAACAATTTGGAGCTTACCAAAATGATTAAATACAAAGACTTATTAGACCCACAAGGAAATTTGAAACCGAGGCTGGATCTTCAAGAGCAAGGACATAAAATTGATCAATGGGTTTATCTTCAGATTCAAAGCAGATATAAACAAGACAAAAAAAGAATTCGAATTAATAACAAACTGCAACAGTTAGATAAAATTTTATTAGGATCAAATAAAAAAAACATAACAAAATTTTATAACTACTTATTAGAAACAGAACTAGAAGAAGAAATCGTAAAAGGAAATATGATTGCTTGGAGTAAGAATGTGAGGGCAGCATCACATTAGCGGAATGGGAGAAAGTTTGGGGCAGAAACAATAAGATTACCAAATCGGCAGCATACAAGGAAAATCTTTATAAAATGTTCTATAGATGGCATCTCCCCCTTCGAGGTTAGCGAAGATGCACCCCAACATGAGTCCGCATTGCTGGAAGTGTAGGAAAAAAGAAGGAACCTTTTTCCATATGTGGTGGTCCTGTGCAGAAACCCAAAAGTATTGGAAGAAAATCAAAACTTGGTTGGAAGAAATCACCAAAGAGCAGATCGAATACAAACCAGAGTCCTTCCTACTAGGGATTTTTGATAAGCAAATTTCCAAAAAAACCAAATACATAACAATACACATTTTAACAGCGGCCAGATTAGCCTTCGCTCAACATTGGAAACAACACCAAATTCCATCAGAAGAAATGATTATTGAAAAAATCTCAAAATGCGCAGAAATGGATAAATTGACTTTGGCGCTAAAAACAAAGACACTTCACTATACTATGACACCTGGAATTGTTGGTATAATTGGATTGACCAAAGATAAATAATATATTATAAGGCATAAAAGAAAAGTATCAATACATAACAGCGAGGTAGCGATATAAGTTAAAAACAGGTGTGGTTATATGACACAAGTTAAGGTGATGAAAACAAAAGAAGATCTTGCAAACTGTTAAAATAAGAATACTTTTAATCCTGTAACCTCTTTCTTTCTTTCTTTTCTTAAAATTCTTTCCCTCTCTTCCTCTTCTCTTTTCTTTCTTTTCTTTCTTTCTTTTTTTTTGCTTATTTGTGTATGTATTGTGACTGGTTTTAATTGTAAAAATTAATAAACTATATTTAAAAAAAAAAAAAAGAGATTGCTACTCTCTAAGAACATGAGGAATCTGTCGATGTAAGATTCCCAGTCCTCGGTAGCCGCATTGAAAGGAGCGGGTGGCACGTTGCCGCTGGCCATGTTGCCGGTTGCGGTTCCGTGGGCCACGTGCGATGTGGAATTTTGTTAGAATCCCATCCTCGTCGCCAGTGTCGTATATCTCATACGAACAAAGGACGCGAGTCAGTGACTTGGTTCAGCTCATTTATTGGGGGTAAAAACACAAGTGGGGAGAGTGGGGAAGAAGCGCGGCTTAAAAGGCTTTCTGCTGAGTGCTGCGGCTAATCGGGTCGTTTTGAATCGCCCGCGATCGGCTCAGCCAATCGCGGTCGATTCCGAGCGACCAATCAGTGCCGCGCACTCAGCCAATCCGGTGGCCGTGCGCTTTAGCCAATCCGGGCTGCCGGATTTCGAGTATGCAGATGTCTGTACAGAACAATTATGTCTATAACCCAATGAAGACTGGTGAGAATTGGAATCCAGCAACATAAGGAACATCAAAAGCTTCTGAGATATGACACAGATCACCCAGCCTCCAAGAAGTAAGGCAAGATATCAGATGTATCATCAACTTGGCTTGGTACATATTAGATCGGGTACAGACGAGACGTGAGACCAGTGAACTTCAAGCTCTTTATTTAAAGTTAAGACCTGTACAAGATCTTGGAGCTGCGGCAGCCCTTCATATAGGGAATGCTCGTGGCTTGCCGGCCAATGACAGGGCTTTGAATCTCCCGCGATTGGCTCGGCCAATCGCGGTTGATTCTTAGAAAGACAATCACGGACGTTCAGTGGACCAATCGGGAAGCGGTCCGTGTGGACCAATCAGATTTCAGCGTTTGGAGTATGTTAATATAGAACACTACAGGTGTTTGCTAAAACATATGAAGAACAGTTGCAGGAATTGGCTAATTTCGTGAGAAGAAGGGTTAGGGGTGACATGATAGCAGTGCTCCAATATTTGAGGAGCTACCATAAAGAAGGGGTCAAGCTATTCTCCAAAGCATCTGGGCAGGACAAGAAGCAACGGATGGTAACTAATCCAGGAGAGAAGCAACCTTAGAACTAAGGAGAAATTTCCTGATGATTAAAATAAAGTGGAACGACTTGCCTCCAAAAGTTATGGATGCTCCAACACTGGAAATTTTTAAGAAGAGACTGGACAGCAACATGTCTGGAATGGTATAGGATCTCCTGCCTAAGCAGGCGGTTGGAGTAGAAGACCTCCAAGGTCTCTTCCAACTCTGTTACTCTGTATTATTTATTTATTTTATTTATTTTGTCAAGCAGTTATAAGAGAACAGGTAGAAGTACAAACATAGTTATGAATACATGAAATGGGTACATATAAGAAAAATAAAAGAAACAATAGGACAGGGACGGTAGGCACGTTGGTGCGCTTATGCACGCCCCCTACAGACCTCTTTGGAAAGGGGTGAGGTCAATAGTAGACAGTCTAAGGTTAAAGTTTTTGGGGTTTGGGGAAGAAACCACAGAGTCAGGTAGAGTATTCCAGACATGGACCACTCTGTTGCTGAAGTCGTACTTCCTGCAATCAAGTTTGGTGCGGTTTACCTTGAGTTTGCTCTTGTATTGTTATGGTTGAAGCTGAAGCATTCATTAACAGGTAGAACATTGCAATATATAATTTTATGTACTCTACTTAGATCAGACTGAAGGCGGCATAGTTCTAGATTTTCTAGGTCTAGAACAGTAATGGCTAACCTATGACACGCGTGTCACTTTTGACACTCCGAGGCACTTTGATTGACACGCCTGTTGGTGTGGGGAAAACCTGCACATTTAGAGGCTGCCTGTGCTCTGCTCCAATCCCTGCTCCCTGCTTGTTGCGTGGAGGCGTGGTGTCACCACTGCCGCAAGATCTTTGCAGCAGAGAACCAGTTTTAACTGCCATAAGCTGAGGTTTGTCAGTTTTATTACCTCAGGAACGCTACAGGAGGAAAGGAGATCCATGAGGTTCACAGCCCTGTAAGGTGGCCTTCCGATCCCCACATCCTGCACCTGCAGCCCTGAGACCAGGGAGACGAGTTTCACAGCCCTGCGTGATCACCCCAGCCCAGTCCGTCATAAAACAAATTATTGATATTTCTTGAAGTGACACACGACCCGAGGAAGGCTATACTTTTTCCCGATTTTTGACACACCAAGCTGAAAAGGTTAGCCATCACTGGTCTAGAATTTCAAGTCTGGTGGCATAAGGTATTTGCAATGAGTAGAGGAGTGGAGAACTCTTCTTGTGAAATATTTCTGGACTTTCTTAACTGTATTAATATCAGATATGTAATGTGGGTTCCAGACTGATGAGCTGTATTCAAGTATTGGTCTAGCAAATGTTTTGTATGCTCTAGTTATTAGTGTTATATTACCAGAGAAAAAGCTACATAAGATTAGGTTAACAACTCTTAACACCTTTTTGGCTATGTAGTTACAGTGGGCTCTAGCACTTAGGCCATTTGAGATGAGTACTCCAAGGTCCTTGACAGAGTTTGGATCATCAACAAGGTCTTAACTATTCAGTTTGTATTTTCTATTCAGCTTGTATTATCAGCTAGAGAAGGTCAATGATACAAGAACAACCACCATCAAGATTGGTCACCACACAAAGATGGTGAAGAACATGAAGACTAAATGCGATTAATCATGGTTCAAAGATCTAGAGGCGTTGCACCTAAAAAAAGAGAAGCCAAAGGGGAGAGATGATAGTAGGCTTCCAATATGAGGAGAGATGTCACAGAGAAGAAGTGGTGGATTTATTCTCCACAGTGCCCCCAAATAAAACAAAACGAATAGATAGAAACTTTATAGAAGGACCTCCAAATTTGAAAGGCGGGGGAATTTTCTGATTGTGAGAGATCTTAAGTGGTGTTTCTCAACCTTGTCAACTTGAAGATGGCTGGCCTTCAACTCCCAGAATATTGCTGGCTGGGGAATTCTGGGAGTTGAAGTCCAGTCGTCTTCAAGTTGCTATTCTTTGGACAGTTTTCGTCCTGTTCCGATGAAGTCCCAACTGTTCTGACCCAAGCCTCGTTCAAAGCAAACAAACACCAAACAAGAGATAAAAGCAAAACCTCTTTAATGCTTCTCTGTGAATTCCATTCATTCACAGTAAAACGCTATTAAAAACTAATTGTCCCAGATAAGAACGAGCCTTGCCAAGGTTGTTCAAGGCTGCCAAGAACATTAGATTAAATTGCAAGGAAATAATCAAAATCAAAAGTCTCCGAACACAAACCAGGATAGTCTGAACTTTCACAAGGCTTGAAGTGCAAGAACTTCTTTGCTTCCTGCAAAGAATCCCACCTCTGAGGGCTGGCTTTTATCCCTTAAGGGAGGGGCCATCACCTTGCAGCCTTACTCCCAACTCGCCCGTGCTGCTGCAGCTGCTGTTTCCTTCGAGCAGCCCTGTGCTCACGCGCACTTGGCACAGGCTCCTCGGGATCCTCTTCATCACTGCTGCCAGCCTCCACAAGCTCCGAAGGCAGCCTTCAACTCCCTGATGGTCCTGGCCCCATCCTGCATCACACAGAGACCCCTCATCCGAGTCCTTGCTCTCCAAGAACCTCAGCCGTCCGCACCTGCTGCCAGCGAACCACAACACCAACACACTTGTGCAGCAAAGTGGCCTCAGGATCCATGAGAAAGGAGAGGACAACTGGTGGACTGGCCCGACTGAAGAACCTCCTGGCTGGACCTCCCAAAGGTTGGCTCTGGTAGTTGAAGTCCACCCGTCTTCCTCATGTCGCCAAAGTTTGAGACACACTAATGAAGAGCCACAGACTCAACCTGCCTCCTGGAGTCGGGAAAATCTCCATCGCAGGAGACTTAGACCCATTAAGGACTAGTCATTGAGTACAGTGATAGGGAAGTCACCTCCAGTGAGGGTCTTTGGATGGGTCAGGTGTGAGTCACATCAGGTGAGGGATCTTGTGAGGGGGCAGGGATGGGCTGCCGGGGGTTTGCAGGGGCTCGGGAGAGCCCCTAGCTAAGATTCTGCACAATTCGGAGATCCCCCAAATCCCATTGCTGGCTGGCCCTGCCCAACTCACCCCTCCCCTCCCAGGAGCCCCCATGTGGCCTGTTTTGGGTGCAGGTAAGTGCACATGGGGGCTTGGGGAGGGTGAAAAATGGGCCTGTTTCTGGCTTCCGAAGGGCCTCTGGAGCCCAGGAGGCCATTTTTGACGTCCAAGAGACTCGAGAAAATCCTCCGGAGCCCAGGAAGAGCAAAAACGCCCCCTCCCCCGCCATGGTGCAGGAGGCCGACTAGGCCACACCCACCATGACCACACCCACCCAGCAACTGGGCAGAGAAGCCCTTGCTACAATTGGATGAGAAGACCCGCCTATCAAAACGATCGTGTTACGAGCCCTGCAGAACCAGGCCCGGCCCTTTGAAGGGCGTTCGACCTCACGCTTTTTTTTTTATCGGTAACGACCTAATTGCTTCCCTCGCTCAAAACGGGCCGAGGTCCGTCTTCTCTTTTGCGCCAAGTGACACCCCACAAGGATGACCTTCACCCCCTCCCACCCTGACCTTCAGTGCAAAACAAAAAGCCCAAAGCCCGTTTCCCCTTGAAACAAAAAAAAATTAAGCTTAAGTGCTCGCTTCTGCACACACCGCGGCTGGCACAAATAAATTGCTTCCTTAATTAGGAACACCGCCACCCCCCGATCCCCCCCCAAGCTGCAGGCGATGCTGGATCACTGGATCTCCCCCTTTTTGTAATGAGCGGCGGCTATTGAACATGCTAATGACAATCAGCCCTAATTAAATCCTCAGCTGTTGGGAAGGCGACCTCTGAAAAACTGTAGAGTGGGAGACCCCCATCTTCTGTTTTCGATAATTAGTTGACAATATTCCCTAGGTGGCATTTGGAAATCGACAAGGAATTTATGCACATCTGTTGTGACATTCGCTCGGAAGGGAGAGAGAGGGAAAAAAGGGGGGGGGGAAGGGAAGGAGGGAGGATACCCCACTTTTAATAACCTTGTAAATCTTCTTTTTTACAACTTCATCAAGGCGACAAAGGGAGAGGGCAATTATTTTATTTGATAATGAGGCCGCTGTGGGTAGATAAACTCCAATGGCTTCTCCGAGGCTTAACTGAGGCAGGGTCATGCCGTGGTATCGGGAAGGTTTTGGATAAATATTAAATTTGGTAAGATTTGGGGGTTTGGGGGTTTCCATTACAGGTAGCCCTTGACTTAACAACCATTCAGGAAGGTCAAACTATTCTCCAAAGCACCTGAAGGCAGGACAAGAAGCAATGGATGGAAACTAATCCGGGAGAGAAGCAATCTGGAATTAAGGAGAAACTTCTTAATAGTGAGAAAAATTAACCAGTGGAACTACTTGCCTCCAGTAGCTGTGAATGCTCCAACGCTCTAAGAAGAGATCGGACAACCAGTTGCCTGAAATGGTAGAGGGCCTCCTGCTTGAGCAAGGGCTGGACTACAAGACCTCCAAGGTCCCTTCCAACTTCTGTTCTACTCTATTCTATATAAAGATTCTATTCTATTCTAAATAAAGATTCTGTTCTATTCTCAACTAGATCTATTGTTTTTGGGGAGGAAAACAAACAGAAAAAATTATGCCTCTGCCTACCACCTTCCATCAGTATAGATAGATGGATGGATGGATGGATGGATGGATGGATGGATGGATAGATAGATAGATAGATAGATAGATAGATAGATAGATAGATAGATAGATAGATAGATAGATAGATGATAGATAGATAATAGATAGATAGATAGATAGATAGATAGATAGATAGATAGATAGATAGATAGATAGATAGATAGATAGATAGATAGATAGATAGATAAGAGATAGATAGATAGATAGATAGATAGATAGATAGATAGATAGATAGATAGATAGATAGATAGATAGATAGATAGATAGATAGATAGATAGATAGCAGATAGATGGATGGATGGATGGATGGATGGATGGATAGATAGATAGATAGATAGATAGATAGATAGATAGATAGATAGATAGATATAAAGATAGATAAGAGATAGAGATATAACATAAAGATAGATAGATAGACAGACAGACACAGACAGACAGACAGATAAGAGATAGAGATATAATATAAAGATAGGTAGATAAGAGATAAATACAAAGATAGATAGATAGATAGATAGATAGATAGATAGATAGGAGATAGAGATATATAATATAAAGATAGATAGGATAGAGAGAGAGAGAGAGAGATTCCATTTTATTCCATTCCATTCCAGGACCGTTCAAAGTTACTTTAAAAAGTGACTTACATCCAGTCTTCACACTTACAATGGTAGCAACATCCTGACAGTCACATGATCAAACTTTGGTTGCTCGGCAACCGGCAAGTATTCATGATGGTTGCAGGATGCCAAGGTCATGTGATCCCAATCTTGCAATCTTCCCAACTGGCTTCCAACAAGCAAAGTCAATGGTGGCGAAGCCAGATTCGCTTAATGATGGTATGGTTCCCTTAACAACTGATGTGATTCACTTAACAACAACAAAAGAAATGAAATTGGGTGTGGTTCACTTAACAACTGCCTTGCTTTGGCAATTGAAATTCTGATCCAATTCCGGTTGTAAGTTGAGGATTACCGGTACTGTGGTAAAGATGTCCTTGATTTGGAATACAGGTAGTCCTCAATTTATGACCACAATTTAGCCCAAAATTTGTGTTAACAAGGGAGAGCTTTGTTGTGTGTTTTGCCCCATTTTACGACTTTTATTGCCATGGTTGTTAAATGAATTACTGCAGTTGTTAAATTACTAACACAGTTGTTAAGTGAATCTGGTTTCCTCCACTGACTTTCCTTGTCAGAAGGTTTTAAAAGGGGATCGCGTGACCCTGGGACATTGCAACCGTCATAAATGTGAGTCAGATGTCAAGCATCCGAATGTAACTCACATGACCAGGGGGATGCTGCAACGGTCATTAAAAAAATGGTCATAAGTCACTCTTCAGTGACATTGTAACTTCAAACAGTCACTAAGCGAACTATTATAAGTTGAGGACTACCTGTCATGCCCCTGTTGGAATCTAATTCCGAGGGGGAGGTTGAGCAGCTGACAGGGAATGGGAATGTGGCTCCAGTGACTGTGGAGGAAACTGAAGAAGGGCAAAGTCCAGCTGGGCATTCAGAGGAAGACCCAGCCCCCCGCCTTCATCCTAGGGCACACAGGGAGGAACGGAGAAGGGAGCAACATGGGTTACCGGGGAGAAAAGGGCCCTGATTCCCTTAATTAGCTGCAGCTGAGAAAACAGGATAAAGAGGGTATTTGCGCACAGCTCCTTGCTGGAAGCAAAGCATTTGTCGAGTCTTATCTGAGTTCTGGCATCCTCCCAGCTGTGTGTGTTTCGTTATCTTTTGAAGTCTGCAATTCCTTATCCTGCCCTGTCTTGTTAATTGCTGCAGCGTGGTTTGTGTCGGTTTTTATTTATCATTTATATGTACTTTGGGTTCGAACTGAATTTCTTCCCTTTAAAAACAGTTCTTGGGAGAGTTTTTTTTCTCCAGCCAATGATAACTGGACACTGGGGCCAAGTTGGAGGTATCAAAGGGACTTTAAGTAATTGTGTGACTTTGTTGCTTTTGTGCCACGCCCCAGGTCATCACACAACCAGCAGATGAATTTTCTTTTGCTAGCAGAGGATTTTTTTGCTAGTTAGTTAACTAAGGTACGTTGGAAGCACACCACCGTTGTGATGGGGGACTTTAAAGGTCCTGATATCAACTGGGAGTCAAACTCTGAGCCTCGTGGAACATCAAACAGATTCCTGACAAACCCTAGCTGACAATTTTGTCTCCCATAAGGTAGAGAAGGGAACTAGAGAGTCAGCCACACTGGATTTAATTCTCACTACAGAGATGAAATGATAGAAAGTGATGACGATATAGGAACCTGGGGAGGAAGTGACCACGCATTATTAGAATTCAACATTTATGCAAGCGCAAGCAACAGAACGAAGCCAAACTAGAATCTTGGAATTGAAGAGAGCTAATTTCAATAAACTTAAGAGAGAGCTTGAAAAGGATTCCACTGATCAGAATCCTCAAGGGGAAAACAATTCAAGAAGCTTGGGACACTTTGATTATAAAAGCCCAGTCTAGCACAATTCCAACGAAGAAGAAAAATAAGAGATCTCAAAGAAACCAGCAGGGCTGCAAACGAAGAACTATTTGATAACGTGAAAGACAAAAAGGACAAGTTTTAAAAAGGGGGAACAGGGGCGCCTAACTAAAGCTTCTAGAAGATCAGAAAATACCCAAAGTTGCAAAGATGAAGTCGGGAAAGCTACAACTCAGAATGAACTAAGGTTTGCTATGAAACTAGCAAACGGCAACAGTACAAGAGCACACAACAGATACAAACTCAATGTTAACTGTTAGATCGCGGGAAAAGAGACTCGAGACCAGTGTGACTTTCAGCTCTTTATTTAGTTCTGAAAATCTGTGTTAACCGTGGAGCCGCGGCAGCCTCTTTTATAGCGGCTGCTCGCGGCTCGCGGCCAATGATGGCTCCTTGAATCTCCCGCCGTCCAGACAGACCAATCACAGGGTGGTAATACGGTCCAATCAGAGTAGGGTAAACTGGCCAATCAGTAAGCTGTATCGGTGGACCAATCAGAATGCAGGATTACGAGTATGTTAATATGGAACATTAACCACTCCAAACTTGATTGCAGAAAATACGACTTCAGCAACAGAGTGGTCAAGGCCTGGAATGCACTACCTGACTCTGTTGTTACATCCTCAAACCTCCACTCAGTGGTTGGAATTCAAATGTTTTTACTACCGGTTCTCTGGGCGTGGCTTGGTGGGCGTGGCAGAGGAAGAATGTTGAAAAAAACCCATTCCCTCCTCACTCCAGGGGGAAGATTACTGCAAAATCATCCCTCCCCACCCCAATAACCTGCTTTCCAGGTCCGTTTTCCTGTGCAGGGCAACCAAAGAAGACCCAGCTGATCAGCTGGGACTCGGGAGGCAGAAAATAGAAGGGGGCGGGCCCAGTCAGAGGTGGGATTCCAAACTACTCAAAATTTCCGCTCCTGGTTCTCCGAACTACTCAAAATTTCCACTACGGGTTCTCCAGAACTGGTCAGAACCTGCTGAATACCATCTCTGCCCCCACTCCTTTACCTCAAACTATCCACTATTGACCTCACCCCCTAAGAGGTCTGTAAGGAGCATGCATAAGTGCACAATAGTGCCCATTGTCCCCATTTATTCGTACCTATTTCCTGTATTCTTACTCATGTTTATACTTATACCTATTATCTTGTAAGCGATTGACAAATCAAATCAAATGAATAAATAAATAAAATAAAGTCAAAAATAACAAAGGAACCTTCTTTCAACATGTGAAAAACAAGAAAACATTTCAAGGAGACTACTGGTCCATTAATGGGAGAAAATGGCAAAAAGGTGACAAGCAGCAGTGAGAAAGGAGGAAAAAATTTTTATATCTGTCACAAAAGGAAAAAACAGACAAACCTATCCCAAAACATACTGTAAAATGCAAATTAGGAATGCAAGTCAAATTAAGCAAAAGAAAATGATAAGAGAACACCTATCCATTCTAGACAAGTTCAAATCTCTAGAACCAGAGATTCTGAAGGAATTGGCAGACTGAACTATAACTTTCAAAGATCCTGGAATGCCAGGGAACTACCAGAGGACTGGAAATTTATTTTTATTTATTTTATTTGTCAATTGTTTACAAGATAATAAGTATAAGTGTATGCATAGTTATGAATACATGAAATGAGTACATATAAGAAAAATAAAAGAAAAATAAAAGACATCAATACCTGGAAGGATTTTGGAAAAGTTCATCAAGCAGCAAATCTACGAAGACGTAGAGGCGAGCCAAGTCATAACCAGAAGCCAACATGGATTTGTCAAAAACAGATCAAATCTTACTGCACTCTTTGACAAAGTCACAAAATTAGCGGACCAGCAAAATGCTGTGGATATCATTTATTTGGAGTTCAGTAAAGCGTTTGATAAAGAAGACCACAACTTACTACTTGGTAAAATAGAAAAATATGGGTTAGACAGCATCGCCAGCAAGATACATTTATAACTGGCTGACCAACTGCACTCCATGTGTCGTCCTTAATGGAACTGCATCTACATGGAGGGAAGTATGAGACACTAGGCTCTGTCTTAGGCCCAGTACTCTTCAATATCTTCATCAATGACTTAGATGAGGGAATAGATGGATCAAATTTGCAGATGACACCAAACTGGCACCAATAGCCAATACTCCAGAAGATAGGCTCAAGATACAGAAGGACCTTCATCGACTTGAACACCGGGTCTTATCTGACAAAATGAAATTCGATGTAGAGAGAAGCAAGGTTTTACACTTAGGAAAGAAAACCCAAATCTGTCAGTACAGGACAGGTGGTATCTGGCTCAAAAGTAGTAACTGCAGAGGGATCTTGGAGTCCTAGTAGATAATTAAATATGAACGAGCAGGATGCTGCAGCTGCCAAAAAAGCCAACTCGGTCCTAGGCTGCATTAACAGAGGGATAGAATCAAGATGACATGAAGTGTTAATACCACTTTATAATGCCTTGGTAAGGCCAGACTCGGAATACTGCACAAAATTTTAGTTGCCATGTTATAAAAAAGATGTTGAGACTCTAGAAAGGGCACAGAGAAGAGCAACCGAGTTAATTTAGTAATTTTTTTAAATATTTATTTGATTTGTCAATCGCTTACAAGATACAGGTATAAGAATAAATATAGTTTTGAATACATGAGATAGATACTTATAAGAAAAATAAAAGAAACAATAAGGACAGGGACGGTGGGCACGATTGGTGCACTTATGCACGCCCTCTACAGACCTCTTAGGAATGGGGTGAGGTCAACAGTAGACAGTCTAAGCTTAAAGTTTTTGGGGTTTGGGGAAGAAACCACAGAGTCAGATAGAGTATTCCAAACACTGACCACTCTGTTTCTGAAGTCATATTTTCTGCAGTCAAGTTTGGTGTGGTTAACCTTGAGTTTGTATCTATTGTGTGGTCTTGTATTGTCATGGTTGAAGCTGAAGTATTCATTTGCAGGTAGGACATTGCAATGTAAGATTTTATATACTATATTTAGATTGGACCAGAGGTGGCGTCGTTCTAGTTTTTCTAGGTCTAGAGTTTCAAGTCTGGTGGAATAAGGTATTTTTTTAGGGGACTGGAGGCTAAAACATATAAAGAACGGTTGCTAGAATTTGGAGTGTCTAGTTTTATGAAAAGAAGGACTAGGGGAGACATGATAGCAGTCTTCCAATATCTCAGGGGCTGCCCCAAAGAAGAGGGAGTCAAGCGATTCTCCAAAGCACCTGTAGGCAGAGCAAGAAGCAATGGGTGGAAACTAATCAAGGAGAGAAGCAACCTAGAACTAAGGAGGCATTGCCTGAAAGTGAGAACCATTGGTCCTCTAATCAACTAATGACTATCTGCCTGCAAGGAATATAAACCCTTCCATTCCCCACCATCCAGTCAGAGCCAAAGAAGTTTTTCTTGGAGGAGAAGCGAAAGGTCTTCAAAGGAAAATAGGAAAGTCCAGCTGCTTCTTGAAAAAAAGCACCTTTGGGACAACCACGACCTGGAATGATTGAGAATCTCCATAGCTATCAAGCTATCTGGAACAGAATAACAAGAGTTGGAAGGGACCTTGGAGGTCTTCTAGTCCAACCCCACCACCACCACCACCACCACCACACACACACACACAGGCAGGAAATCCTACACCATTTCAGGCAAATGTTCTTAAAAACTCCCAGTGTTGGAGAGTTCACAACTTATGGAGGCAAGTTGATCCGTTGATTAATTGTTCTGTCAGGAAGTTTCTCCTTACTTCCAAGGTTGCTTCTCTCCTTGATGAGTTTCCCTCCATTGCTTCTTGTCCTGCCCTCAGGTGCTTTGGGGAATAGCTTCCAAGAATAACCAAAAAGTCCAGTTGCCTGTCAAAAATAAATCATGACCCCGATGGCTGAGAATCTCCATAGACCTCCCTGCAGTCTTCGCTCCCCATCATTTCTCCTTCATCCCTGCCTGCCCCAAACCTCATTTCTCTCTTTTCCCACCCCCACCCCCGCACACACACCCTGCCTCCCCCCCAGCAGCCGTTGGCTCCCATCAGATTTCCAATGGCCAATACAGCTTGTCAATACCGAGTCCAGTCACCCCGAAAGTAGACCGCGTTCTCTCTGCCCTGTCAATCAATAGGCAGCTGCTGTCGCTATCAATAACTCTGTTGGTGATTTTTATGTGGATGTCTTTCTGGGCTTCCTCTCTCGGTGTCTGCCCCCGGGCACTCACGCGTTGGCCAGGAATCTGGCCAACCGCCTACCCAACCAGCCCGAACTTGTGGACTGGATTGCGAATCCGAAGAAAGAGACACAAAAAGAGGGATTATTCTGATCCGTTGGGGGCAATTTAAGGCAAATGTGCCTATGTCGCTTTGGTGGGCTTCCACCCTTAAATCCATCCCAGCCTGCTTCTTTTGGCAGGTAGTCCTCGACCTACAACAGTTGGTTTAGTGGCCGTTCAAAGTTACAATGGCACTGGAAAAGGTGACTTGTTATGACCGTTTTTCATAGTTACAGCCAGTAGTGCGATTCAACCGGTGTAAGCACCGGTTTGGTTACCACACGCGTGTGCACCATTTTTTTTAAAAAAAAAAACAATTTTCAGCTATAATACTTTTATCATTTACTGCAGCCCCGGTGAGTAAAACAGCTGAGGCGCGGCAAAACCGCTCTGCCACGTGAATCAGCTACCAAAAGAAGGAAATAAAGCACAGGAAAAGAGCGGCGGTGGGGGCGGTCAAATGATTACCAGAACTACCAGTTCACTTGAACTGGCCTGAACTGGTAGAATCCCACCCCTGGTTAAAAATCTTTGCAGCATCCTCCACGATCACGCGATCAAAATTCGGATGCTTGCAAACTGGTTCCTGTTTATGACCTTTGCTGCGTCCCAGGGGTCACGCGATCCCCTTTTGAGACCTTTTGAGACCAGCAAAGTCGATGTGGAAACCCCAACCTTTGGGGCGCCAAGGACCGGTTCTGAGGAGAGGGGTTTTTTTCTGTGCACTGGAGGGGGCGTGGTTTTGCGTGCTCCCTGCATCCTGCAGATGGGACTTCGCTTGTTTGCCCAGCCTGATTTCTGTCATGCTGTGGCCCACTGTGGGTCCATAGACCGTTGGACTTGAAGACCGCCAAAGTCCTTTCCAACTCTGTTATTGTGTTCTGTTCTGTTCTGTTCTGTCCTGTCCTGTTCTCAGTAAAGATCCTTTACTATTCTATTCTCAGTAAAGATTCTATTCTATTCTCAATAAAAATTCTATTCTATTCTCAATAAAATATTCTATTCTAAATAAAGCCTATTCTATTTTACTCTCAATAAAATTTCTATTCTTTTCTATTGTATTCTCAATAAAGATTCTATTCTATTCTATTCTATTCTCAATATTCCACTATCCTATTCTTTTCTATTCTACTCTCAATACAATTTTTATTCTTTTCTATTCTATTCCCAATAAAGATTCTATTCTATTCTACTCTCAATAAAATTTCTATTATTCTATTCTTTTTTACTGTATTCTCAATAAAGATTCTATTCTATTCTCAATAAAAATTCTATTCTATTCCCAGAGAAGATTAGCATGGCCCCTGCGCAAGTGCTCGCTTCGGCAGCACATATACTAAAATTGGAACGATACAAAAATTCTATTCTATTCCATTCCATCTTTTCGTATTCTATTCTATTCTATTCTATTCTATTCTATTCTATTCTATTCTATTCTATTTTCTATTCTATTCTATTTTCTATTTTATTCTATTCCATACCATTCCACATTCCTATTCCTATTCCGACCTTTAATTCTTCTTTCCTTCTGTCTGAGATGGTTTAAATTCCAGTCTTTATCATTATCAAATATTTCTATCTACCAGGGGAATTTAGGTGGAAATATATGGACACAGCTAATACATTTCACTGAGATTCATCCTGAACGCTATAGTGTGTGTGTGTGTGTCTGTACATCTGTGTGTGTGTAAGGGTGGGTGTGCGCATGCACACCCCTATCTCACAGATGTATAAAAGCAGCAGCTGGTGGAGGCTACTTCCTGAAATTGAGTATTATAATGATTTTTGGATAGAATGAAAAAAATGATTTACATAATAAGCTTTTTTTAGACTCCAGTAATGGAAATACCTACGGAGATATTTGGGAGGCATCTATCTCTAATAGACACATGTTTTAAAGGGCTTTAATTATAAACAAATTTTCCCCTATTCTGGCTGCTAAATGAAACTGAAAATATTGTGGAGGGTGGAGGTGTATTCTCCAAGCTTGTGGCTTTCACTATCGGGCAAGGTAAGAGTCACATCAAGTGAGGGTCTTGCAATGAGTTTAATGATGGGTCTTGTGGGAGTCACATCCGGAGGGGGGTCTGGTGATTGGTCTGGTGATGGGGTCAGGTGTGGGTCTTGTCAAGTGTCCATCTGACATGACCCACACCCAGGGGAGGGCTTCAAAAATTTTAGCGATGGGTTCTCTGCCCAGTTGCTGGGTGGGCACAGCCATTTGGGCATGACCTAGTCAGCCTCCTGGACCACAGTGTGCGGGAGGGGCATTTTTGCCCTCCCCGGGCTACGGAGGCCCTCTGGAAGCCAGAAACATGCCCATTTCCCTGCCAACTCATAAAATATATGGCCATGTTATAGTTGCCAACAGAAAGGGAGGAAGGAAGTTGGTGTGAAAGAGCAGTGCGGCAGCTTGGAAATCGAAAGTACATTCCACACATAGTATTTCAGAAATAGTGTCCTGTATTCTGTACAGTGGTGGATTTGTAAGCTGTACAGACGCAGATAGATAAACTCAACAAGGCGTCCATAACAAAGTACATTTATTGGTTCATCAGGTATCCTCATAACTCACATTTGTGATGAAGTTCTTCTTTAATGACCAATCCTTTGTATATCTGTCTTGTAGGTAAAAAGATGGCTTATCTCCTATCCTTTTTCTCCCATCTTGCAGCGATAGAAGTAGAACAGTTACCACGAGTCCATGAGTTCAGCCAAGAGCGAAGAAAACTCCTCCTACCCATCGAGGGTCAATTTAGTGACCAATCAGGATTACAGATGTGGTCACGTGATTATGGACTACATTTCCGAGGATACCTTAACTACATTAACCATGATGCCTTCCCTTAAGGGGACAGCTCACAATTGCTACCTAACTATCCAAATCCCATTAACTCTAAACTGTCTGTACAGCACAGATAGTAACTAGTTGAGTGAAGTTTCTGCCATGCAAAAATCTAACTGGAGAACATGATTGATGACTCTTGGCTATGGATGTGTCCCATTGGAGAATATGAATTATGATGCACCCAGGGGGTGGGAGGAAAACCTGGCTCAAGGGTGACAATGAATGATGTGCCTCAGAGTCAGCTACACCCAGGCAGTGCCGGCATGTTAACTCCCAATAAATCCTTTTTGAAGTTTTGGAAGTTTGGCTCAAGACTCATGATTTAATTGGGGGTAACTGCCGGAGCCCTGACAGCTAGCCGACTCTGAGACACATAATTCACTGTCACCCTTGACCCTGGAAGTTCTTCCTGAACTTCCGGGAGGCCCATTTTTCACCATCCCTGAGCCTCCACGTAGGCCCTGCACTTACCTGCATCCAAAACGGGTCACATGGAGACTCCTGGGAGGGGAGGGGCCATCTAGGAGTGGGATTTGGGGGTTCTCCGAACTGCACAGAATCTTAGCTAGGTGTTGTTAGCCGGCAGCAGGTGTGGATGGCTGAGAAGAGCGAGGACTCAGGTGAGGGGCCAGGACCATTAGGGAGTGGACTGCTGCCTTCAGAGATTGTGGGGGCTGGCAGCAGTGATGAGGAGGTTCCCAAGGGGCCTGTGCCAAGCGCGTGTGCGTGCAGGGTTGCTCGTACGAAAGAGCAGCTGCAGCAGTATGGGCGACTCGGGAGTAAGGCTGCAAGGTAATGGCCCCTCCTTCAAGAAGATAAAAGCCAGCTGTGAATCGGACGTTCTTTGCAGGAAGCAAAAACGTTTTGAAACTCCAGCCTCATGGACATTGCAGTATCTTAGATGGTATTTGAAGACTCTTGTGTTGTAAAATATTTCTAGGTAACCTTATCTGTTATTTTTGGCAAACTCACACAGTTTTGGCGAGGCTCGTGCTTATCAAAGTTAATTAGTTTGCAGCAGCCTTTTAACCGGGGATTTGTAAGAATCATTAAAAGGTTTCTGTTCCCTTTTGATTTGTGTTTGTTTTATTGGACAAAGATTTGGATCAGAACACTAGGGGCTCTCCCGAACCCCTGTGAACCCCCAACAGACCACCCCTGCCCCCTCACAAGATCCCTCACTGGATGTGACCCACACCTGACCCATCCAAAGACCCTCACCAGATGTGACTTCTCTATCACAAGACCCACTGACCATACAATGTCCTTATAAGCAGGAGAATATCAACACTGACTTTCCCTAAATTACGCTGAGAATGCTACCTAGCGTGGTAATGTAATGTTCGGACACCAAACCCACAAGCTCGAAGGAGGAACCTTCACCCTATCCCAAGCCACAGATATTCACAGGGTGTTGTCTCCAAAGAAAAATAAGGAAGCCCAGTTGCCTCTTTAAAAGGCACCTTTGGGACAACCATGGCCTGGACGACTGAGAATCTCCTTAGACTTTTAGCTATTCATTTTGGAATGAATGTCCTTCAAATGGGGCGGGAGGATGATCCGATTTCCAGGGGGAAAAATTGCAGACTACAGGAACCATTGGTGGCTTCAGTTTGAGATGCAGACAACACAGGCTCATCCCCAACAGCCGGCGCCTGCCTTCAACAGGGAAAGGGACACAAGGCAGAGAAAAACATCCTGCAGAAAGCACAGTTCCACAACACACGGTCCTTTCAGCAGTTCCAAGAAGGCTCCACACCCATTTGCATCACTCAGGTGGCCCTAAGGATACATATAAGCCTCCAAGTGGCCTCAACGGCTCTCTAAAAGGACGCAAATGACCAGCTGTCTGCAAGGAATATAAATCCTTCCATTCCCCACCCTCCAGTCAGAGCTGAAGAAGCTTCTTGGATGAGAAACAAAAACGTCTTCAAAGAAAAAAAAAACAGAAGGTCCAGTTGCCTCTTGGAAAAAGTGTCCTGTGGGACTCCAAGTTGCCTTAACGACTCTAAAAGGATGCAAATGACCAGCTGTCTGCAAGGAATATAAACCCTTCCATTGTCCACCATCCAGTCAGAGCTGAAGAAGCTTCTTGGAGGACAAGTGGAATATCTTCAAAGAAAAAAAAGGAAAATCCAGTTGCCTCTTGAAAAAGCACCTTTGGGACAACCACGACCTGGAATGACTGAGAATCTGCAAAAACATCAAGCTATATGGAACAGAGCAGAATAACAAAGTTGGAAGGGACCTCGGAGATCTTCTAGTCCAACCCCACCCCCCCTGCTCAGGCAGGAAACCCTATACCATTTCAGATAAGTGGTTATCCAGTCTCTTCTTAAAAACTTCCAATGTTGGAGCATTCACAATTTCTGGAGGCAAATTGTTCCACTGATTAATTGTTCTGTCAGGAAATTTCTTCTTAGTTCTAAGTTGCTTCTCTCCTTGATTAATTTCCATCCGTTGCTTCTTGTCCTGCCTTCAGGGGCTTTGGGGAAATATCTCGACTCCCTCTTTTTTGGGGCATCCCCTGAGATATTGGAAGACTGCTATGTCACCCACTAGTCCTTTTCATTAGTTGGCCTGCTATACGCTAGATACTTTGTCACTAAGAGAACTGTTGTAAGCCGAGGACTACCTGTACACCAACAAATACATATTATAAATAAATTCTTTTTCCAGGGCATTAAATATCCAGACTTGACCTATATAGCACTTGGAGAGGGAGCAGCATTTTAAGGACAACCCGCCCCCCCATGAATGTTCTTTTAAAAATAAAAATAAAAAGCAAAGTCTGCCCTTTTCAAAGGGCCCATATGCTGCCGTTCCCACCCGACTCTTCCTCCTCCTCCTCCTCCTCCAGGGCACAGTTGGCATCTCCCTGCCATGGCAATGATGGATTCTACACACACACACACACACACACACACACACACACACACACACACACACACACACACACACTTCCTCGCTGTGCAACATCCCACCTGCCCAGCCAGATGCTTCACGCTTTCTCAGCCTGGTGAAATGAGGACACCAGAGGGCCTCCCCACAGCTCCGCCTCCCCTTAAGCACCCAACCTACACACACACACCACAAATACACACACACACACACACACACACACACACACACACACACACGCAAAGACGCCCATCGCAGCCTGCCAATGCAACGGCAAGAGAGGCGTTTGAAAAAGGAGAGGGAGCCCATCTGCAACAAGGAGGCTGATGAATACGATGGTGGTTGTTGTTATTATTATTTTTTAACACGTTGTAGCGTATTTGTAAACATCGTTAATCGCGGTTTGGCAAGCAGATGGTGCCATTAATTGCACCTGGGAAGGGAATGAGACCTCGAGGTGGATTGCATTTGCAGACGCCAATTAGGAGCCTGGCGTGCAGGTGTGAGTGTGGGTGTGTAGTGTGTGTGTGTGTGTGTGTGTAGATTCTACAAAATCCCCCAAGGGGTATGGAAATTCAAGGCAGGACAGAATTGGGGGGAGTGGAAGCTTTAGGAAATGGAGATTCCTCCACTGTTAGCCCGTGGAACGGGCTGCCACATGAACCTAGGTGAAGGAATAGAAGGGAAATTTACCAAATTTGCAGATGATACCAGGGGTGGGATTCAAAAATCCCAGCAAACGGTTCACTGCCCAGTTGCTAATTGGGCATGGCCTAGTAGAACTTCCTGTTTCCAGCTTCCGGTGGGCCTCCAGAGCCCGGGGGAGGTCATGTCATCCTCCCAAGGGTCTGGAGGCTTTCCCTGGGCCTCTGGAAGGGTGAAAACAGCCTCCCCTGAGCTCTGGAGGCCCACCGGAAGCCGGAAACAGGCCTGTTTCTGGACGTCTCGTAGGGCCGTTTTTCCCCCTTGCAGAGCCTCCACATGGACCCTGCACTTAACTCCATCGAAAATGGGCCATGTGGAGACTCCTAGGATGGGTGGGTGGGGCCAGCCGGTCAGTTGAAATACCGGTTTGGTGAACCAGAGATGTATTGTAACTTTAACATCCGGTTCGTCCGACCAGTCTGAACCGGTAGAATGCCACCCCTGCAGGAATAGCCAACATCTGAGATCAGGGGTGTCCAACTCAATTTCATTGAGGGCCGCATCAGGGTTGTGGCTGGGACAGGTGGACATGGACCCCATTTTCAGCTGGGACGGCCTCCTGCAGCCTTCTGCCAGAGAAAATGCAGCTCAAGGGGGCCGCATGCACTTAGGCAAGAAAAACCAAAAGTACACATATAGACTGAGTGAAACCAGGCTCAATAGCAGTAACTGTGAGAGGGATCTTGGAGTCTTAGTGGACAACCAGCTAAATAGGAGCCAGCAGTGTGCAGCAGCAGCCAAAAAAGCCAATGCGATCCTAAATTGCATTAATAGAGGGATATAATCGAGATCAAGTAAGGTACTAATACCACTCTATAAAGCCTTAGTAAGACCACACCTAGAATACTGCATCCAGTTTTGATCACCACACTATAAAAAAGACTCTAGAAAAAGTACAGAGAAGAGCAACCAGGATGATTAGGGGACTGGAGGCTAAAACATACAACGAACAGTTGCAGGAACTGGGCTTGGCTAGTCTAGGGAAGAGAAGGACCAGGGGAGACAGGATAGCAGTCTTCCAATATTTGAGGGGCTGCCACAAAGAGGAAGGGGTCAAGCTATTTTCTAAAGCACCCAAAGGCCAGACAAGGAATAATGGGTGAAAACTGAACAAGGAGAGATTCAACCTGGAAATAAGGAAAAACTTTCTGACAGTGAGAACAATCAACCGATGGAACAGAAGTTGCCCTTGGAAGTTGTGAGAGCGCCATCACTTGAGACTTTCAAGAAGAGATTGGACTGCCATTTGTCAGAAATGGTGTAGGGTCTCCCACTTGGGTGGGTGGTTTGGACTAGATGACCTACAAGGTCCCTTCCAACTCTATTATCTGTTATCTGTACATTTGCTGTTGTGTTCAGTAAAAATCCTTGCAAATAATCTGTGAAGAAACAACTGGGATAAGGGAAAAATAAAAAACAACCAACAACCAACAAAATCACTGTATTTTCATTGGTATTAAGAACAAGAACCGCATACTCAACATTGGCAACAAGAAAACATATTTCTGATCTTGCACTTTTTCCCCCCCCAAAAGACAGTATTGTTTTTACAACATGGAGCTAAGTGATTTTTATATCACATATAAAGTTACATTACAAAGACCATAAT
Organism: Pseudonaja textilis; assembly: GCF_049901715.1. NCBI lineage: Eukaryota > Metazoa > Chordata > Lepidosauria > Squamata > Elapidae > Pseudonaja > Pseudonaja textilis. Next base: position 7,769,718 of record NC_141990.1, on the reverse strand, counting down.
ATTTAGGCTTAAGGGCAAATCTAAAAATGGGAAAGAATGTGAATGTGAAAGATTTTCACATTTAAACATACTCAGGAAATGGCTTGGAAGAGAAACAATGATCTACTTAATAGAGCATATTTGTTGAACAGGAAGATAAAAACCTAGTTGGTTCCTGGGCTAAGGATTGGCAGAGTTAAATCTTCTTTAGAACGGATCACTCAATTTCTCATCTGATACTACTGGATTTATATACAGTGTTTTACAGCCCTCTCTAAATAGTTTACAGAGCCAGCATATTGCCCCCCAGAATTTGGGTCCTCATTTTACTGACCTTGGACAGCTGAGTCAACCTTGAGCCTGGTGAGATTTGAATTGCCAAATTGCAGGCAGCTGGCAGTCAGCAGAAGTAGCCTGCAATACCGCAAGCTAACCACTGCGCCACCTTGGTTCCTAAGCCATCATCTTTAATTTTTTGGTCCACCCCTGCAGATGCCTCAGCTAACAAATGTTAAAGCAAATGATGGTTTGGAGTGTAATTAGGTCCAGAACCCAATTCAAAGTCAAATTTAAATTTTACCTCGTAAATCTTTGCCCGCATTTATTTCACTCAATGCTCAAAAATCCTAAACAGATCTCCTATGTGAGATTGAATTTTAAACGGTGTGCATCTTTGAGGCAGAAGGTTCCTTTGTGTTCTGGCAAAGAACATAAGAAAACCAAAGAAGGAATGGCAATTTTAAAATTGCTCCAAGCCTCTTAAATTGCCTACATGACCCAGCAAAGGCTGGAAATACAGGCAGTCCTCGACTTATGAACGGTCACTTAGCGACCATTCCAAGTTATGACAGGCCTCCAAAAAGGTACTTATGACCAGATTCAAAGTACTCAGGTGACCCCAAGTGCTTCAACAAGCCTCTAAAAGGATGCAAATGTCCATCTGTCTGCAAAGAGTATAAATCCTTCTGTTTCCCACCATCCAGTCAGAGCTGAAGAAGCTTCTTGGATGAGAAGGGAAATGTCTTCCAAAAAAACCCGGAAAGTCCAGTCACCTCTTGAAAAAAAAGTACCTTTGGGACTCCCAAGTGGCCTCAACGATTGTAAAAGGATGCAAATGACCAGCTGTCTGCAAGGAATATAAATCCTTCCATTCCCCACTATCTGATCAGAGTAGAAGAAGCTTCTTGGATGAGAAGCGAAACGTCTTCGAAGAAAAACAAGAGTCCAGTTACCTCTTGGAAAAAAAGCACCTTTGGGACATCCAGATTCAAGGTTCTAATGTTCTGTCTGTCTGTCTCTCTCTCTCTCTCTCTCTCTCTCACACACACACACACACACACACACACAGTCATGCGATTGCATTGTGCTGCACCACAGTGTCCGATACAAGGAGGAAACTGATCGGACTCTATTTTGCAGAGAGGGAGCAGGAGGCAGGGGTGGAATTCCACCGGTTTGGACCGGTTCTACAGAACCGGTTGTTATGATACTGTGTAGTTCAGAGAACCGGCAAATTGTGCCCCTGGCTGGCCCCTCCCCTCCCCTCCCCACCCAGTCAGTCCTTATCGTGCATGCGCAATGTTGCCCGCATGCCCGACATTGCTGACGGCGTTCTTCCCCGTGCAATCACTCCTTAAGGCATTTTTTTTCCTCCCTCGCGACAATCAGCTCTTCCTACAATCAGCTGTGCTGAGATTCCCCTCGCTTGCTTACTGCTTCACCCAGGAGGCTTCCCTGAGGCCCAGGGAGGCAAAATGGAGGGTGGGAGATGCAGCAACCCCAACCCCCTCCATTTTTTACCTTCCTTGGCCTCAGGAAAGACTTCTGAGAGGAAAAACGCCCCCCGCAGGAGGCTTCCCTGAGGCCCAGAAGGCCCCCCAAATGGAGGGGGGGTTGCTGCGAAAAAAAAAAGAAAAAAAAAGCCATGCCCACCCAGTCATATGGCCATGCCCACCTAGCCATGCCCATAGAATCAGGTGTTGCAAAATTTGAGTCCCAGCCCTGGTGGTGTGGGGAGGGGGAAACGGCCTGCCTGAACTCTCCGGCTCTTAATCACAGTTAAGAGCCAGTTGCAAGATAAAATAGAGAAATGAAGCATGTCATAATATAAATATAACGTAATAGTAAAAATAATACAATGAAATTATACATTATAACTGATTACTAGGGAAAGAATTATAAGTTGCTCAAAAAGGATAAAGTAAATAAAGTGTAATGATGATTTAACAATAAGATAGCATGATACGGATAGGTTTTTTTACAATATGAATTTTAATCAAAAGTTTTAGATGGAATGACTGTTGATATTCTGCACAAGAGATATGTACCAACCAACACGCTGTACAATCGAAAGATGGTTTTATTTACTGTTTTATGTCTGTGTTTGTTTATGTTTGTTGTCAAAATAAATAAAAATTTCAAAAAAAAAAAAGAGCCAGTTGCAAGATGCAACTTTTAATTGCAAAATATAGTTTGATATAGTTTGCTCTTGGTTTTTTTTTATCCATACGATTGGCTTGTAATGGGGTGCATATGTTTTCGTAGCTTTTCACAGGTATAGGTATGCAGGTCTTGGCATGTTCGTGTCTTTTCCTGTGTAAGATTGAGAGTATCTTGGCGATGTTTCGGTGAGGTCCCACTCACCATCCTCAGGCTGGTGCTTTCAGCTTGCACTGACATGAAGCTGAAAGCACCAGCCTGAGGATGGTGAGTGGGACCTCGCCGAAACGTCACCAAGATACTCTTAATCTTACACGGGAAAAGACCCGAACATGCCAAGACCTGCATATATATATATGTTTTCTTAAGTTTTCGCGGGTACTTACATGTATGGTATTCAGCTTTGTTCAGGTATTTTCCCATGTCATTATAGTTGTGCTTTTAAAGTTGCAGCAACGTTTCGGCAGAATCTCATCTGCCATCATGTAACTCCAAGTCAATCACACTTCTGTGAAATCAAACTGTCCACTTAGGTAGCAACGCTGATTGACAATCAATTTCACATGCTTTTGTGCAAATGGAATAGACAACAGGCATAGGCAGTTAGCAAGACATCCCCAATAAAGGAGTGGTTCTGCAGGTAGTGACCAGAGACCACTTCTCAGGTCCTATGCTTTCTGGCTGATGGTTTGGTCATTTTTGAATGCTGGCGGTGCTGTCACTCTAGTGGTAGCATGAGACAGAGTCTACAACCCACACAAGTGGCTCAATAGTGCAGCTCATCCAGGATGGCACATGAACACGAGCTGTGGCAAGGTTTGCTGTGTCTGTCAGTGTTGTGTCCAGAGCATGGAGGTACTACCAGGAGACAGGCCAGTACATCAGGAGACATGGAGGAGGCCATAGGAGGGCAACAACCCAGCATCAGGACCTCTACCTCCACCTTTGTGCAAGGAAGGACAGGAGGAGCACTACCAGAGCCCTGCAAAGTGACCTCCAGCGGGCCACAAATGTGCATGTGGCTGTTCAAACGGTCAGAAACAGACTCCATGAGGGTGGAGTGGGGGTTGTGCTTAGAGCCCAACACCGTGCAGGACATTTGGCATTTGCCAGAGAACACCAAGACTGGCAAATTCGCCACTGGTGCCCTGTGCTCTTTACAGATGAAAGCAGGTTCACACTGAGCACATGTGACAGACGTGACAGGGTCTGGAGACACCGTGGAAAATGTTCTGCTGCCTGCAACATCCTCCAGCATGACCGCTTTGACAGTGGGTCAATAATGGTGTGGGGTGGCATTTTTTAGGGGCCGCACAGCCCTCCATGTGCTCGCCAGAGGTAGCCTGACTGCCATTAGGTACCAAGATGAGATCCTCACACCCCTTGTGAGACCATATGCTGGTGCGGTTGGCCCTGGGTTCCTCCTAATGCACGACAATGCTAGACCTCATGTGGCTGGAGTGTGCCAGCAGTTCCTGCAAGATGAAGGCATTGATGCTATGGACTGGCCCGCTCGTTCCCCAGACCTGAATCCAAATGAGCAGATCATGTCTCACTCCATCCACCAACACCACGTTGCACCACAGACTGCCCAGGAATTGGGGGATGCTTTAGTCCAGGTATGGGAAGAGATCCCTCAGGAGACCATCCGCCACCTCATCAGGAGCATGCCCAGGCGTTGTAGGGAGGTCATACAGGCACGTGGAGGCCACACACACTATTGAGCCTCATTTTGACTTGTTTTAAGGACCTTACATCAAAGTTGGATCAGCCTGAAGTGCTTTTTTCCACTTTAATTTTGAGTGTAACTCCAAATCCAGACCTTCATAGGCTGCTAAATTTGATTTCCATTGTTAATTTTTGTGTGGTTTTGTTGTCAGCACATTCAACTATGTAATGAACAAAGTATTTAATGAGAATATTTCATTCATTCAGATCTAGGATGTCTTATTTTTGTGTTCCCTTTATATTTTTGAGCAGTGTATATATGTCAGATCAGGATGCCACAGAGAAAGTAATGAAGCTTTCTTCTCATCTCTTCGTGCCCAGGAGAATAAATGCTCTGAGGCTTTGCGACAGCCTAGTCTACTCTTCCCCCCCCCGCCCAAAAGAAATGAATGAACACACAACCACACCACCATCTAGTGGACACATCATGGATCCTTCCACTCATCCTGCCAAAAAAAATCGAGGAAGGAACCAAGAGGCTGCATTTTTTTAATAATGCGGGTTTTAATAATGCCAACAGATCCTGGAGGTTACGGATGAAAAATGTAAAAAATTTAAAAGCAACCAGATGGTTAAAGAATTCCTTTTTAGTGTAGGGGTGGTGTGCCCCAAAACAAACTTCCTTTCCACCACCATTCAGCGGTTCTCAACCTGAATTTCTGACCTGCAAAAGAAGAGGTCTCCAAACCTGGCAACTTCTAAGACTTGTGGACTTTAACCAGGGGTGGGATTCAAAATGTTTAACAACCGGTTCTGTGGGCGTGGCTTGGCGGTCACGTGACTGGGTGGACATGGCTTGATAGTCATGTTATTGGCTGGGTGTGGCCAACTCAATATCACTCACATTGAGGCACGCATCTCCTCGCCTGGCCTCTCATGACTGTGGGGATGCTGCAACAGTCGTAAGTGTGAAAAAAGGTCATAAGTCACTTTTTTCAGTGCCGTTGTAACTTTGAATGGTCACTCCACCCAAGCAAAGTACCAGCAAAGGAGGGGGGAAAAAGCTCCAGAGAAGTTCCAGAGACAGGAAGTCTAGTCCTGCCAAGAATGTAATAAGGGTTAACGGAGAGGCAGTTTCTGTAAGCAACACCAGAATGTTTCCTTCCTGTCTTCCTTACAGGATTAGGCCAGTAATTTCTTCTAACAACCAGTTCTCCGAGCTGCTTAGAATGTTAACAACCAGTTCTAGTGAATAGGTGCGAACTGGTAGAATTCCACCCCTGGCTTCAACTCTTATGCTGGCTGGAGAATTCTGGGAGTTGAAGTCTACAAGTCTTAAAGTTGCCAAGTTTGGGGACCCCTGTGCAAAAGGATCAGAGTTATAAAAACTAGGAAGTGGTGACTTCGTTCTGACTTGGCAGCTGAGGCTTTGATATAAACGGGTGGATTACTTTGATAAAACTTTAGGCATTTGGATACCAGGAAGGTGTTTATTGTTTTCAGGTAGGACAAGATGCTCTTCAAATTTTGCAAAGGAGGATGCCAGGTACCTCTAAAATTCCAAAGTGCAGATAAAGGACAAACAACATGCAGTGAAAATAGATCCTGGCAGCCTTGCTGGCTGCCTCCATTTTATGGGTTCCTCTCTATGGCGCAGAATTCTTCTAGGCCAGGATGTTTGTTGGCTCGTTCTTCTGGTTGCAGTCTGTTGCAGCCGTAGACTCTGCTCCTTCGCCTTCAGATGCAGTAACTCTGGGGTGGTTATTTCTCTGGTTGCATATGGCATGCAAAAGAATGCCTGTAAAGGGGGGTTTTTTTTGGGTTTTTTTAAGAAAGAGGGAGGTGGTATGGAAGGAAAAAGAGAAAGGAGAGAGAAAGAAAGAAAAGAAAAGAAAAGAAAAGAAAGAAAGAAAGAAAGAAAGAAAGAAAGAAAGAAAGAAAGAAAGAAAGAAAGAGAAAGAAGGAAGGAGGAAGGAGGGAGGGAGGGAGGGAGGGAGGAAGGAAGGAAGGAAGGAAGGAAGGAAGGAAGGAAGGAAGAAGAAGGAAAGAAAGAAAGAAAGAAAGAAAGAAAGAAAGAAAGAAAGAAAGAAAGAAAGAGGATAAAGGGATGGATGGAGGTGGGTAGAATAAAAGATGGTAGGGAGGAGGAGGAGAGAAGGAAAGAACGTGGATAAAGAGAAAGAAGGGAGAGAGGGAGGGAGGAAAGAAGGAAGGTGAATAGAGAGAAGAAGGTGGATAAAGAGGGAGGGAGGGAGGGAGGAAGGAAGGAAGGAGGGAGGTGGATAGAAAAAAGATGGGAGGGAGAAGGAAAGAAGATAAAGAGTAAGAAGGGAGGGAGAGAGGAAAGAAGGAGGAGAGAAGGAAAGAAAGTAGACAGAGAGAAAGAAGGAGAGGGAGGGAGGAAAAAGAAAGTTGGATAGAAGGAAAGAAGATGGATAAGGAGGACGGGAGAGAGGAAGGAAGGAAATATGCAAATATATTAGCTGTTTCCAAACTCTTTTACTTTATTTTATTTTTCTCTGAGAAGCAAAACACTCTAGAGAGAAGGCAAACTCTCTTACCAGCTGCCACTGACACGTTTAAGGACTCCACCCCAAATTCCAAATCCCTTCCTGGAGTGATGGTCAGCATCCTGTGGCACAGCATTTGTGTCTCTGGACGTAGGCCGTAACCTTCATTTCCTGTAGGGGTGTGTCAAAGGGAGAAAGACTTGCAGTTTATATCTAGAGTTTCAAAACAGGGATTTATTTATTTATTTTTCCAGCACGTACATCTTACTTTGATTTCTTTCTGCTTGAGAGCCAGTGGGAAAGAGTCCTGGAGATATGGGTCAGAGAAATCTAGGCTGTGGGCCTTGAGGCTTCTTCCAGCCCAAGTCTACAGGGACAAGCAGTCCTCGGACTTACGACATTCATTCGGTGACCATTCAAACTTAGGTTGGTGCTGAAACAAGGGGCTTACAATTGTTTTCCTCGTGACCGTTGCAGCCTTCCCCATGGACACGTGGTCAAAATTGGGGTGATTGGCAACTGAACTCGTATTTATGATCTACTCACAAAATGGCTCCCCCTTGAAGATGGCTATGAGAATCATTTAAATCAGGGGTGTCCAACCTTGGCCACTGTCATGCCCCTGTCGGAATCTGATTTGGAGGGGGAGGCTGAACAGCTAACAGGGTGTGGGAGTGTGGCTCCGTTGGCTGTGGAAGAAACTGGGGAAGGGTAAAGTCCAGCTAGGCAGAGCAGGGGAGAGGTAGAGCAAGGCAGAGGGAATTCAGAGAAAGACCCAGGCCTGCCCCCTCTTCATCCTAAGGCATGCAGGGAGGAACGGAGAAGGGAGCAACGTGAGTGGCGTGGCTTCTAGGGGAGGAAAGGGCCCTGATTCCCTTCATTAACTGCAGGTGAGAACACAGTATTTAAAAAGGGAAGCTGAACGCAGCAAGCTGTTGGGAGCAAATCATGAATTTATCTGGTACTATCGAGGCTTATCTGTGTTCCTGGCTTCTTCCCAACTGTGTGTGTTTTGCTGTGCTTTCAAGTCTGCAATGCCTTCTCCTGTCCTGTCAAGTTAATTACCTCAGCGTGGTTTGTGTGTATTTTTATTTACAGTTTGTATGCACTTCGTTTTCGAACTGAATTTCCTCCACTTAAAGACTGTTCTTGGGAGAGTTATTTTCTCCAGCCGCAGGTAACCTGGACACCGGGGGCAAAGTTGGAAATAATAAAGGGACTCTTCTTACTTATGTGACTGTGTTGCCTTTGTGCCACGCCCCTTTGGGTCATCAAAGCCACTTTAAGCCTTGCGGACTTCAAGTCCCAGAATTGGAGCCAAGCTGGCTGGGGAATTCTGGGAGTTGAAGTCCTCCAGGCTTAAAGTGGCCACGGTTGGAGACCCCTGATTTAAACGAGGTTATTTTTATAACGTATATGAAAGAATTACAGAGTTTCCATACATCTGTCCCAAGAATGCTCGCCATCACGGCAGACACTGAAACTAGAAACTCTCTTCTCTTCCCCGCTTCAGCAGAGTTACTAGGCCAACATGACAAGTGAAAGTTTAATTAGAGCTTTCGATTGATTAGCAATTAAACTGCCACCCCAGCGAAACAAGAGCAGATGCTCCAGTTCAGACCTCTGTCTTCCCTCTCAGCTCAGAGGAAGGATTTGTTTTACGAATTAGATGACCCAAGGATGCAGGTAGAAGGGACATTTAAAAAGAATGTGCAAAAGCAATGCACCAAAACAAAATTATATGTATAAATACATAAAATCGTCTTTCGGAAGCAATCACTTCAAACCTAATTACGAGGAAAGAGGGATTGGAATTTTTTTTTTTTTGTTACAAAGAAAATGGCTCTAGAAACATCGATGGTAGTGCTGAAAGATCAACTTCTTGGCCCAAACCACCTCACAGGGATGTTGTTGCGGGGAAAACAGGAGGCAGGAGAATTAGTATGCTTGCCGCTTTGAGCTGTATAGATAAGAAAGGTAAGATAATAATAATAATATGAAGAAAAAGGAGAAGAGACGGACAGGAGATAGAGAGAAGGAAAAGCTCAGAAGGAGATGGGGAAGAAGGGAAGGAAGGAGACAAGAAGAGAAAGGGAGAAGGAGAAGAAGAGAAAGGAAGGAGAGGGAGAAAAAAGAAAGAAGGAAGGAAGGAAGGAAGGAAGGAAGGAAGGAAGGAAGGAAGGAAGGAAGGAAAGAAAGAAAGAAAGAAAGAAAGAAAGAAAGAAAGAAAGAAAGAAAGAAAGAAAGAAAGAAAGAAAGAAAGAAAGAAAGAAAGAAAGAAAGAAAGAAAGAAAGAAAGAAAGAAAGGGAGAGAGGATGAAAGAATGGAGTGAAAGTGAAGGAAAGGAGAAAAGAATGAGGAGAGAAGGGGAAACAAAGAAGAGAAACAAAAAACAAAAACGAGAAAGAGGAGAAAAGGGGGAGAGAAGAGAAAGGAGAGGTGAAAGGAAAGAGAGAGACGAAAAGAAAGATGAGAGGAGGAGAAAGAGAAAGAGAGAAGAACAGAGGAGAGGAGAGAAGAGAAGAATTGAAAAATATTCCTCTACGCTGTTTCCCATTCATCCAGGATTCAGGATCTAATTGGCGGCTCTTTTTAAGTTTCACCTTACAGACTGACTACAATAAAAACACGGTCAGAGATTCCTGGTGTGTCTCACAATCTCCCTCCTAAGCTGCTTTTCCCAAGTTCTTCAACAGGAACAATCTCCATTTCCTTACTGCAGTCTTTTCTTACTGCAGAAAGCAGTCTTTTCTCGATTTATTTGAACTGGCCAAAAAAGAATTTCCCACACCGGTGTGTGTGCGTGTGTGTGTGTGTGTGTGTGTGTGTGTGAAGGATGGTCTCTCCTTGTCCCATCCCATCCCCACCCCAACTCTACTCCATGGAAAAATTTACCTACCGAGTAACAGTACGGTGGGTTCAGTCCAGCGAAAGTCTGAGCAAGAAGCCACCGGAATGTCTTCCGGAATCTTTCGGTGGCCAACCGTCCCGAGAATTTCCCAGCCTTCTTCGGATTTTGCCTTGGGGGTGGGGGGGAGAGAGGAGGGGGGGAAAAAGTCACTCAAGTTTCAAAGGCGTAGAATCAAGTTCACGTGAAGTGTTAATAATACTCCTTTTCTTGGTAAGGCCACGCTTGGAATCCCGCATCCAATTTTGGTCACCACAATGTAAAAAAAGATGTTGAGACTCTAGAAAGAGTGCAGAGAAAAGCAACGAAGACGATTAGGGGACCGGAGATTGAAGCAGATATCATGTCGGTTGCTGGAACTGGGTATGTCTAGTTTGATTAAAAGGAGGACTAGGGGAGACATGATAGCAGCCTTCCAATATCTCAGGGGCTGCCCCAGAGAAGAAGAGGGAGTCAAGCTATTCTCCAAAGCACCTGAGGGCAGGACCAGAAGCGATGGGTGGAAACGAATCAAGGAGAGAACCAACCTAGAACTAAGAAGAAATTTCTTGGCAGTGAGAACAATTAACCAGTGGAACAGTTTGCCTCCAGAATTTGTGGGTGCTTCATCACTGGAAGTTTTTAAGAAGAGATTAGATATAACCATTTGTCTGAAATGGCATAGGTTTTCCTACCTAAGCAGGGGGTTGGACTAGAAGACCTCCAAGGTCCCTTCCAACTCTGTTATTCTATTCTAATTCTAATTCTAATTCTAATTCTAATTCTAATTCTATTCTATTATTCTATTCTATTCTATTCTATTCTATTCTAGTCAGATCTGTGCAACATTTTCCTTTTTTTACACAAAGCTCAATCCTTTTGTTTCCTGGAAGGAATAGGGAAAAAATTATCCTGGTTGGTTTTTGGTTAAGTCGCTAGGCATGCTGCCCTATAAAAAAAAAAAAGCTATTAATCTAGGAAACAAACAAACAAATAAATAAAAATAATTTGAATTGACTAATCCAATGTTTCTTAAATATAGCAACTAAAAAGGTGGGTGGACTACAACTCCCAGAATTCCCCAACCACTCAGAGTTGAGCGGCTTAAAGATTTAATAAATGAATGAATGCATAAACTCCCAGAATCTTCCAGCCAGCATTCTTGAAGCTGGGTGGATTTCTATCCCCAGAAACCCCCAGCCATTTGTGAATTTGGCTTTCTACCTGATTCTTCCCAGAAACTACAAGTCTTCCAACCCACCCGGTCAAATTTATGCCTAGCGAAAAACTGAGATTTTGAGAACCCGTTAAAAAACAAATGAAAGGAATTTGCACTATGGTTTCCAATGTGTGTCTGTGTGTGTGAGAGAGAGAGAAATAGAGAGAGAGGGAAGAGAGAGAGGAAAAGAGAAAGAGAGGAAGAGAGAAAAGAGAAAAATAGAGAGAGGGAAAGGAGAAAGAAAGAAAGGGGGGACGGAGAATAGGAGTGAAAGACAGAAATGAAAGAGAGAGGAAGGGAGAAAAGGAGGAAAAGAGAGAGCGTGAAGAGAGATACAAAAAGAAAGGGATGGAGAAAGAGAGAGAGAGAACAAGAAAAGGGAGGGAGGGATGGAGAAAGAGAGAGAGCAAGAAAGAGGGAGGGAGGGAGGGAAGGAGGGGGGAGAGAGAGAGAGAGAGAGAGAGAGAGAGAGAGATTGTTTCCAATTGTTGCCCAATGCTACCATCTCATGGCCATTTCTTGTATTAAAAGCACCTGGTACTCGAGCAGTCCTTGACTTATTATGACCAAAATTAAGCCCAACATTTCTGTTGATAAGTGAAAGGTGTGTTAAGTGATTTTTTTTTTTTGTTCCGTTAATTTTTAGCCATCATTCGGCACTACAGATAAATAACTCCAACAGGGTGCGGTTGCGAATTATTAAAGACAGGAGGAGTTTACCTTAAGAAGTTCTTGAACATCATCAGTGCTAAACACATCGAAAACCTCCATGACGCCAGAGCTGGCTTTGCTAACCACGGGCGTCAGGGAGCAGCTGCAAATAGAAAAGCTACAGTTTAGAAAAGAACCCCTCGAAAAGGATGGCAAAACTTCACAATTATCTCAAAAGCCACACTTTTTTTAAAAAAAAAAAAGACACACTTCAGCAGAACAAAATCCCAACCCTAATCCAGTTGTTACAGGTTCAGTGAGAGAAATGGGAAACCTCAGAGCAGCTGCAAGGCATGCGATCCAGTTTCTCTCTCTCTCTCTCTCTCTCTCTCTCTCTCTCTCTCTCTCACACACACACACACACACACACACACACACACACACAATTGCAATTGTCTTTCTAGTGGTATACTATTACTGGAGATGGAGGCTCCTTTGCTGACTCTCAGAGTTAGCTACCCTCCCAAACTGACTCAACTCAAAGATGCACCATAACTAGCAGTGAGCTGACAAGGTATGGTGTCCCACCAGTGGCCAGCGGCCCCTTGCAGCAGATTTGGACAGTGAGGAGGTTGGGGAGGAACATGGGCCAGTCCTGGAGTCTGGGGAAGGCTCTCACAAGGGCTCTGCATCGGAGGCAGAGATGGCCAGGGCCGTCCGACAGTTAATCGGCTGCCTTTGGAGTCTAAGATCAGTGGGGCAGAAGAACAGCTGGAGCCTGTTCCCAATGTGCACATGCACAGAGCTGCCAGGAGAAGGGAACAGTTAAGGAACAAGGGTCGACTCGGGAGTATAGGCACAGGTGGATGGTGAATGGCCCCTCCCATAGGGAATAAAGAGGAGCAAAAAGGGAGTGGTGTTTACAGGTGGGACTAGAACTCACTTCTAGTGATTGGTGCAAAGTCAGCCAGCTGGCTTTCATGCCTAAGATGGGACTAGAACTCAATGTCTCCTGGTGATTGGCCCAAAATCACCCAGCTGGCTTTTATGCCTAAGACAGGACTAGAACTCACTGTCTCCTAGTGATTAGCTCAAAGCCACCCAGCTGGCTTTCATGGCTAAGATGGGAGTAGAACTCACTGTCTCCTGGTTTCCAAGCCAGCACCTTAACCACTTCACCAAACTGACTCTCTATTATTCAACACTTTGTTGACTATTGTTCAACCAATTTTGCTTTTCTCAGTCCAAGAAAGTCCGGCTCACCTGTTCCTTTGACTCATCACCATCCCGTCCACCCCTAGGAAGTGCGCTGTACGCAGGACCGCCCCCAAATTCATGGGATCGTGTATCCCTTCCAAAACCAGCCAGATGCGCTGCGACCCCTTGCCAACCGGGGCTCGGTGGAGTGGCCCTTCCTGCCATGCCAGGGGGCGAAGAGGGGAGGCTTCCAAACACACACCCTGATGGACTCCCCCTTTACAAAGAGCGTCCAAGACCTTCTTCTGCACCCTTTTCACCGGGATGCCACGTTCCTCGGCATACTGGGAGAACTTTTCTGCCCCAGGAGATGTTCCATCTCGACTCGCTTTGAGGAAGAGCTGGAAAAACCTCCTCTTGGACCTTCCAAGGGCCAAGGAGCAGGGGGCTGTCCCAAACAAGATCTCCGAGCCTTGATTCCTTTCTGGCAGACAAAGATGTCTCTGCGGCTTTTTCTGCTTGGAGACAAAGTCGTCATTTCTCAGGTTCCGGAATTCTTCCTTAATGGTGGATGGCAGAGCTTTGGTGCGGAATTTTGGGAAGGGTTTATTCTCAGGAACATCACCCTGGTGGTTGGTTTTCCCACGGGGATGCGGTGTGGAGTTCAACTGGCGAGTTTCCTGACGTTTCGACGCTTCCGGGGAACGGCCAGGCTGCAAAGCTGCCGTTTCTTCGTTGCTGACTTCCTTGAGAGGCTGATCTTCCAACAACGGCGTTTTTTTCTGCGTGGAGAAGTAGCGGACGCTCTTAAAAGGAGTGGCAAGACAACTGACAAAGGGCAATTTTGCCGCTTTTCGGAAGGCAGCGTTAAAGGCATGGAGAGGGTCCATTCTAAGTCTACTTCTTCATGGGTAACCTTGAGAAAAGAAGTGGAATATTATATGCAGTGCTATGATTCCCTAGATCAGGGTGTCAGGGTTCCGGAAGTTACCCAGATTTAAATCATGAGTCTTGAGCCAAACTTCCAAAACTTAAAAAGGAATTAATGAGAGTTAAAATGTCCAGCACTGTCTGGGTGTAGCTGACTCTGAGACACATCATTCATTGTCACCCTTGCCCCTGGTTCTCCCTCCACCCCCTGGGTGTATCGTAATTCATATTCTCCAATGGGACCCATCCATAGCCAAGAGTCATCAATCATGCTCTCCAGTTAGAATTTTGCAAGGCAGAAACTTCAGTCACCTAGTTACTATCTTTGAAAACATTTATGGAATGCAGTTTCAGTTTGCAAGTTGCTGCACTGCTCCCCTCTCCCTTTCTGTTCTCAACTCTAAAAAGACCATAGAAATATTTTATGAGTTGACACGGAGATCTCCAAATGTGGCAACTTTAACACTTCAACTTCCAGAATTCCCCAGCCAACTGGGTTGAAATCTCAACCAATAAATGCTTTGTCCTATCCATTGGTAAAAAAAAAATCAGTACACCAAATACAAGCTAGGCGGATATGACCTCGTTGAAGACCCTACTCTGTCAAGGACCTAGGAGTACTCATATCAAACAACCTAAGCGCCAGAGCTCACTGTAACAACATTGTCAAAAAAAGCATTAAGAGTTGTAAATCTAATCTTACAAAGCTTCTCCTCTGGAAATATTGAATTGCTACCTAGGGCATGCCAAAACTTTGCTAGACCAATACTTGAATACAGCTCAGCTGTCTGGAATCCACACTGCATATCAGACATTAATATAATTGAGCGAGTCCAGAAGTATTTCACGAGAAGAATACTACACTCCTCTGCTAGCAACAGAATACCTTATAGTACCAGGCTTGAAATTTCGGGCTTGGACAACCTAGAACTACGCTGCCTATGGTTGGACCTAAATGTAGTACACACAATTATCTGCTACAACGTCCTACCAGTCAACAACTACTTCAGCTTCAACCACAACAATACAAGAGCACACAACAGATACAAACTCAATGTAAACCGCTCCAAACTTGATTGCAGAAAGTACGACCTCAGCACATTGAGTGATCAATGCCTGGAATGTACTACCTGACTCTGTCGTTACAGCCTCAAATCCTTTAATCTTAAACTATCCACTATTGACCTCACTCCATTCCTAAGAGGTCTGTAAGAAGCGTGCATAAATGCACAATCGTGCCTACCGTCCCTGTCCTATTGTCCCGATTTATTCATACCTATTTCCTGTATTCATACTCATGATTATCCTTATACCTATTGTCTTGTAAGCGATTGACAAATCAGATAAATAAAATAAAATAAAGCCCACAAGTCCTAAAGTTACCATGTTTGGAGATCCTTGTCCTAGATCGAGGAGTCCCAACCACTTCCAAACTTCAGTTGCCAGAATTCCTCAACCAGCACAGCCCTTGACTGGACCTGGAGCCAGTCATTCTCTCTCAGCCCAAAGAAAGAGGCAAGGCCTACCACTTCGGGGGGAAAAATTGGCAAGAATATTGCGGGGACCAATCCAGGAGTTGCCATGTGTCAAAACTGATTTAAAGGTATCCCCAAAATAGCACAATGAAATAATAAAAATAATGGTCGCTGCTCTGTCTCTAATGTCATAATAAGCGACATGAGAAAAAAAATCATTAAAAGAATTCAACGGTTGCCAATAGGATTTCTGCAAGTCAAAGTTGAAGGAAAGACTGCTATCTATCTATCTATCTATCTATCTATCTATCTATCTATCTATCTATCTATCTATCTATCTATCTATCTATCTATCTATCATCTATCTATCTATTTTACATGTCGGCCATATCCCTCTATTTTGCAATTCTGGGTGGCTTTAAAATATCATAAATGACAATATAACACAATTGAAAGGTTAGAAGCATTAAAACTCAAGGGACTAAAAGTTCAAATCGACAACAAAGTAGACAAAAATGTCATGCCCTAAGTTTAACTTTTTTTAAAAAAAAAAAATCATTTTTAAAAATGTGCTTCTCTGCTTTCCAAACAGGATGGGATGTTATCTATGGAGATTCTCAATCATCCACCTCATGGTTGCCTCAAAGGTGCTTTTTACAAAAGACAACTGGAGTTTGTTTGTTTTTCCATTGAAAACGATTTGCTTCTCATCCAAAAAGCTGCTTCTTCACTTCTTTTTTTCAGTCTTCCATAGTTCAGTTCAGAAGCGAAGAAGCTTCTGGGATGAAAAGAGGAACGTTTTCAAAGGGGAAAAAAAATAGAAAGTCCATTTGCTCTTTGGAAAAAAACACTTTTGGGACAGCAGATGAAAAGGAATAGGCTGAATGGAAAAGATGGTTTTTTTAAAAAAAAAATTGCTATGCATTGGCCGGGAATCGAACCCGGGCCTCCCGCGTGGCAGGCGAGAATTCTACCACTGAACCACCAATGCATTCATACTGAATCCTACTCCATCCTGCCCCTTCAGCCAAAATATTTTCCCTATGAAATCGTTACTATTTCCTTATGATATGTGAGGACATTAGAGCAAGCTTGTGTGCATACCAGCACAGCCAGGAGTGCCAAAGCCTATGCTTCCCAGCCAACATATAGGGGAATTATGCATCCTGGAGTCTGAGCCATATAGAGCCATATAGAGGGCATCAGGCTGCGTAAGCCTCAGTCATAGGCAGGGGGAAAGTTTCAAGATGCACCCAAAAGGGTTTGGGGGAAGGAAAAATAAAATGTGGTTTATAATCAGCATTTTTCAGGCTCGGCCCCTTTAAGATGCATGGACTTCAACTCCCAGAATCCCAAGCCAGCATGGCCTCTACGACCGGCAACGCAGGTACTTATCCTATGCACGCTTTTTCTGGCATTTTTGTCTTATTCATTTTGCAAAGTCCTCAATATGCGTTCGCCGTTTACCTGCTCTTTTCGCCGAGCCAGAGATTTTAGGGTTTCAAAGCAACTTCTACCACCCTCGGCGCCACGGGCGTTGGATTAACTTCCGGGTTCAGGAAGGAACGCTCTTGCCGATCACAGAGTTCTCACAGAAATCATAGAGCGGCGACCGGAAGGAGGACTTTGTTGTTTGGTTTGGTGGAGGATTAAGCGTCTGTATGCGCAACGGGCTGGGTCGGTCTTTGTAGAAACCTTGCGACTGATTGAGTGGCTGGGGGTGATGGGAATAGAATAGAATAGAATAGAATAGAATAGAATAGAATAGAATAGAAACAGAGTAGAATGGAATGGAATAGGAGTAGGAATAGAATAGAATAGAATAGAATAGAATAGAATAGAATAGAATAGAATAGGAACAGAGTAGAATGGAATGGAATAGGAGTAGGAATAGGAATAGGGTAGAATAGAATAGAAAAGAATAAAATAGGAATAGGGTAGAATGGAATGGAATAGAATAGAATAGAATAGAGATATGGAATAGAATAGAATAGAATAGAATAGAATAGAATAGAATAGAATAAACATAGTTGGAAGGGACCTCAGAGATCTTCTAATCCAACCCCCTGCTAGGCAGGAAACCTTATACCATTTGAGACCAATGGTTGTCCAATCTCTTCTTTAAAACTTTCAGTGTTGGAGGCATCCACAACTTCTGGAGGGAAGTCGTCCCACTGATTAATTGTTCTGTCAGGAAATTTCTCCTTAGTTCTAGGTTGCTTCTCTCCTTGATTATCAATATCAATCAGAATAGAGCTTTTTTTAAGGATCACAGTGGTAGCTGCAGGAGGGTAGTCGGTTGGGTGGGAAGGCTGGGTCGATAAAGAGAATTTTGTGGGTGAGTGTACATGACTGTGGAAAAGTAGTCACAGTAGTCCTAGACCTATGACCACAATCGAGATCAAAATTTCTGTTAATAAGCGAGACAGTTCTTAAGCGAGTTTTGTCTCACTTTATTATTTATTATTGTTCTTGCCACAGTTGTAAAGTGAATCACTGCAATGGTTAAGTTAGTGGAGGTTTTAAAGAAGAGAATAGACAGTCACTTGTCTGAAATGGTATAGGGTCTCCAGCTTGAGCAGGGGGCTGGACTAGAAGACCTCTAAGATTCCTTCCAACTCTGTTCTGTTCTATTTCTATTCTATACTTTCTATTTCTATTCTATTCTCAGTAAAGATTCTGTTCTATTCTATTATTTCTATTTCTATTCTATTCTTTATTCCATTCCATATTTCTATTCTATTCCATTCCAATCCTTCTGTTTTGTTTTGTTCTGTTCTATTATTTCTATTGTATTCTACTTTATTTCATTCCATATTTTCTGTTCGATTCTATTCTATTTCTATTCTATTCTCAGTAGATTCTATTCTATTCTATTTCTATTCTATTCTCAGTAGAATCTATTTCTATTCTATTCAATTCTCAGTAGACCTTTTCTATTCCATTCCATTCTATTCTATTCTATCGCAGTTGTTAAGTCAATCTAACTTCCCCATTGACTTTGTGTGTCAGAAGGTTGCAAAAGGGACATGACTCCAGAACACTGCGACCGTCATAACTGTGAGTCAGTTGTCAAGCAGCCGAAATTTGGATCACGTGACCTTGGAGATTCTGCAACGGTCGTAAGAGTGAAAAATGGTCAAAAGTCGCTTTTCTCACTGCCGTTGCAACATCAATCCCTGAATGAATTGTTGTAAATTGAGGACTGTTGATGGTGAAGAGCGAGGAAATTAATTTTGGGATCGGAGGGAATGTATGAAAATGTCACTGAAAAGCCAAGAAATGGATCATTGAACAAATCAATCCAGAATCCTCAATCTAGGTACAAATGACCAGGCTCGAATTATGCTACTTTGGACGCTTCATCCCAAAGGCTCAGCTTTCTGGAAAAGGCTCTAATGTTGGTAAAAAAGATGGAAGGAAAGAGAAGACGATGAGCATTTTTCATATTGTAGGAAATATTGTAAGACACAAACACACCCCTCTTTATTTTCATGCCCCCAGAGAAGGCCAAAAAAACCCCATCCATAGAAGTTGAAGAAGCTTCTTGGATGAGAAGCGAAATGTCTTCAAAGAAAACCAGAAAGTCTAGCTATCTCTTGAAAAAAAGGCACCTTTGAGACACATAGAAAACTAAAGCGATCCCTGCCTGCCAGCCAGATTGGCCTCAAGTAACCCTGGTTACAAGACTGAGAGAGACTGGATTGACAGGATTAAGGATTAAGTCGGAAAACACAAAGCCACACAGGATTTCCATTCTCCACCTTTCCCCAAGGTTAGCCTTGACCCCTGACCACCACCCAGGGACCATTACAATACAGAATCAGATAACAGAATGACAGAGTTGGGAGGGGCCTTGTAGGTCATGTAGTCCAACCCCCCGCCCAAGCAGGAGACATTACAGTGCCTACATCATTTGTGACAGATGGCCGTCCAGTCTCTTCTTGAAAGCCTCCAGGGATGAAGCTCCCACAACTTCCGAAGGCAACTCCTGTTCCATGGGTTGATTGTTCTCTCTGCCAGAAAATTTCTCCTCATTTCCAGGTTAAATCTGTTTCTTTGACCAGTTTCCATCCATTTTCAGGTGCTTTGGAAAACAAGTTGAGCCCCTTCCTCTGTGTTACAGCCCCCCCAAATATTGGAACACTGCTATCATGTCTCCCTGGTCCTTCTCTTCTAATCTAATCATCTCATCTCATTTAATCTAATCTACTCAAATAACCCCACCAGACACCACAATCTCAAAAGTCACAAAGGGTATGAAAATCGCTCCCCCCAGGCTGTCAGCTGACCCACAACGGATGCGGAGTCACTTCACTTCTGTTTCCTAAATAAATGGAGACCTCCTTTCCTGCATCTTGCCTCCAAATTCATTCTCCTTTCCTGCAGCTTGACTCCTCCATCTTTCTCCTGGCTTGAAACCAGACCGGGTTTTTTCCTTCCAACAAGACTTCCCAGACAGTTGCAGTATACCACGTGATCAAAATTCAGGTGCTTGGCGACCGACTCATATTTATGACAGTTGCAGTGCCCAGGGCCACGTGATTCCGTTTTGCGACCTTCTGACGAGCAAAACCAACAGGGAAATCAGATTCAAGGTTATAAAAGGAGGCAAAACACACTTCACTGTCTTGCTTAGCAACCAAAATTTTGGGCTCAACTGTGGTCGTAAGTTGAGGATTGCCCTCTTTGGGTGGTATCAGGTTTAAAGTTCTCCCCTAGCACCTGTTCTGACCAAGGCTTCCTGAGACACCAACAAACACACGTTAAATCCAAAACCCTTTTATTTTAGTTCAACGGCTGTGAATTATCGTCATTTACAGTCCGCAATGAGTCTCAAACAGTTTGTAATAGTCCCATGGAAGTCTGCCAGTCCTTCGGGAGAAGTCTGATAAGAACGCACCTTTATCTTACTTGAAGTGCTGTCAACGGCTGAAGTACCAATTAGTCTTTCAAAACCAAACGGAGCACAAATTCACCACAGAACTTTCAGGTTCCAAACCGATCAGAGCGAACAACGTTGCTTCCTGCAAAGGCTCCTGTCCCTTTGCACTTCCTTTATGTCTTATGGGAGGGCCAATCGCCTCCAAGACTTACTCCCAATTTGCCCCTTTTGTCTTAACTACTCTTGCCTTCTGGCAGCTCTGCGCATACACGCACTGGGAACAGGCTCCGCTTGTTCCTCTGCCTCGCTGCTGTCAGATTCTGGAGGCTCCCGAGTCAGCACATAACTCCCAGATGGCCCTGGCCCCAATCTCTGTATCGGATGCAGGACCATCGTCCAAATCCTCCCCAGACTCCCAGACTGGCCCATGTTCTTCCCCACTGTCCAATTCTGCTGCCATCTCCGCTTGGAGCCTCCCCACCTCAGCCATGGACTGTCATGGTCTCACTTTGCTCCAGCCCCACCCAGTGTAGTCTACCTCACAGGGTTGTTGTGTGGAAAAGTAGAGAGGGAAGACTGATCCATATGCTGGGAGAAAACACGAGTCATAAATTAAATATTTCTGAATTTGTTTGGGGAGTTTTTTGGGTGGGTTTTCGTCCTATTTCCTGCAGAGTTTAATTTTTAACAAATCTTTAGCAGCAGAAGTTTTAAATCATTAACTGCATCCTACTCGGTCCTAAGTCCAGTGGGATTGATTTAGAAACAGTCCCCTGAATTTGCTACAGGGACATGTTTTCGACGCTAAAACAGAAGCAGGCAAGCGTGGCAGCCGAGATTAAATTAGGAAAGCTGGTTCCGAGGCTGGCCTTGGCGAGGAAAATTCTCCATTCACCTTAGGCAACCCACCAAGTTTTTTTCCCCCCGGCTTTCAGCTCTGCTCTGAATACAACCAGAAAATAAAAAAAATAAATAAAACTGACCCATTTGGGCTGAATTTACGGGCGCCAGGCTGAAAGTGAGCCTTATTTCTTGGTAAACATGTGGCAGGATGGGGACATTAAGTCTTTTACGAAATATTAACTCGATGTCTGTTCATTTGTCAAAATGTTTGTTCAGTTCATGCCAGTTTAAAAAACAAAAACAAAAAAAAATGTTCCCATGTTAGTATTTCGCAACTCCTAATGAGGAAAAGTATTGCATGTTTGCCTGCAGATGGAATGATGGAGCCGGGTTATTAAAATACACCTTTGTTTGTGTGTACGTGTGCTTCCATTTATAGGGATGTCCATGGGAGTGGGCAGGGGTCCAAAAAGACAAAACAGCAAATCTGATTGGGCCGTCCAAATCCTGCCCCTGTTTTGCAGGTGTCATAGGATTTTTTTTTTAAAAAGAATTTTTGGCCCTCAAGCATCAACTTGATCTTTACAAGCCAGTATTTTTCAACCTTAGCAAGCTTAGCAACTTAAAAGATATATATATATATATGGCTTCAACTCCCAGAATTCCCCAGTCAGCAAGCCATCCGGTTGTCTAATGAGATAAGGGAAGCTACCATCATCTTTGTACTTCAAAACTACCCAAACAGAGCAGCTGTTTGGCGACATCTGACATGTTCTAATCCTGCCTTAGACATGGCTGGCTTTGAGCCAATCACCAGGAGATGCTGAGTTCTAATCCCGCTTTAGGCATGAAAACTGACTGGCTGACTTTGGGCCAATCACCAGGAGATACTGAGTTCTAATCCTGTTTTAGGGGTGAAAACCGACTGGCTGACTTTGGGCCAATCACCAGGAGATGCTGAGTTCTAATCCTGCCTTAGGCATGAAAACTGGCTGGCTGACTTTGGGTCAATCACCAGGAGATGCTGAGTTCTAATCCTGCCTTAGGCATGAAAACTGACTGGCTGACTTTGGGGCAATTGCCAGGAGATGCTGAGTTCTAATCCCACTTTAGGCATGAAAACCAACTGGGTGACTTGGGGGCCAATCACTCATTCAGCCCAACTCACCTCAGACAGTGGTTGTTGTGGGGAAAATAGGAGGAGGAAGGTATATAGATAGTTCGTGACTTACAACGGTTCACCAAGTGATCGTCCAAAGTTACTGATGACCATTTTTCAGACTTATGACCGTTGCAGCATCCCCATGGTCACGTGATTTACATTCAGATGCTTGACAACTGGTTCATATTTATGAGTGCTGCAGTGTCGCGGGGTCATACGGTCAACTTTTCTAACTTTCTGACAAGCAAAGTCAATGGGGAAGCCAGATTCATTTAACAACCAGATTACTAATTTAACAACTGCAATGATTCACTTAACAACTGTGGCAAGGAATTCTAAAATGGGATAAATGTCTCACTTAGCGACATAAATTTGGGGTTCAGTTGTGGTCATAAGTTGAGGACTACCTGTAATGAGTATGTTCAGTGCCTGGAGCTATTTGTAAATATATATATTAAAATATAATATATATATTTATAATATACATATAAAACGCAGAATACAAAGTAACAAAACATCAGAATAAAACATATTAAAATCCTATGATAGAGTTATTATTCTGTTTAAAATAATACAAAGGGGCAGATGCTTGCACAATTCCCAACACAACACACACAAAGAATAATGATTATTGCCCATAGGTGTCCCGAAGTGTGGAAGGAGGGGCGGAAGTTATGCATTTGTGACGTTTTTGTGAAAATGACCAGGGCACACAACGTCATTGGCACTTGGAACAATGTCGTTGCTCCTTCACAAAGTTGGGAATTGTCTGCCGAGGGAAAGTAAGGCTGCTTTAAAAGGACAAGATGACAGTCACAATTGTACAGGTAGCCTTTGACTTTATGACTAGTCGCTTAACTTTAAAGACCATTCGAAATTACAACAGATCTCCCAGAGCTTACAGCCAACTCATTTTCAAAATTACGGTGGCCCCAGCCACACACATGATCATGGGATGGCATTTGTGGGGCTTGGCAACCGGCTCACTTTTATGGCTATTGCAGCTTGTGTATTATTATTATTATAATTAAGAAGAGGGGGTCAAGCTATTCTCCAAAGAACCTAAAGGCAGGACAAGAAGCAACAGGTGGAAACTCATCAAGGAAAGGAGCAGGGGTGGGATTCTACCGGTTTGCACTTATTTGCTAGAACTAGTTGTTAACATTCTAAGCAGTTCGGAGAACCGGTTGTTAGAAGAAATTCCTGGGCTAATCCTGTAAGGAAGGCAGGAAGGAAACATTCTGGAGTTGCTTACAGAAATTGCCTCTCCGTTGACCCTTATTACATTCTTGGCAGGACTACACTTCCTGTCTCAGGAACTTCTCTGGAATTTTTCCCCCTCCTTTGCTGGTACTTTGCTTGTGTGGAGTGACCATTCAAAGTTACAATGGCACTGAAAAAAGTAACTTATGACCATTTTTCACACTTACGACTGTTGCAGCACCCCCACAGTCATGAGAGGCCAGGCGAGGAGATGCGTGCCTCGATGTGAGTGATATTGAGTTGGCCACGCCCAGCCAATCACATGACCACCAAGCCATGTCCACCCAGTCACATGACCACCAAGCCACGCCCACCACCTAAGCCACGCCCACAGAACCGGTTGTTAAAAAATTTGAATCCCACCCCTGGAAAGAAGCAACTTAGAACTAAGGAGGATTTTCCTGACAGAACAATTAATCAGTACTTGCCTCCAGAAGTTGTAAATGCTCCAGGTTATGAAGGTTTTTAAGAAGAGATTGGATAATCCTTTGTCTGAAATGGTATAGGATTTCCTGCCTAAGCAGGGGGTTAGACTAGAAGACCTCCAAGGTCCCTTCCAACTATTCCATTCTGTTCTATTCAATTCTATTCTAGTTGTTGGTGTTGGATTTACTTCTCGTTTCCAGCAAGACTTTTCTTGTTGGGAAAAAGGGTTTCACTTAATGACTGCCATATTCACTTAATGGCCGCTGGATTCGCTTAACAATTTCTGTGCTCAATGAGCACCATAAATACTGTTCATAACTTCGAATCTGATTGGGCGATGCCTTGCCTGATGACCGCAACTACTTACAACAGTACATACAGGCAGTCCTTCCACTTATAACCACAACTGAGCCCAAAATTTTGTCAGAAGGTCGCAAAAGTAGATCACGTGATCCCGGGACACTGCAACCGTTATAAGTATGAGTCAATTGTCAAGCATCCAAATTTTGATCAGATGATCATGGGGATAAGGCAAAGGTTGTAACTGTGAAGAACGATCATAAGTCACTTTTTAAAGTGCTGTTGTAACTTTGAACGGTCACTAAATGAACTGTTACTAAGTTGAGGACTACCTGTAATTCTGGGCTCCATTATGGTCATAGATTGAGGACTACCTGTACAATCAGAGCCCCGCCCCGCCCCTTGTTACATGCATAAAAGGGCCAAGGTTTGGATTGTATAGTTGCAGCCACCATGAATTTTTCCGATTCCCTTACAGGCACCCGTACCCACCGAGTAGATTTATAGATCTACAACTAGTAGATCTACGCAGATCTATAGATCTATGATCTAGTGCTCAACTTACCACCAAAATCAAGCCCAACATTTGCTGAGTGAAGCCATTGTTAAGTGAGTCATGCCCCATTTTACAACCGTTTTTGCCACAGTTAAACGAATCGCTCCCATCGTTAAGTGAATCTGACTTTCCCCGTTGAGTTTGCTTGTCCGAAGGCAGCTGGGAAGGTCGTCAAAGGTCCCAGGGACGGTGCAACCATCATAAATACATGCCAGTTAGTAAGTGCCCCGATCACGTGACCACAGGAAATGCTACAATAGTCGTAAGTGTGAGGACCAAGTCCCTTTTTTCAGTGCCATTGTCACTTCGGTCACTAAAGGAATGGTTGTAAGTCAAGGACCACCTGTATTGCCTTCCTCTGCAGCTCCAGAACTCAAGATTTAGTCTCTCTCTCTCTCTCTCTCTCTCTCTCTCTCTCTCTCTCTCTCTCTCTCTCTATATATATATATATATATATATATATATATATATATAGACACACACACACAGACAGCTAGTCCTCGGCTTACAACCACAATTAAGCCCAAAACTTCTGTTGCTAAGTGAAATAAGTACTGAGTGAGTTTTGCCCCAACTTTACAAGTCTTCTTGCCACAGCTGTACAGTGAATCACCGCAGTTGTTATAGTGAGTCACCCGGTTGTTAAGTGAATTGGGCTTCCCCCATTAACGTTGCTTGAGGGTCACAAAAGGGGGTCGATCACATGACCTTGGGACATGGCAACCGTCACAAATGTGAGTCAATGGCCAAGCATCTGACTTTCGATCCCACGATCAGGAGGATACTCCGAGGTCATAACTGTTTAAAAAACGGTCACAAGTCGCATTTTCCAGTGCCGTGGTAACTTTGGTCACTAAATGAACTGTTGTAAGTGGAGGACTGCCTGTAGATCAACCAAAACGCTGTGAAGATTTGAACCTACGATCCCAGCCCACCTCTGCTCTAAGTGAATGGAAATCGCTTCTAAGCTAGCTGGATTTCGTTTCATTCTCCTTTAATGGGTCTGAAGGCCACTCCTCAGTGCCCAGAAGAGGGAAAATATTCTTTTTTTAACATTTTGGGGTATGACCACCTAGGACACTGGTGGTTAATCTTTTTGGCACCGGCTACCTGGTCTCCCGGCTTCTAACGTGTATGTGTGCACGTTAGAAGCCGGAAAACCGGCTGGCCAGCCGGCTTTTAACACGCATGCCTGCTGGCCAGCTAGTCTTCGTACACACATGCACCTTAAAAACCTGGAAGACCCGGTGTCTGGTGTGCATGTTGCTCACTGGGAGATGCTCTTCTAGTTTCCGGCACTCCCATGCGCGCAAAGACCAGCTGACCAGCGAGTGCTGGAACCTGGAAGAGCAATGGGCGACATCACAACAGCTGGCGTGCCCAGAGAGAGATGTCCCTGCGTGCACCATCTGGTCCACCATCACAGACCTAGGAAGAAAAAAACAGGTAGCGTTTCGGTTTCAATGCATTTCCAGAAAAACCGTACATTGGTTGCAAGTCACAAAGGGTAGCTGAAGGAATCAGCTCATGAAATGTTCGTCATCTGGATCCGCCGTTGGTCCCTTTCTCCCAAAAACATCAGAATCCGGTGACATGGACGTGGTGCACTGGGAATGGTGGCTTACAAATTAACCATGGTGGACAGAACCAAGGATGAGTGGAGGAATTATGGCGAGGACTGGATTTTTTTTTCCTGTCAGTTTCCACTGAGGTCAGCTCAGCTGAGGAGACCGAGATGGCCGAAGGGGCTGTGGGTCAGGGCCTTCCCCCATGAGGCCCTTAGAAAGTCACTGGATCATCTGAAGAAAACCCTGTTTTGAGAAAGGCTGTGCCATCCTCTTCTTCCTCAGCTATGACATTTGCTCGGTGGGTCTCATCTGAATATCGCCGATCTGGAAGACACAAAGAGAGTTTGGTCACCGACACCAGGTGAAATGGAGCAGAGTGCGGATTGTCCTCAACTTAAGACCAGGAGTGGGATTCAGCCGGTTGGACTGGTTCAACTGAACCGGATGTTAAATTTACATCTGATTCATCGAACCGATAGTCAAACCGACCGGCTGGCCTTGCTTTCTCCTCCTGTCTCAGGAGTCTCCACATGGCCCGTTTTGGATGCAGTGCAGGGTCCACACGGAGGCTCTGGGAAGGGAGAAATCGGGCCTCCCAGAAGTTCCAGAAGTCCAGAAATGGGCCTGTTTCCCACTTCCAGAGGGCCTCCGGAGCCCGGGAGAGGCCATTTTCACCCTCCCAGAGGCCCGAGGGAAGCCTCCAGACTCTGGGGAAGGGAAAAAAAACAGTCCTCCAGGAAGTTCCGATAGGCCACACCCACCCAGTAACCGGGCAGAGAACCGGTTGTTGGGATTTTTGAATCCCACCCCTTCTTACGACCACAACGGACCCCCAAATTGACATGGCTGGGTGGGAAATTTGTTACAAGTGAGTTCTACCCCATGTTTACGACTTCTTCCGCCGCCTTCGTTAAACGAATCACTGCAATTCTTAAATTAGCCCCATGGTTGTTCAGCGAATCCAGTTTCCCCATCGACTTTGTCAGAAGATCGCCAAAGGGGGCGGTCGGGTGATTCCAAGACACAGCAACCGTCGTAAACATGAGTCCATTGTCAAGCATCCCGATTTAAATCACGTGATCATGGGGAATGCTGCAATGATCGAAAGTGTGAAAATTGCACGCACGTGCACACACCCCAGCAGGTCTCTCACGCGGCCCAGTTGCAAATAGGGTGCTGCCTGTTAGTGAACTGTGGCCCACAGTTTTGGGACCTCTGTGTCAGCTTTGGAAGTGATATTGAGATCCCATGCTGCCACACTGGAGCAGTTACAACAGCACGGGCGACTCGGGAGTAAGGCTGCAAGGTAATGGCTCAAGAAGATAAAAGCCAGCTGTGAAACAAACCTTTTGAAACTGCAGCCTCGTGGACATTACAGTATCTTGAGTTTGCATTGCAAATTATTTCTTGTCTGTTATCTTTTGGCAAGCCTTGCACAGTTTGGCAAGGCTTGTGCTTATCACAGCTAATTATTTTGTGAAAGCATTAACAAGGTTTTTGTTCCTTTTGAACTTGTGGGTTTGATCTGTCGGGAGAGGACATGGGTCAGAACGGGAACTTTCAGACTCGGGATTCCCCAGTTGTGCCTGTTACTATCCAAATAAAAGGACCTTTTGAGAAGATGCCTGTCTTGGAGTTATTGGGCGGAATGGAGGTTTGCTGGAACGCTGACACCCTGCTCTATCAAGTCAGTGAATCTAAAAAAGGCAAATTTAAAGCGGTGGCTGAGAAATGTAAATTAATAAGGAGGATAACAGCAATGGGGGAAATAATACTTACAACTATAATTGAGCCCAAAATGTCTGTTTGCTAGGCAAGGCAGTTAAGTAAGTTTTTTTCCCCATTTTACAACTTTCCTTGGCACGTTTGTTAAGTGAATCGCTGCAGTTGTCAATTTACTAACACGGCTGTTAAGTGAATCTGGCTTCCCCATTGGTTTTGTGGGTCAGAACGTCACAAAAGGGGATCATATGACCCCCAGGACAGTGCAACCGTCATAAATATGCATCAGCTGCCCAGCGTCCTAATTTTGATCATGCAGATGCTGCGATGGTCGTAAGTGTGAAAAACAGTCACACATCACTTTTTTTTCACTGGTGTTCTAACTTCGAATGGTCCCAAAACAAATTGTTGTGATTTGCCGGCAGCCTGTGCCGACGGCCGTGGAATCGGACAGTGGGGAAGAACCGGGATCAGTCTGTGAGTCTGGAGAGGACTTGGACGATGCAGAGATGGGGCCAGGACCATCTGGGAGTGGGGTAGTGACTCCGGAGCCTCTGGAGTCTGGCAGCAGCGAGTCAGAGGACCCAGGGGAGCCTGTTCCCAGTGCACAGAGCTGCTGGAAGGCGAGAGCAGCTGAAACAAAAGGAGCGACTTGGAAGTAAGGCTGGGAGGTGATTGCCCCTCCCGAAAGGTATAAAGGACAGGCAAAGGTGAAGAAACCTTTGCAGGAAGCAAAGTTGTTCGTTCGGTTCAGATTGATTTTTGAAGCTCTTTGTACTTCCGTTGGTTTTGTTTCTAGTTCATTGGATACTTCTGTTATTGGCAGCACTTCACAGGAAAGAAAGGTGGGTGCTTATCTCGAGGGATTGTTTGTGTGTAATTACGCTCTCGAAAGCCTTGGTCAGAACACAAATAATTGTAAGTCAAGGACTGTCTGTAACAACAGGAACCTGATAGAAGCACGCCAACATTATGCACAGGATGATGTCATTGCACTAGTGACATCATAGCATCCTTGCATTAGTGATTCCATAAAGTCAGAATAATTTTTGCAGCACAGCACTTGCAGGGATGTGTGTGGGATGCCATTTCCTCCCCCAGGGACCATCATAGAAATAATTTCCCCTCATCCCACCCATTTACAAAATAAAAAATAGCCAGAAAGTCCTACCTGTACATGAGGTGGAGTGCTGAGAACATATATTACAGCGTTGGCCATATCTTCAGCTTTTAGACACTAGGAAAGAGACAGAAACAGAATGCAGAAAAGATTAATGGAATATCAGAATTGGAAGGGACCTTAGAGGTCTTCTAGTCCAACCCCCTTGCTCAGGCAGGACCCCCTGTAACCACTTCAGACAAAGGGTTGTCCAGCCTCTTCTTAAAAACTTCCAGGGTTGGAGTATGTATTTATGCGTAACGGATCATGAAATAGGAAACAACTTCCAGATGATTTTGGAAAGGTCGCCTCAACCCAGGGGAGTCAAACTCGATTTCATTGAGGGCTGCATCAGGGTTGCGCTTGATGGGGGGAGATGGGCGTGGCCAGCTCAACATCTCTTGTGTCAGGGGTACCTGTGGTGACCAAGTGCTAAGGCAGAGCTTCTTTCAGACCCTCCCTCCCTTCCTTCCCTTCTTTTTCCTTTCTTCTTCCTTCTCCTTTCTCCCTTCCTTCCTTCCCTTCTTTTTCCTTTCTCCTTCCTTCTTCCTTCTCCTTTTTCCCTTCCTTCCTTCCCTTCTTTTTCCTTCCCTTCTTTTTCCTTCCCTCTTCATTCTCCTTCCTTCTTCCTTCTTCTCTTTCCTTACTTACAAGTATCTCTCTCTTCCCACTTATGGCTATATCCATGTTGTTTGTATCTTTACAACTTGTATTGTTTTTATTGTTTCCTAGTATGATTTGATTGCTTATTAGTAACCTATGACTATCACGAAGTGTTGTATCTTATGATTCTTGATGAATGTATTTTATTTTTTCTTTATGTACACTGAGAGCATTTTCACCAAGACAAATTCCTTGTGTGTCAATCACACTTGGCCAAGAAAGAATTCTATTCTATTCTATTCTATTCTATTCTATTCTATTCTATTCTATTCTATTCTATTCTATTCTATTCTATTCTATTCTAATTCCATTCCATTCCATTCCATTCTATTTCTATTCTGTTCCTATTTCTATTCTACTCTACTCTACTCTATTTCCTTCTTTTTCCTTCCTCGCTCGCTTCCCATCTTCCCTTCTTCTTTTTTTCTTTCTTCTTTCCCTTTCTCCTTTCCTGTCCCTTCTTGCATGCTCAAATACAAAGTGAGGGGAACATTTCTCTTTTTCTTTTGTTTATAGTTTGTTTTGCTAGCCCTCCGCCAGCAAAAATGGAGCTCCCTATTCACTGATAGAGGGTTTCGGGAGGCCATCACTGCTCTTCCAAGCTCCATTTCCGCTGGCACAGGCACCAGTCCTTTGCTGTTCCCACAGCGGCCCCACGCGCCGCATCTAAGCATGCTGTTAGGATACCGGGAGTGACCCCCAATTAAATAATGAGTTTCGAGCCAAACTTTCAAAACTTCAAAAGGATTTATTGGAAGTTATACTGTCTGGCACTGCCTGGGTATAGCCGACTCTGAGACACATCATTCATTGTCACCCTTGACCCTGGTTTTCCCTCCACCCCGCTGGGTGTATCATAATTCATATTCTCCAATGGGACACATCCATAGCCAAGAATCATCGACCATGCTCTCCAGTTAGAATTTTGTGTAGCAGAAACTTCAGTCACCTAGTTACTATCTTTGAAAACATTTGTGGAATGCACTTTTGATTTCCAAGCTGCCGCACTGCTCTTTCCAAACCCCTTTCTCCCCACTCCCTTTCTGTTGGCAACTCTAAAAAGACCACAGAAATATTTTATGAGTTGACACATCTCACAGTTTGACACCCCTGCCCCAGCCAGCCCTTCTCCACCATCCTCCCCTTCTCTATGGCCAAGCTGAGATTTCAGAAGTCATTGCATTTCTGAAAGTTTGACACTAATTTCTAGCTTGTCCATCAGGGACTTCTCGAACGCTCCTCCTTGTGGATGGGTCCAAGCAGTCCTACAGAGCTAGAGCAATTCCCTGGCCGCAATGTTACTTAGAAAATTGATAAAAATCAGGCCAGAAACTTCCTCTTTCTGATACGCAGAGGATTCAAACACTGGTGTCATTAGCTACCATCTTTTTCCAAGACTAGCAACGTTAAGATGTGAGGACTTCAACACTCAGAATTCCTCAGCCAGCAGGATTCTGGGAGTTGAAGTCCACATGGCTTAAAGTTGGGAGATTCTGGGAATTGAAGTCCACATCTTCAAGGATGCTGGCTGGGGGGGGGAGGTTCTGAGAGTTGAAGTTCACACAACTTCAAGCACACCAACTGGGGGATTCTGGGAATTGATGCCCATATCTTTTAAAGCACACAGACTTCTTGAAAGCCTCCAGTGATGAAGCTCCCACAACTTCCGAAGGCAACTTCTGTTCCATTGGTTGATCGTTCTCACTTTCAGAAAATTTCTCCTTATTTCCGGGTGGAATCTCTTCTTGTTCGGTTTCGATCCAATATTCCTTGTCCGGCCTTCTTTGGAAAATAGCTTGACCCCTTCCTCCCTGTGGCAGCCCCTCAAATATTGGAAGACTGCTATCCTGTCTCCTCTGGTCCTTCTCTTCACTAGACTAGCCATGCCCAGGCTGGAGTCCCACAGAGCGCTTTGTCAGGAAGCAACTGGACTTTTCCTGTTTTTTTCTTTTAAGACATTTCACTTCGCATCCAAGAAGCTTCTTCAGCTCTGACTGGATGGTGAGGAATGGAAGGTGTAGGAATAAATGGATTTCCAGGGGGAAAAAATGCAGACTACAGGAACTATTTGCCCTACTCAGTTGCCTCCCCCCACCAGGACACAGATAAAACTTCCAAGTGGCCTCAAGGACTCTCTAAAAGGATGCAAATGACCAGCTGTCTGCAAGGGGTATAAATCCTTCCATTCCCCACCATCCAGTCAGAACTGAAGAAGCTTCTTGGATAAGAAGTGAAACGTCTTCAAAGAAAAGAAAAACAAAGAAAATTCCAGTTGCCTCCTGAAAATAGCACCTATGGGATAACCATGACCTGGAGGACTGAGAATCTCCATAAACTTGAAGGCTGGGGGATTCTGGGAGTGGAAGTTAATGCAACTTTAACCACACTGGCTGGGGGGTTCTGGGAATTGAAGCCCACACATCTTCAAACGCCCTGGCAGGTGGATTCTGGGAGTTAATAGTTCACTCAACTTTAAGCACACTGGCTGGGGGATTCTGGGAGTCAAAGTCCACACAGTTTTAAATCACCAAGCTTGTGGAACATTGCACTGTGCCATCAACCTTCCCTCTCAATGTACTAGCATAACCTCACAGTTCAGAGTCCAAAATTACCTAACTATGCCCCAGAGTTGAGGAAATCTGGAAGCACAATCAGCTTTCTATCCAGGGCTAGAGGGAAGGTGGAGTCAAGAAGTCTAGAAAGACGCACAATTCTAACCCCACATTACTCCTGATTCATGTCTGTTTGCCAAAATAGTTGAAAGATCTCTGCAGTTTAGCCAAAGCTTCCAAGTTAGTAATAAGGCTCAGCATTCATTCCAAGGCAGAATAGCTTTGCAATCCACTCAACGTTATTAAAGGCATTAAAACTATATTTTTCCAAAAGGTTTTTTAACTTTCTGAAAATAACATTTGTTGATTTCTTTTAATGGTTTCCTGCATTTAGTTATTTTAAAGTGGATTGAGGGTGTATTTTATTTGTAAATCTATTGTGTAATAACTTGACTCTATCCTGCCAAGGTATTATCATAGGTAGAACAGAAATGAAGTAAACAAACACAACCTCAAGTGTGTGGTACACTTACACGTGTGAAACAAAGACATGTATGTATCTGCGTATACAATATCAGCCAGAAGCCAGTTACCAAAAAAGGATAAGACAAAAGCCTAAATTTATATTCATTGAATGAATGACTTCTAACTAAAGGACTATAAAATTGGTTGCAAAATCAATTGATTTCCCCTTTTGCATGTATCCAATTTACTGACAGTAAAACTGAAGGGTTTTGGTTTTTTCCTGAAATTACTGATGAGCGAAGAGGGCGTTCTTGCTAAGAATAGAAGTTGCTGAAAAGGAAGGAACAGGCAGGAAGTGCAAAGGTCTACTCAGATTATGAATTTCTTGGCAGATTACCTTGAAGTTAAGTCTTGGCTAACCCATTTATAAAATCAATCTCGTATCTACACATGCCAATAATCTCTCTCAAATACAACTGTTCTCTCCCACAGAAACAAAATGAGTATGTGCAATGATGCCCTCCTTCTAACCAGAAACAGCCAAAAGGATAACAAAGAGGAGGGGGAAGAGAAGGGAGGAGAAGGAATGGGGAAGGGGAAAGAGGAGGGGAGAGGGGGAGAGTAGAAAAGAAAGAGACGAAGGATCCAGTGACTGATGGTATTACCTAGTCGGGTTATGAAACGACTGCAAGAAAACAACCAAGCTCAGAGAGCACCAAGGACCCCATGTTTCAATCCTGAGCTACCAATATTCTCCTTTATCCGAAGGAGGAGAAAAAGAAGGTAGGAAAAAGTGGAAGAAGGAGGGGGGGAAGGAGGAGGAGGAGGAGAAAGGAAGGAAGGAAGGAAGGAAGGAAGGAAAAGAAGGAAGGAAGGAAGGAAGAAAGAGAAGAGAAGAGAGAGAGAAGAAAGAAAGAAAGAAAGAAAGAAAGAAAGAAAGAAAGAAAGAAAGAAAGAAAGAGAAGATGAAAAAGAAAGAAAGAAAAGAAAAGAAGAAGGAAGGAAGAGGAAGAAGAAAGAAGAAAGAAAGAAAGAAAGAAAGAAAGAAAGAAGAAAGAAAGAAGAAAGAAAGGATCAAAGAGAGAAAAGAAGGGAGAAAGAAAAAGAAGGAAGGAAAAAGGAAAAGAAAGAAAGAAGAAGAAAGACAGAAAGGAGGGAAGGAAAAAAGAGAAAAAGAAAGCAAAAAGAAAGCACAAAAAGCGGAGATGGAAGAAGGAGGAGGAGAAGAAGAAGAACAGGAGGAGGGAGAGGGAGAAGGAGAAGGAAAGGAGGAGAAAGAGGAGGAGGAGAAAGAGGAGAAAGAGGAAGGGAGAAAAATAGGAAGAGGGAAGAGAAAAAGGGAGAAGGGATGGAAAGAAGGAAGGGAAAGAGGAAGGAGAAGGGATCACGAAGGAAGAACAAGGGAAAGGAATGGAAAAAGAAGAAGAGCAGGAATAGAGAAGAAGGAAAAGGGAAAGGGAAGGAAGAAGACAGACGGGCTGCGCTTGGAAACCTATATCCAGTTTGAAGCATCATCATTCCAAAGGGACAGTGGCAAATTCAAGTCTACCAATATGGTGAGAAAGGACCGCTAAACAATTTGGATATGATTAGCCAGAGAAAAAAAATAAGTAAGGGAGAAATACTAGCATTTCTTCCAAACAAAAGAAGGAAGGGTCTTAAGCACTGTTACCTCCTCCCCTTCCCTTCCCTCCCCGGGTCAGGAATGAATCCAAAGGGTTAAAATAAAGAAGGCAATTCAAGCTAAACCTCTGGAAGAATGTCCTAAGTCTACAAGTGGTCAACCAGGATGCCGTATGAAATGGCGTCTTCTCTTTCCCTTGAGGTCTTCAAACTGGTCGATCCTCTAACCTGGGCTATGGAGCACTGTGTTTCTCAGCCTTGACAACTTTAAAACTTGTGGACTTCAACTCCCACAATTCCCCAGCCAGCATGCTTAGACTTTACAAAAAAAAAAAAGTTCAAAAAGCCGTCGATCTGCAGCCTTCTCTGCAGCCATTTCCGTCTCTTGCTAATTTTCTTGTCTTCAATTCCATCTTTCATTCTTATCAGTGAAGTTACAAGGGCACCTAATTTGTAGGTAATTACAGGTAGTCCTCAACTTGCAACCACCCAAAATTTCCTGTGCTCAGCAGGTTGTTAAGTTAATTTTGCCCCCTTGTGCAACCTTTCTTGCCCCAGTTGTTAAGTGAATCACTGTGGATGTTAAGTCAGCAACAGCTGTGGTTAGCCGGCAGCAGGTGCAGACGGCTGAGGAGAGCGAGGACTCAGATGAGGGGCCAGGACCATTAGGGAGTGGACTGCGGCCTTCAGAGATTGTGGGGGCTGGCAGCAGCGATGAGGAGGTTCCCGAGGAGCCTGTGCCAAGTGCGTGTGTGCGCAGGGCTGCTCGTAGGAAAGAGCAGCTGCAGCAGCACGGGCAACTCGGGAGTAAGGCTGCAAGGTAATGGCCCCTCCTTCAAGAAGATAAAAGCCAGCTGTGAATTGGACGTTCATTTTGAAACTCCAGCCTCGTGGACATTGCAGTATCTTAAGTTGGCATTTGAAGACTCTTGTGTTGTGAAACATTTCTTATCTGTTATTCTTGGCACAGTTTTGGCGGGGTTTGTGCTTATCAAAGTTAATTAGTTTGCAGCAGCCTTTTAACCGGGGATTCGTAAGACTCATTAAAAGGTTTGGTTATTGTTTGTTTTATTGGAAAAGGATTTGGGTCAGAAGGAGCAACACAGTTGTTAAGTGAATCTGGCTTCCCCATTGACTTGTTTGTCAAAAGGTCGCAAAGGTGATCACATGACTGCAACCGTCATAACTATGACCCAGTTGCCAAACGTCCAAATTTGGATCACCTGACCACTGGGACACTACAACAGTTGTAACTGTGAAAAAAGGTGATGTCGCTTTTTTCAGCACTGATCTAACTTTGAACAGTCACTAAACAAATGGTTATAAGCAGGGGTGGGCTCCAATTTTTTTAGCAAGGGGGCTCTCTGCCCTAATGACTGTCTAGGTGGGTGTAGCTGGGTGGTCATGTGACTGGCTGGGTGTGGCCAACTCGACATCACTTCTTTGCCCTAATTACCTAAAAAAAAACAGATATACACCAAAAAGTTGTTTATTATTTCATGCATTTAATACTTAAATAAAAGACTGGGTGAAACCAGGCTTAATAGCAATGACTGTGAGAGGGATCTTGGAGTCTTAGTGGGGTTTCTGGTGAGTTACGTGTGTCAGGATTCTGGCAGTTACCCCCCATTTAAATCATGAGTCTCGAGCCAAACTTCCAAAACTTCAAAAGGATTTATTGGGAGTTAAACAGTCCAGCACTTCCTGGGTGCAGCTGACTCTGAGGCACATCATTCATTGTCACCCTTGACCCTGGTTCTCCCCCACCCCCTGGGTGTATCATAATTCATATTCTCCAATGGGACACATCCATAGCCAAGAGTCATCAATCATGCTCTCCAGTTAGAATTTTGTGAGGCAGAAACTTCAGTCACCTAGTTCCTATCTTTGAAAACATTTGTGGAATGTAGTTTTGGTTTTGCAAGCTGCTGCATTGCTTTCCTCTCCTTTCTGTTGGCAACTCTAAAAAGACCATAGAAATATTTTATGAGTTGACAACGTGATTCTTATTATTTGGGAATTAATCCCCTTGGAGGCTAGTGGCTATGTTATCTAATTTTCTCAATGGCTCTCCCTGGTAAGCACTGAGTGGATTGTTTATCTAGCTTGCAACGCTTTTATGAGGTGTGAAATGCTCTTGGCTGAATGCCCAGAAGTTCAATTAAGCCTATTAAGAGCTTTCCCTTGCTGCTTGTCTTTCTGAAGTTATTGGGGGCTCTCGGAGCCCCACAAAGTCTTAGCTAGAGGCTCTCCTGAGCCTCTGAAAGCCCCCAGCAGCCCACCCCTGGTTATAATGCAGTATCAAGGGTTTTCAACTCAATGTATAGAATGTGAAGTATGTGTGTCTTTATTTTCATAGTCATAATATACACTGAAGATGGTATTTACTTTCATTGTACGAGTTGCAATGTCAATAAAATAAAGTAAACTAAACTAAAATAAGTTGAGGACTACCTGTATCTGAGAAACTTGCCTTTGGCTAGAACAAATACATTACCAGATGCCAGCCCCAAATGTCAAAAACTACTATCAAATAAAATCTAAAATGTCTCAAGGGGGAAATTATCAACAAGCTTTGTGGGACAGGTAGTTTCAACTTAAGACCGCAATTAGGAGCAGAATTTCTGTTCCTATGCGAGGCAGTTGTTAATTTGAGTCATGTCCGGTTTTTACAACCTTTTCTTGCCAATTCTCTGCAGTTGTTAAGTGAATCATGCAGTCATTATGCAAATCCTGCTTCCTCCATTGACTTTGCTTGTCAGAAGCCGGCTGGGAGGATCTATAATGTTGATCAAGTGATCCCAGGAATGCTGCACCCTTTATAAATACATGCCAGTTGCCAAAAGCATCCTAATTTTGATGGCATGGCCGTAGAGATGGTATTGAAGATTTGTCTTTAGATGAATCCAAACTCCAGCTCCTCTTTAGGACAATGATGGTTTATTCAATATATCATCAAACAACAAATACTCTAATCAGGGAAGAATGGCTAAAAGCCAGGCAAGGTTAGAGTTGGATTTGAATTTGCTCCCTTTCCTTTTATCACCATTATCATGAGTCAAACCAAACCACACCGAGGCCTATACACAGTTCTAATTCTGGCCAGGCCTAACCCATTATCCCTAAATGCTATTAACCCTATAACATGGCTACATCCCTACCCTATTCCGACCCTCACTAACTGATCCCCACCTGGTGTCACCTTCACCATGTTTTAACCTAAGTCTTAATTACCATCTATATGTACCCCAACCTCCTTTAACAATAGGCACCACATCAATACATGAAAAGAGCCAGTTCCAGCAGCCCCGGAGTTGTTGCAGAATCCATCCTCAGCTCTGCTGCGTCATTCCAAAGCCCTCAGCCAGCACACACGCAGAAATACAGATCCGGAAGCAGCAGAGATAAGGTGACATGGCCAGCTGACTGGCTGCAGAGGCATATTCGGAGCTGACGGGCTCTGGGTGAACTCGGAGCCCATCGTAAGTGTGAGGACTAGCCATAATAACTGATAACATCAGTGCCATTACAGTCACTAAAAAAAGGACTACTTATAATTATATCAACCCAATGAAATTTGTATAAGTTTAGGTTGAATTGTAGGGATTTTTTTCCTGCCTTCGCCAGAACCCATCCAATTTTGGGGTGCCCTGCCCAGAAGTTGAAAGTGCCTATTCTTAAACCCAAAATACAAACAAACTTACATTTCTGTTAACAAAATTACCCCTCTATAGCTCTTTGGGATTTTTTTCTTACCCTAATACTCTCATATATGGCCGCAGCTCTTTCCGGATCATTATCGTGCAGTTTAAAAGCGAATCCGGTCTCGACCAGACCTGGTGAAATACACTAAGGAAAAAAAAACAAACCAGAATAAAACAGGAAAAAAGAAAAACAGCATCCTA
The DNA here is from genome assembly GCF_049901715.1 of Pseudonaja textilis. Lineage (NCBI taxonomy): Eukaryota > Metazoa > Chordata > Lepidosauria > Squamata > Elapidae > Pseudonaja > Pseudonaja textilis. Next base: position 7,731,670 of record NC_141990.1, on the reverse strand, counting down.
TTGTACATATATATGTGTATATTTATAAGAATGTATAAAAGATCAAAAGTAAATCCTAAAGGTGCTTTTCCAAAAAGCAACTGGACTTCCTTGGGTTTTTCCCTGAAAACGTTTCACTTCTCATCCAAGAAGTTTCTTATAAGAGAAGCTGAAAGTTTTCACAGCAAAAAAAATCCCCAATGACCTGGATGACTGAGGATCGCCATAGAAATCTAAGTTAACTCCAATCAGATGTTACAAATAAATACAGGGTTTCCTGCCTTAGCATGGGGTTGGACTAGAAGACCTCCAAGGTCCCTTCCAACTCAGTTATTCTGTTCTGTTCTATTCTGTTCTGTTCTATTCTATTCTATTTTATTCTAATTTCTATTCTATTCTAATTTCTATTCTATTCTAATTTCTATTCTATTCTAATTTCTACTCTAATTTCTATTCTAATTTCTATTCTATTCTAATTTCTATTCTAATTTCTATTCTATTCTAATTTCTATTCTATTCTATTCTAATTTCTATTCTATTCTAATTTCTATTCTATTCTAATTTCTATTCTATTCTATTCTACATCTTAATCACTTTCACATAAATCATCTGGCCACGCCTATAATCTCTAGCCCATTTTGGAGCTGATGTCCAAACATTCATGGAACCATGTATAAATAAATGGAATAAATAGAGTTATAAATAAAATAGGGGATTGGGAGTGAATATAAATAAAATCACTGACTGGGAGTGATTGAAATTCTAGACCAGCATTTCTCAACCATGACCACTTTAAGAGGCGTGGACTTCAACTCCCAGAATGCTGGCTGGGGAATTCTGGGAGTTGAAGTCCACCCCCCTTAAAGTGGCCACGGTTGAGAAACACTACTATAGACTGTCTCTGAACACAGCCTGACCAGAAAGTTGCCAACGATGCTGTATGCATTGGGTGCAAACAAAGAGGACTAGCACCATGAATGTCCATAAACCTGGTCCGATGATGAGGATATTCTGATCTGGTCCCTTTTGGGAAAGAGAAATCTTTTCTGACTCACAGAGCTTGGCAAAGATGTAGGGAATTGAACCCTGGGCTTCAGGCAAGCCAGAGTGTCCGATCAGAGTTACTCACCGTGGCTCGTATATGTGTCTTTGCTTCTCTTAGTTCCTGCCGAAGCCCTTCGGTTAAAGCCGTGACAGCGTACTTTGTGGCGCTGTAAAAGTGTACGACCGACTCTTGGACCACCTTGTGACCACTCATGCTGGACACGACACACAGGAGGAGGAAGGAAAGGCAAAAGAAGGGGAAAATATTCAGTGTCGGTAGTCCTCAACCACAGTTGAGCCGGCCTTTTAGGTTGCTAAGCGAGGCAGTTGATAAGTGGTGCCCCAGTTTATGACCTTTTTTGCCGAATCACTGCAATTATTGAGTGAAATACACACACACACACACACACTCACATTGCACGTATATACACAGATAAATAGATAGATGCACAGACAGACAGACAGACAGACAGACAGACAGACACCATGAGTTCTACTGAAAGCCAGCTGGGTGACTTTGGACCAATCACTAGCAGACTGAGAGTGCTAGTCCCGCCTTAGGCATGAAAGCCAGCTGGGTGACTTTGAACCTGTTACTGTTTCTCTCTCAGCCCAACCTTCCTTGCAGGGTTGTTGTGCGGAAAATAGGAGGAGTTAGCCTCTTTGAACTATTTATCAAAACAATAAAGGCAGAAAATAAATAAATAAGTTAAATAAATAAGCAAGTGAGTAGATAGATGGATGGATGGATAGATTATAGATAGATATGAAGGGATAGATAAGTAGATAGATAGATAGATAGATAGAAAGATAGATAGATAGATAGATAGATAGATAGATAGATAGATAGATAGATAGATAGATAGATAGATAGATAGATAGATAGATAGATAGATAGATAGATAGATAGATAGATAGATAGATAGATATAGCTAGATAGCTAGATAGAGATAGATAAGAGATAGAGATAGAAATAGAGATAGATAGATAGATAGATAGATAGATAGATAGATAGATAGATAGATAGACAGACAGACAGACAGACAGGAGATAGAGATAGATAGACAAGAGAGAGAGAGAGAGAAGATAGATAGATAGATAGATAGATAGATAGACAGATAGATAGATAGAAGCGAGAGAGAGATACATAGATAGATAAATAATAGATAGATAGATAGATAGATAGATAGATAGATAGATAGATAGATAGATAGATAGATAGATAGAAGCGAGAGAGAGATACATAGATAAATAAGAGATAGATAGATAGATAGATAGATAGATAGATAGATAGATAGATAGATAGATGATAAATGTTCATTTGTGCAACTTCCCCACCTGTTAATGTTGATGATGTGTCCATCGTCAATGTTTCTTTCCTTCATGGATTGGTAAGTCTCTCGCGTGCAAATGCTGACCGCTAAGATATTGACCTGGGAGAAGAACAATGAAGAGAAGAAGCCTTGAGAAAATCAATCAGGGACTTTGAATTTAAATAAATTAGCAATTACCATCCCTGTAACTAACTTTCCATGCTGCCAGCAACAACCTCTGTGGGCTTCTCGGAGATCTCCCGCATTTGCAGTCCTATCAAATTTTCTTTTTAATGAAGATGAAGGTCTTATGCTTAGACGCTTTCAATTATTTTACCATTTTTCTTTTCCTCTTAGGCCCGCAATTATATTTGCTTTCGGCTGGTTAATGACTGTAATAAAAGGTTGGGTTGTATTTGATAACAATAAATGAGGAGTTTAAATAAACGGGTGAAAATATGCGAGAAGAACTAATCTTACAAGATTCTGATATACTTCTCTGGATGCCCAAAAGAGGTGGGTGCAAAAAATAATAATAAATGCAAAAATCGTGCAAGATTTTAAAAAGAGGTCAAAATGTCGTGCAGCCTGGTGAAGCTCTGAGATGTTGGAGGTGTGGGAGCATTTGAAAGCTTTTGCCATTGTTTAATTGAGGAAATACCTGAACAGTTCACTGACCCCTGAGGTAAATAATTTGAACAAAACACTAAAGGTCAAATGAACAAACAATGCTTTAGTATGCCTCCTTCCAGGGAAGAGGGGGAGGAGGAAGCACAAGGAGGTTGAGGTTGAGATAGAGGCAAAGGAGGAGGAGGAGGAAGAGAAGGGAGAGAAGAAAGAAGGTTGAGGTTGAAATGGAAGAGGAGGAGGAGGAAGCACATGAAGGAAGTTGAGGTTGAGATGGAGGAAAAAGGGAAGGAAAAGGAGAAGGCAGAAGAAGGAGGTTGAAGTGGACAACAAGGAGGAGGAGAAAGCACAAGAAGAAGGTTGAGGTGGAGATGGAGGAGAAAGGAGGAGGAGGAGGAGGAGGAGGAGGAGGAGGAGGAGGAGGAGGAGGAGGAGGAGGAGGAGGAGGAGGAGGAGGAAAAAGCACAAGAAGAAGGTTGAGATGGAGATGGAGGAGAGAGGAGGAAGAGGAGGAGGAGGAGGAGAAAGTACAAGAAGAAGGTTGAGATGGAGATGGAGAAGGAGGCAGAAGGAGGAGGTTGAGATGGACAACAAGGTGGATCAGAAAGCACAAGAAGAAGGTTAAGATGGAGATGGAGGAAAAAGGAGGAGGAGGAGGAGGAGGAGGAGGAAGAGGAGGAGGAGGAGGAGGAGAAAGCACAAGAAGAAGGTTGAAGTTGAAATGGAGGCAAAGGAGAAAGCAAAGTAGGAGAAGGAGAAAGTACAAGAAGGAGGTTGAGGTTGAAATGGTGGCGAAGGAGAGGGAGAAGAAGGACAAAGAGAAAGTGAAGATGAAGGAGAAGAACAATGAGAAAAGAGAGGAAAAGTATATGGAAAAAGAGGTGGTTGGGGTAGAGCAGCAGAAGAAAAATAATGAGAGGAAGAGAAAGAAGAAGAGGAGGAGGAGGTGGTTGAGGAAGAACAGAAGGAAGAGGGACAGAAGGGTGAGGAGGAAGAGAAAGAAAAGAGAAATGATACAAAAGAGGAAGAAGGAGATGGTGGTTGAGATAGAGTGGAAGGAGCAAGAAATCAATCAGTTATGTTGGCGCTGTCAACCACTTGGATGAGCTGGGAAACCCAAAACGACAGAGCCACGTACAAGTACAAATTTGACTGTGGAAGATGTCAAGGGTGCATCAGCCCACGTGGAGGAACGTGAAGTTTCTTGGCCTGCTGAACATTTTGGCATCAGTTGACCCTCTGCGGGTGGGTCGAGAAGGTTCCCCAGAGATTCCTTTCCCCCCCTCTACTCACATCTATCATGGTTCTCCAACCTTCGGTCTTGCCAGACAGCAAAGGTTCCGGCCGCGCCAAGCCAGCATTGTTGATGCAGACATCAACGCCCTGGTGGAGAGTCTTGATGGCGGAGAACATGGAGAGAATCTCTTCTTCCACCGAGAGATCACATTTATATGGGATGAGGACGCCCGGATAGCCGGCGCTCTCGCACTCGGCTGCCAACTTCTGAAAGGGGAACAGATCAAGACAAAAAGATGGAATAACTGGAATGTGTTGGTATTTTTAGATGCACATTTTCACATTCCATGAAAAGAAAAATCCCAAAGGGGAGTGTTCTATCGCCGGAACAAGATAGACTCGAGACCGAGTTGGGTTCAGCTCTTTATTTAACTGTCAGTAACTTCAACTAAACTCGAGCCGCAGCAGCCTCTTTTATAGCGGCTGCTCGCGGCTCGCAACCAATGGCATTATTTTAAACCTCCCGCCGTTTGGGCGGCCAATCATAATCTGTTGTTAACCACCAATCGCTAGGCGGTAGTGATTGTCCAATCGGAACGTAGTATTACGAGTATGCAAATGTCTATATACAACAGGGAGATAGGGGTGAAGCTGTGGTTATGGGGAAATCTGTTGGATAGATGTTTTGAAGCCGGTGATGGATCCATACGGGAGTCTGTGTGCGTCAGGATTAAATCTATGCCACAACTCAACACCAAACGATTTAGCACCAACATTAGACAACTCAACAACGAAGTTAACATAAAGTCAGGAAGACCTAACCACAGAAAGCATAAAAGAATAGCTTCCAGGAACCAACACAATTGCTATCCTTCCATCAAGAGAGCCTATGTATTTAATTGTGATTTATTTTTTATTGTTTTTATTGTTTTTACAAATTGCTCAAGCTGGCAAACATATCCCACACACCTTCCTCCTCCATGTCAACTCATAAAGATATTTCTCTGGTCTTTTAGCGTTACCAACGGAAAGGGAGCGGGGAGCAGTGCAGCAGCTTGCAAAATCAAAACTGCATTCCATAAATGTTTTCAAAGATAGTTTCTAGGCTGCTGTGCAAAATTCTAACTGGAGAACATGATTGATGGCTCTTGGCTATGGATGTGTCCCATTGGAGAATATGAATTATGATACACCCAGGGGGTGGGGGAAAACCAGGCTCAAGAGTGACAATGAATGATATGTCTCAGAGTCGGCTACACCTAGGTAGTACCGGCATGCTTACTCCTAATAAATCTTCTTCAAGTTTTAAACTCCAACTAGAGACTCATGATTTAAATGGGGGTGGATGCTGGAGCCCTGACACTCTCTTTGTTTTCCCCACAATAACAACCCTATGAGATGGGTTGGGCTGAGAGAGAGAGGGAGTGACTGGCCCAAAGTCACCCGGCTGGCTTTCATGGCTAAGGCGGGACTAGAACTCACAGCCTCCTAGTGATTGGCCCAAAGTCACCCAGTTGGCTTTCATGGCTAATGCGGGACTAGAGCTCACAGTCTCCTTGTGATTGGCCCAAAGCCACCCAGTTGGCTTTCATCCCTAAGGTAGGACTAGAACTCACAGCCTCCTAGTGATTGGCCCAAAGTCACCCAGTTGGCTTTCATGGCTAATGCGGGACTAGAGCTCACAGTCTCCTTGTGATTGGCCCAAAGCCACCCAGTTGGCTTTCATCTCTAAGGTAGGACTAGAACTCACAGTCTCCTAGTGATTGGCCCAAAGTCACCCAGTTGGCTTTCATGGCTAAGGCGGGACTAGAGCTCACAGTCTCCTAGTGATTGGCCCAAAGTCACCCAGTTGGCTTTCATGGCTAAGGCGGGACTAGAACTCACAGTCTCCTAGTGATTGGCCCAAAGTCACCCAGTTGGCTTTCATGGCTAAAGCAGGACTAGAACTCACAGTCTCCTAGTGATTGGCCCAAAGTCACCCAGTTGGCTTTCATCCCTAAGGTAGGACTAGAACTCACAGTCTCCTAGTGATTGGCCCAAAGTCACCCAGTTGGCTTTCATCCCTAAGGGGGGACTAGAACTCACTGTCTCTTGGTGATTGGCCCAAAGTCACCCAGCTGGCTTTCATGGCTAAGGCAGGACTAGAACTCACAGTCTCCTGGTTTCTAAGCCAGCACCTTCACCACTACACCTCACCAGTTCTATGCATATTAGGCCTTTTTCTAGAAGTTGTTAGCCAGAACAAATGCTATCAGATTTCTGATTTTAAGGCCCCAACTATATCCATCCTAAAATTATTGAGGGAAATTTCAAGGCTGAGGCCTGTCTCCAGTGAACTGTAAGGAACAAAAAATAAAAACGATGAAATGATCTGAGATAAAATCGAGGCAAAGGAATGCCGAAAGGAGCGTTTTAGACTTTATAGGTAATGCTGGATTTCCCCACAATAACAGTATAGTTATTAATACTGCAGTATTACAAAAAAATAAAAAAATAAATAGAACTGAAAGAAACCGTGTCCAAGGAAAAACAAACAAGGGAAGGAAACTATAAATGCTGCGAGTTTGTTGAAAATACAGTGAGGCTGCAGGTGTGAATGAGGTAGCTGGAGAAATACTAAAATATAAGTACAGTTTGTATATAGAACATAGAATAATGGAGTTGGAAGGGAGTCTTGTCCAATCCCTGCTCAAGCAAGGGACGTTGTATCATTTCAGGCAAACGGTTGTGCAATCTTTTCTTAAAAACCTCCAATGATGGAACATTCACAACTTCCAGAGGCAAGTTGTTCCACTGATTAATTGTTCTCACTGTCAGGAAATTTCTCCTTAGTTCTCTAGGTTGCTTCTCTCCTTGATTAGTTTTTGTCTGTTGCTTCTTGTCCTGCCTTCAGGTACTTTGGAGAATAGCTTGATTCCCTCTTCTTTGGGGCAGCCACTCAGATACTGGAATACTGCTATCATGTCACCCCTTTTCCTTCCTTTCCTATCCAATTCCTGCCACCATTCTTCATGTTTTAGCCTCCAGTCCCCTAATCCTCTTTGTTGCTCTTCTCTGCGCTCTTTCTAGAGTCTCAACCTCTTTTTTTTACATCGTGGCGACCAAAACTGGATGCAGCATTCCACGTCTGACCTTACCCAGGCATTATAAAGTGGTATTAGCACTTCCCATGATCCTGATTCTACCCCTCTATTTAGACAGTATAGGACTGCGTTGGCTTGTTTGGTGGCTACGGCACTATACAATATTAAACATAATAATTTATTAACTGTACATACCATCTGACTCCCAGAGGCTCTGAGCAGTTTACCAATTGTTAAAATGCATTTAAAAACAAGGAAACAACATAAAACCCCCACAAAAGGAACAAAGATGGCAGGGAAAACAAACCTAGATGGAAACAAGGAAAAGAAGAAAAGGGAATTTTTAAAGTTGTCATGGCCTTTTGAAATCCCAGTAAAGATGGGTGCTTAATGTTTGAAAAGAATGGTATTACGGTCACTTTATACTAAAAGGAAAAGATAAAAACAAAGTGAAAGTAAAAATTAAAGGGATATTCATATGCTAAAGGGAAGAACTGGGCAGAATTTTGCTTGAAGAAAGATTGAGACAGGCAATGTGTGGAAGGGAAGATAGAAAGAACAATGAGACTTAGGATGTGAAAATCAGGTTTTTAACTCTTTTGCAGGTCACTGAAAAATGTGTAAGGGGAGAAAGATACTTGATTTGCAGAAAGTATATGATAAAGTGAGTAAAATTTGAACTGTGGGGGTTCAGAATTTTTCACAAATATGAAGTGGAAAGTTGGTTGCTGTATAGAGTGGAGTGGAATGGAACGGAACAGAACAGAACAGAACAGAATAGAACAGAATGGACCTTGGAGGTCATGTAGTCCAACCCCCTGCTCAGACAAGAAACCCTACAACCGTGATGGAGAACCTATGGCATGTGTGCCACAAGTGGCATGCAGAGCCATTTGTGCTGGCACACAAGCCACAGGCAAACTTACTTCACTGCACATGCGCGTGCCTCACAGCTGATTTTCAGCCTGTTTGAGGCCTTTTTCGGCCTGCCGGAGGCTTGAGAAAAGCCTTTGCAGGCTGAAAAATAGGCCCATTTTGTCACTTCCTGTATTTCCAGAAATACCGGAAGTAACTAAATGGGCCCATTTTTCGGCTTGCAAAGCCTGCAGAAGCTTTCCTCATGTGCACAATTTTTGGCACAGGAGCCCAAAAAGATTAGCCACCAATGCCCTGCAATCATTTCAGACAAACGGTTGTCCAATCTCTTCTTAAAAGCCTCCAGTGCTGGAGCCTTCACAACTTCTGGAGACAAGTCATTCCACTCATTAATTGTTAGAATTAGAATTAGAAGAACTTTATTGTCATTGTACAAGTACAACGAAACAGTGGATGCACCCCAGCAACTGTTCGCAATACAATAAAACCAAGAAATTGTTCTCAGGAAATTAGTTCTAGGTTGGGTCTCTCCTTGATTAGTTTCCATCTGTTGCTTCCTGTCCTTGGACAGGTGCAGGATACAGATTGTCTTCAACTTACGACCTGTCGCTTAGTGATTGTTCCAAGTTATGATGCACCTCCCCCCCCCCCAAAAGGCTACTTTACAACCTGATACTGAAGTTACAATGATTACCCAAACATCCCTGGTCCCTTGATCACATTTTGGACACTTGCCAACCAGCTCAATTTTACGGCCGTTTGCAGCATCCTGAGCTCACGTGACCAGGATTTGCAATGGGTTGGGTTTTTTTTTGCAAGTTTCTGATGTTTACTTCTGTTTTCTGCCCCAAAACACCCATTGGGTAAAATGGATTTCCTAAATGACCACAGCATTTGCTTAATAACTCTTAGCTTAACTTCTAACAAAAACATCAAACCATCAGATTTGGCCACATACTACCTAAACTTATGACGATAATGACTTTCGATCATAATTCCAATTACTTCCGGTTTCCGGCCCAAAATGCCCACTAGGTAATGGATTCAATTAAACAGTGTTCCAATATCTAAGGGACTGCCACCAGGAAGAAGGAAGTCAAGCTATTCTCCAAAGCACCTGAGTGCAGGACAAGAAGCAACGGATGGAAACTAATCAAGGAGAGAAGCAACTTAGAACTATGGAGAAATTTCCTGACAGTGAGAACCAATTAATCAGTGGAACTACTTGCCTCCAGAAGTTGCGAATGCTCCAACACTGGAAGTTTTTTAAGAAGAGATTGGACAACTATGTGCCTGAAATGGTAAAGGGTTTTTTGTCTAGGCAGGGGGTTAGGCTAGAAGACCTCCAAGGTCCCTTCCAACTCTGTTATTCTATTCTGTTATTCTGTTCTATTCCAATTACCATGGCATTTCCTTAACAACTGCTATGTTGAGTTAACTGCCAAGAAAAATGTCAAAACATCAGGTGCAACCACATAATGCCCCTTCTTACAATTGCAATGACACACAACCATAATTCCAGGTTCAGTTGAAGTCGTAAATTGAGGAATATCTTTATAATGAAAATAGGGCATGAATGAGAGTCAGTGGAATGCTGAATGAACACAGGTAGTCCTCAACTTACAACAGTTCATTTAGTGACCATTCAAAGTTACAACGGCACTAAAAAGTGACAGGACCGGTTTTACGACCATTGAAGCATCCCCATGGTCACATGATCAAAATTCAGGCACTTGGCAATGGACTCATATTTACGACAGTTGCAGTGTCCCAAGGTCATGGGATCCCCTTTAGCGACAAGCAAAGTCAGTGGGGAAACCAGATAGTTACTAATTCAACAGCTGCGAGGATTCATGGCCAGAAAGGTCTTAAAATGGGGCAAATCTCATTTAACAACTGTCTCACTTAGCAACCAAAATTTTGAGCTCATCAGTGGTCGCTAAGTTGAGGGTTACGTGTAGTTCAGCATTGAGCAGAGTGGTAAAGACGTAAAGATGATGTCCCCTTAATTATTTGATACCCCAGTGTGACTAAAAATAAAAGGATTGTTTATGGTGATAGCAGGGATGTGTGAGCAGAAAACTTAAATGTGCATGTGCTTTTTATCAGACAATGCCGTGCTGTTGGCTGGCCCAAGGATCTACAATGAATGATAGACAGTATGATGCAACGAAGGGGAAAGATTGTAAAAGGAACGTAGCAAAGTCCAAGGCAGTTGGTGTTTTGCAGGAAGAATGGTGTGAATGATTGCAAGTTATACATAAATTGCAAAACCAAACCAAACCAAACCAAGATAAAGTAAGTAAATAAGTAAGTAAGTGCAAGGATCGGTTGTCACTTTTTTCAGTGCTAATCGTATCTTTGGATGGTCAAGAAACAAATAAGTTGAGGACCACCTGTGAGAGGAATTCTTCTAGTGGTAGAGCAGACAGATTCAGGAAAGGGATTTAAGCAGAAGGTTAGTGTCCGTGTCATGCCCTTGTTGGAATCTGATTCTGAGGGGGCGATTGAGCAGCTGACAAGGAGTGGGAGTGTGGATCCGGTGGCTGTGGAAGAAACAGGGGAAGGGCACAGTCCGGCTGGGCATTCAGAGGAAGACCCAGGGCCATCCCCTCTTCGTCCTAGGGCACGTAGGGAGGAACAGAGAAGGGAGGAGCAAAGTGGCTTACGAGAGAGGAGGCGGCCCTGATCCCTTTCATTAGTTGCAGCTGGGAGAACAGGATATAAGTGGGGCGTTTGCACACGGCTCCTTGCTGGAAGCAAAGCGTGCATTATCTTGGTCAAGGCTTATCTGGGTTTTGGCGTCAACCCAACTGTGGGTGTTGCGTTAACCTTTGGAAGTCTGCAATTTATCATCCTGGCCTTCAGTGTGGTTTGTGTTGGTTTTTTTTTATTTCTAATTATCTTTACTTTGGGTTCGGACTGCATTCTCGTAGACTGTTTTTTTGAAGAGTTTGTTATCCAGCCGAGGATAATTGGACATTGGGGCAAAGTTGGAGGCATTAAAGGGAATTTATTCTACTTTTGTGACTTGGTTATTTTTTGTGTCATGCTCCGGGTCATCACAGTCAGCTTTGGAAGCCATATTTTACTTAGAAGCTCAAAGCTGCCACATTTTAGTGCCTGGGAATTTGGGAGCGGGGAATGGCATAGAGTGGTAGAAAGTTAGGCTCAACAACATTCTTCTCACAAAGTCAAGGACAAGTCACCCTGCACCTGGGAAGGAGTGTCTGGATGAATGTATTCAGTTGGGACGATGATTGATTGGGCCATGTAATGTATTGATGGGTGCAGGGGGTGGGGTTTGTGAATTTCAATTGGGAAGGGAAAACTCAGAACTCTCAGATTTGGGTTTTCCCAAATGTGCCAGTATGACTTCTTCAGTAAATTCTGACTTGGGTGAACTTTCTTTCTTTCTTTTTTTTTAAACACGTTTGATTCAGTTTTCCATATTTTAATGTCTCTTTTTAGTGAACAGCATGATTGCAGGTTTCACATATACATACAAATATGACTATATTCAAATTTTTATATCCAATTCCTTATCTTAATAGTGCTTTTATACATTTTCTATTTTATTGTATTATTCCAAATATTGATCTCATTATTTAATTCACTTATGATAACTTCATAATCATTATACTTTAGTACTTTTAACTGTCACGTTTGTAATATTTCATCTTAAATTACCTTAATTACTTAAAGTACCTAATTACAAAAAAGACACTTCTTCTATAAATTGGTTTCCCCCCTGAAATCTCAATATAAGTGCGCCACCTCTAAGTTATAAATTCATTTATTTTCACCCCTTTTAAATCTCGTTAAAACATTTAACATCACCACCTAAAACATTAAGCTTAATAATCCCTTTAAAACCACAGAGCGTATATAAATCAGATTCTGCATGATTTTTCTCCTTTTAAATTTCATTAAATTAATTTAATGAAATTTAAAAGGGTGAACTTTGTTTCTGAGTGCTGAATGAAATGGGGAGTTTCACTGGAACGCTGACAGGTAAAAGACCATCAGTCAGACATGGGAGAGTCTTAAGCTGAGGAGGGGTTGGACTAAATGACCTTTAGAACCTGCCAGCATTTTGCCACAGATACAATCAGACCTAAGCAGAATTGATTTTGACAACTGTACCGAAATCCAAGTCTTTTTTCCCCACTAATAGATGCATCCAGTTTTGGTTGCCACGATCCAAAAAAAAAAAAAGATGTTGAAACTCCAGAAAGAGTGCAGAGAAGAGCAACAAAGATGATTAGGGGACTGGGGGATAAAATATATGAAGAAGAGTTGCTGGAATATTGGTATGTCTAGTTTAATGAAAAGAAGGAATAGGGGTGACATGATAGCAGTGTTCTGTCACAGTGTCCTGAGGTCACATGATCCCCTTTTGCCACCTTCTGACAAGCAAAGTCATGATTCACTTAGCAACCGTGTTGCTAATTTAACAGCTGCAGTGATTCAATTAACAACTGTGGGAAGAAAGGATGTAAAATGAGACCAAACTCACTTAACAACTGCCTTGCTAAAACTTTGGGCTCACCTGTAGTCAAAGACTTACCTGTATTTATTCCTCAGCTATACTTGCACCCTAAAATTTCCAAATACAAAAGGATCAACTCCTCTTTAACCCCTGGTTCTCTGGGAAAGAATGACCAGGATGGGTAACTAGGTTTATTTTCCTGCCAGGCCTTCTCTCTGCATCAAACTCTTATAAGAAAAACCACAATTATTCACACTGCACCTTCTTTGTAGGGGCTATAAACAGCACCTTTGATCCATCCCTATCATGGATACACCCATCACTTGTGTGTCTTGTAACACAGAGAGCTGTCTTACAGGTAGTTCTCGACTTGCGACCACAATCAAACCCAACATTTCTGTTGCTAAGCGAGGCAGTTGTCAAGTGAATTTCACCCCATTTTTATGACCTTTCTTGCCATAGTTCTTAAGTGAATCGCTGCAGTTGTTAAGTTAAATAAATGCGGGTGAAGATTTACAAAGTGAAAATTAAGTTTGAATTGGATTCTGGACCCAATTCCACTCCAAACGGCATAGTTTTTTTCCCTTTGAAAACGTTTCCCTTTCTCATCCAAGAGGCTTATTCAGTTCTGGCTGACTGGTGGGGAACGCTTCCTTTCCCCTTCACAAACAACAAACTGTGAGGTAGGACATGAAAACCTCGCAAAAATAAGCCCAAGGACAGACAGAGAGCTTGGCCACATTAAGACACTTCATCCTTGATTTTACTGTGCTCCCAAATCCTGTATCACAGCGGGGTCACACTGAAATTTCTTCGAGGACATGGGCTGGCCAGGGGAACGGATGCAGGGGTGGGATTCTACCGGTTCTGACCGGTACGGGCATACCAGATGTTAAATTTAGATCTGGTTCGCTGAACCGATATTTGAACCAACCGGTTGGCCCACCCCGTCCTGTCCCGCCCCTCCCCGAAGTCTCCACGCGACCCATTTTCGATGCAGGTAAGTGCAGGGTCCGCGTAGAGATTCTGGGAGGGGGGGAAAAACGGGCTTATCCCGGAAGTACCGGAAGTCTGGAAATGGATCTGTTTCTGGCTTCTGGAGGGCCTCCAGAGCCTGGGGGAGGCAGTTTTCATCTTTCCAGAGGCACTGAGGGAAGCCTCCGGACTATGGGGAAGGTGAAAAAACAGCCCTCCCGAAAGTTCCGGTAGGCCACACCCACCATGGCCATGCCCACCCAGACAGTGGGCAGCGAACTGGTCGCTGGGATTTCTGAATCCCACCCCCTGGACGGAAAGACTGGAAAGACACCTCCTGCAGCCCCCTGCTGGCCGAAATGGGGTGCTGCAGGAAGCCCCTGCGCCCCATTTTGCTAGCAGAGGCACCAGGGCAGAGGTGGCATTCAGCAGGTTCTCACCAGTTCTGGAGAACCAGTAGTGGAAATTTTGAGTAGTTTGGAAAACTGGCAAATCCCACCTCTGACTGGCCCCACTCCTATTTATTCTCTGCCTCCCGAGTCCCAGCTGATTGGCTGGGTCTTCTTTGGTTGCCCTGCACAGGAGAACGGAGCTGGAAAGCAGGTTAGGGGGGTGGGGAAGGAATGGAGATTTTGCAGTATCTTTCTCCCAGGAGTAGGGTGGGAATGGAGATTTTATAGCAGTGGCCCCCAACCTTTTTTGTACCACGGCCCGATACTGGCATCACAAAATGATCCACGGACCGGTACCGGCATCGGCACGGACAACCAAGGTAAGGCGAGCCGAGCGACCGGACGGCCAGCCATCCCCCGCTTCTCCCTGCCACCTTCAACTCCTCCTTTGTACCTTTTTTGTGCTTTTCAGGCTCTTTCTTAATCTCCTCCTGAGTAACGCGAGACTCCACCGCCATCGGGACAGCTCTTTGTTCAAAGCCGCCCCCCCTTCGACGAAACTAAGGCGCGAGGATTCCTTCAGCACCCAAGCGCCGCTTTCCAGCAACCGACGACCGACAAGCTCACCCAGAAGCACTTTCTCAAGCACCGCCGAAACAAGATGGCGGCGCCCAAGCAAACCGGCAGCCCAGTTAAAAATGATCCACGGACCGGTACCGGTCTGGGGCCCGGTGATTGGGGACCACTGCTTTATAGTATCCTTCCGCTGCCATACCCAACCAAGCCACGTCACGTCCACCAAGCCATACCCACAGAACCAGTAGTCAAATTTTTTGAATCCCACCACTGCTTTGTGGCATCATGTTAGCTACTGGTGGACATGGGGCACTGGTCGGGTGGGGGGGTAGGGAGATTGAACAGGGGAAATTAGCTTGAGGCTTCATTAAAGAATCTACAGATCCTGCCTGACTTCTCTGCAATCGCTTCTGTCGGTAAAAGTTCCTTTTTGAAATATCGTTTGTTTCAAGAGTCATGCTTTCCTTGAGAAGATAGCTGAAGCAGAAAGGCCTTACAGAAAGTTTTTAAGCAAAGATTGGAGGGCTGTTGATCTACGATGGGACCATAAGACAGGGGTGTCCAACCTTGGTAACTTTAAGTCTTGTGGACTTCAACTCCCAGAATTGAACTCCACGGGTCTTAAAGTTGTCAACTTCGGACGTCCCTGGTCTAAGAATTCCTTCCTAGGCAGGATTCTAGGGTTCCAAGCACTTATCTAGCAATGAAACCCCACCAAGTTACAGGTAATCCTCAACTTACAACTGCAATTGAGCCCAATATTTCTGCAAGACAGTTATTAAGTTAGTTTCGCCCCATTTTACGACCTTTCTTGCCACAGTTGTGAAGCGAATCACTGAAATGGTTAAATTAGTTAACCTGGTTGTTAAGTGAATCTGGCTTCCCCATTGACTTAATGACCATTATGATTTACAGGTAGTCCTCGGCTTACAACCACAACCGAGCCCAAAATTTATGTTGCTAAGTGAGACATGGGTGAAGTGAATTTTGCCCGATTTTACGAACTTTCTTGCCACAGTTGTGAAGCGAATCACTGCAGTTGTTAAGTGAGTAACACAGTTGAGAATCTGGCTTCTCCGTTGACATTGCTCCCTCAGAAGGTCGCAGAAGTTGATCCCGTGACCCCGGGGACATTGAAACCGTCATTACATATAAATCCCACCACTGCAGACCGGGAGCCAGTCCTTTGCTATTTCCAGGCTGGGCCCGCAGGCCAGATTTAAGTACCCTGTGGCCCAGATTCAGCCTGTAGGTCTTGAGTTTGACACCCCTGCTGTATCACATGGTGCAAAATGAAAATGGTTCTTGCTGATCAATGCACCTTTGGCTTGCCGGCTTGGGAGGCAAAGCACAGAAAAAAGAAACTCTCTGCTAAGAATTCTCTAGGCCCCCTTGGCAACCTATGAAGAATCTTACCACCCAGCAGGAGAAGTCATTAATAAATGACTTAATGTTGACAATTTCTCCTTAACGGCCTGGTTAAATTAACAGCTACACATAACCACTTAACACTTCAGTGCCAGTAGCAAAATGGTACCCGCTGTCATTTCCAAATCCAGAAGGGAAATTATTGTCCTCTTGAGTCTGCAACCCTCATTGGCAGGAGGAGGAGGAGGAGGAGGAGGAGGAGGAAAAATTGGAAGAGGAATGGGAAAGAATGGAGAAGGGATAGAAAGGGGGAAGGAAAAGAGGAAGGAAAGGGGATCAAGAAGGAAGAAGAAGGGAAAGGAATGGAGAAAGAAGAAGAGAAGGAAGTAGAGAAGGAATAAAGGAAGAAAAGGGGAAGGAGAAGGAAGAAGACAAGGAAAGCAGATGAAGAAGGGGAAGGGGAACAAATGTAGAAGGAAGATGAGAAAGAGAAGGAATAGAAAAAGAAGGGAAAGGAGAAGGAATAGAGAAGAAAGAAAAGAGGAAGGGGAACAAATGTAGAAGGAAGATGAGAAAGAGAAGGAATAGAAAAAGAGGAAGGGAAGAGGAAGGGAGAAGTGATGGAGAAGGAAGAAAAAGGGGAGGAGGAGGAAGAAGACAGGGAAAGCAGATGAAGAAGGGGAAGGGAAACAAATGTAGAAGGAAGAAGAGAAAGAGAAGGAATAGAAAAAGAAGGGAAAGAAGAAGGAATAGAGAAGAAAGAAAAGAGGAAGGGGAACAAATGTAGAAGGAAGATGAGAAAGAGAAGGAATAGAAAAAGAGGAAGGGAAGAGGAAGGGAGAAGTGATGGAGAAGGAAGAAAAAGGGGAGGAGGAGGAGGAGGAAAAGAAGGTTGCCAAAAGAAGAAAATAAAGAGAAACAGGAAAAGAAGGAGAAACCTAAGGTGATAGGCAAGAGAACAGAAAGACAGCATTTTACCTATCTTCTAATAAGGGAGGCGTCTCACCTTATCCAGTTCTTCCTACAGCTCACCTGGATAAAGCCAAAAGATTTTGAATACTTTGCTTCTCAACAACCAAACAAAAAATTTCCCCTTTGCCAACCTGAACTGAAACACCCTCCACCACCTCTTCCATAGCAGGGAGTCCTTGATTTATGACCAGCCCAAAATGTATGTTGCTAAGTGAGACAGTTGTAAAGTGAGGTTTGCTCCATTGTGCAACCTTTTTTTGCCACACCTGTGAATTGAACCCTGGTCGTTTTATTAAGCTTCCCCATTGACTTGGCTTGCTAGAAGAGCCCAAAAGGGGGATTCACATGGCCCCGGGACACCGCAACCGTCATAACTGTGAACCACCTGAATTTTGCTCATGTGGTCATGAGGATGCTACAACCAGCATGTGAAAAACTGTCTTAAGTCACTATTTTCAGGGCCTTGTAACTTCGAACAGTCACTAAACAAACTGTTGTTAAGTTGAGGACTATCTGTAACTGGTCCGGAGAAGTGAGACCCCACAAATATAAAGTTCCTAGTCTGCCTTCAAGTCCTGGAAAACCAGATGGGAAACAAGGTGCATGAGAATCTGAGAACAGCTCAATCGAAACCGTGAATATACAGATAGTCCAATATACAGACAGACAGGCTCAGGATCCAAAAAGAACTTGACAAACTTGAACAATGGGCCCTATCAGAGGTGGTATTCAGCAGGTCCTGACCAGTTCTGGAGAACCAGTGGTTGCCCTGCACAGGAGAATGGAGCTGGAAAGCAGGTTAGTGGGGTGGGGAGGGAATGGGGATTTTGCAGTATATCCATCCCCTGCCACGCCCACCAGGCCACGCCCACAGAACTGGTAGTAAAAGAAATTGAATCCCACCACTGGGCCCTATCCAACAAAACGAATTTTAAGGTGGAGAAAAGCAAAGTTTTACATTTAGGCAGGAGACATCAAAGGCACAAGGTCCATAGGTAAAACCTGGCTCAAAAACGGTAACAGTGGGAGGGACCTTGGAGTCCTAGTGGACAATCACTTAAAAATGAGCCAGCAGTGTGCGGTGCCCACCAAAAAAGCTAATATAATTGGTTGTAGAATCATAAGTGTAGAATCATAATTGGTTGTATAAACGTAAGTGTCGAATCAAACTCACGTTTCTACTTTGCTTTATTGTCATTGCACCTTGTACAATGAAATCAAACACCATCCTCAGTGCACACTATGACCACGAAAACAACCACAAATATACACCCTTCACACTCCTCATATTGAATTAAAAAAAACCCAACACCACACCAACACTGCACTATACAGTAGAATTCAACAGAGTTACTGCCTTGGATAGAAGCTGTTTTTCAGCCTATTTGTCCTTGTTTTTATTTTCCTGTGCCATCTGCCAGATGGTAATAGTTCAAAAAAAAAAAGGGGGAGTGCCCAGGATGAGATGGATCTTTAAGGATGTTTTGAAATTCCTTAAGGCAGCAGGAGCTATAAAGCTCTTCCAAAGAGGGGAGAGAGCAATATAAAGTATTAGTACCAATTTATAAAGCTTCAATAAGGCCACACCTGGGGTACTGCATCCAGTTTTGGTCACCACATTATAAAAAGGATGTTAAGACTTTGGAAAAAGTGCAAAGAAGAGTGTCATGCCCTTGGTAGAGTCGGACTCTGAGGGATAGGAGGGACAACCGGAGGTGTGGCTCCGGAGGTTGTGGAGGAGGCTGGGGAAGGGCAGAGGTCGGCTGGGCAGTCAGAGGAAGAACCAGGCCCATCCCCTCTCCATCCTAGGGCACGCAGGGAGGAAGAGAGAAGGAAACAACTTGGCTTACGAGAGAGGAAGCGGCCATGATTCCCCTCATTGGTTGCAGCTGGGGAGAATAGTATATAAGAGATACGGTTAAAACACAGCATTGCCAGAAGCAAAGTGTGTTTTATTTTGGGCTGAAGTTATCTTGGTTGGCGTCCTTCCAACAGACTGTGTCTTGAATTTGGTAATTACTTATCCTGGTCCATTGCGGAAATTTCTTCACTGTAGTTTGTTCAGTTTTTTATTTCACCTCTATCGGCTCATTGAGTTCGGACTGTATTGCTTTCTTTTGAAGATTGTCTTTGGTAAGTTTTATCTCCAACTGAGAATTATTGAACAGTGGGGCCAAGTTGGAGGCATTAAAGAACATTTATTTATGTTTTGGATTTTGTTACATTTGTGTTACACTCCTGGTTATCACAAAGAGTGACTAAGATGATTAAAGACCGGGAGACAAAAACACGTAAAACGGATTTGGATTTGGCTAGTCTAGAGAAAAGAAGAAGGACTAGTGGGGACATGATAGCAGTATTCCAGTACTTGAGGGGCTGCCACAAAGAAGAGGGGGTCAATTTATTTTCCAAAACACTAGAATACAACACAAGAAAGAATGGATGGAAACTAATCAAGGAGAGGAGCAACCTGGAATTAAAGAGAAACTTCCTAACAGTGAGGACAATTAACCAGTGGAACAGCTTGCCACCAGAAGTTGTGGGGGCTTCATCACTGGGAAGTTTTTAAAGAAAAGATTGGACAGCCACTTGTCTGAAATGGTATAGGATCTCCTGCTTGAGGAGGGGCTGGACTAGAAGACCTCCAAGGTCCCTTCCAGCTCATTTCTTTCTATTCTTACTAACAACCATTCATTTAATTACTGTTTGAAGTTTTACAACAGCACTGGAAAAAAAAGGGACAATTTTTCACACTTATGACCATGGCAGTGATCCCCCATGATCACATGATCAAAATTCAATCACTTAACAACTGGCTCCTATTTACGACTGTTGCAGTATGCTAGGATCACGCGATTCCCTTTTGCGACCTTCCGACAAGCAAAGTCAATGGAGAAGCCAGATTCACTTAACGACCCTGTTACCAGCTTAACAACTGCGGTGATTCAAAGAACAACCGTGGCAAGAAAGGATGTAAAATGAAGCAAAACTCACTTAACAACTGTTGGGACAAAATTCGCTTAACAAATGACCCGCTTAGCCACTGAAATCTGGGACTCCGTTGTGGGCGTAAGTCGGGGACTACCTGCAAAACTTTTGGGTGGCAAGGGGCACCCATCTTCTTGGAGAAAGTCTAGTCCTAGAGTTGCATTCCCCTCAAAAGGAGATCCGTCAAGGAGGAAGAAAGAAAGGGAGTCAGGAGGAAAACAAAACGTGATTTAATTTGCATTTGACACAGAAAGGAAATGAACACAAGGCGGCTAATTACCGATCTATCTAATAGTTCTCTGGCATTAAAATGAGAATTCATTGGCAGCCGGTTGTGAGTTATGGCCTTCGGTTCTTTGAACTGCCTCTGGGGCAGCGTGTTTGATTATATTGTAGATTTCATTTTCCGCAGCTTTTGTTTTTTTAATTGCCTACATCGCTCTGAGTGGTGTTATCGAGAGAAAGGGCTACATAAATTGAATTAGCAAACAAACAAATATCCAAGCAACCTCCGAGGCTGGAGCCAAGGTTTCTGGGGACTACGTTAAGGCCTAACAGAAGAGGGCCTTCCTGTTGTGGTCTGTCATCGCCTGCGGAGACGGCAGCAGAGTCGGACCGTGGGGAGGAACATGGGCCAATCCTGGAGTCTGGGGAGCCATTTGTGCGGGCACGCGAGCCCCAGGCAAACTTACCTCACTGCGCACGTGTGCGCCTCCCAGCTGATTTTCGCCCTCCGGGGGGTGGAGGGAAGCCTCTGCAGCCTTTGTAGGCCGAAAAATAGGCCCGTTTCATCACTTGCGGTATTTCTGGAAATACAGGAAGTGACGAAATGGGCCCGGTTTTCGGCCTACAAAGGCTGCAGAGGCTTCCCTCGAGCCTCTGCGAGGCCGAAAATCAGCTGGGAGGCACACACATGCGCAGTGAGGTAAGTTTGCCTGGGGCTCGCGTGCCTGCACAAATGGCTCTGCGTGCCACCTGTGGCATGTGTGCCCTAAGTTCGCCATCACGGGCATAACGTTTCCTGCTTGAGCAGGGGGTTGGACTAGAAGACCTCCAGCGTCCCTCCCAACTCTTCTATTCTATCCTATCCCTATTCTTATTCTCCTAATATTCCAAGTATATTTTTTAACAAAAACAGAATCTACAATTGCCCCCATACTGTTTTAACGCCATCTTTGCTATGCCACAAGAAGCTGTAGAGAATTCTTCTTAATCTGTGCATCCTATTGAAGTCACATTTATGACCAATTCAGCTCTTCCAATTTTAGAGACTGGACGGCCAAATTAATGTATTACATCTATGTAGAAAATAGGCATCTTATTTATTCAAAAATAGCACTTATACAGGTAGTCCTCAACTTACAACAGTTTGCTTAGCGACCAAAGTTATAACGGCACTGAAAAAAGTGACCTATGACCATTTTTCACACTTATGACCATTAAAACATCCCCCAAGGTCACATGATCAAAAGCCAGATTCACTTAACAACCATGTTACTTAATTAACAACTGCTGTGATTCACAACAACTGTGGCAAGAAAGGATGTAAAACGGAGCAAAGCTCACTTAATAAATATCTCATTTAGCAACAAAAAGTTTGAGCTCCATTGTGTTAGCAAGTTGAGGACTTCCTGGATAACTGTCCATCTTTCAGTCAACTCTTCCAATCAAAGATTATGTAATATAAAATCATATCAGAAACTATAAAACAGAACCAGTTAAAGTATAAAACATTAAAAACAATATGATGACGCTACAGATCTCGTTTTTGTAGCTTTCCCCAGCTGGACACTCTCTAGATAGAATCATAATATCATAGAGTTGGAAGGGACCAAGGAGGTCATCTAGTCCAACCTCCTGTTTGGAACAGGATCCACTGAAGAGCCTTTTGGATGTAGTGGTTAAGGAGCTGGGTTAAAAACTGGGACCCTGTGAATTTTAAGGCCTCCCTAAGGCATGAAAGCTGGCTAGGTGACTTGAGACCAGTCCCTCTCTTTCAACCCAACCTGCCTGACAAGATTGTTTTGGTTTGGAAAATAAGCTGTGGGAACATTTATATACATCAC
This sequence comes from Pseudonaja textilis, assembly GCF_049901715.1. Taxonomy (NCBI): domain Eukaryota; kingdom Metazoa; phylum Chordata; class Lepidosauria; order Squamata; family Elapidae; genus Pseudonaja; species Pseudonaja textilis. Next base: position 7,709,683 of record NC_141990.1, on the reverse strand, counting down.
TTCGAAATCCCCACCCCCCAAAATGTAAGGTTCTACCATAATAACTTTATTTATATATATATATAAGTGAAATACCGCTCATGCATCATCACAAAATCTCCAGAACCGTAAAGCCTACAAACTTGAAATTTGGCATGTATGTTCCTCTTGGCTTCTAGGTGCTTGCTCAGAAAGGATTTTTCCAAATGACCATCAGAGCATTAGATTTCCTATATTATTATGAACATGCTCTGATGCTAAGGAGTTCTACTCCCCCTCCCAACCTGAAAAGAAATCTGTTCCAAATGCAAAACACAAGCAGAGGAGATTCAGTTTTCATTTCACAGCACCAAGCAGCTTTAGTACAGAACAGTTGTGCTAAGCCACGCCCAGGCTCCTTGTTGTCTCCTTCTTGCTCACACAGCAAATACTGTTTCAGTTTCCAAACATCTCTCAACTCTCTCACACACTAATCCAGCACATAATTTCTCCAAGATCTTGTGTTGATATCCCTGGTTGCTTTAATTTTGCCTTGCTTTTCTTTGCAAAGTATCGGATGGCGGGTTGAGAAAAGATGAAATGCAAAAAAGAAAACAGTGGTACAGTTGGTCCTCACCTTACAACAGTTTGTTTAGTGACCATTCAAAGTTACAACAGCACTGCAAAAAAAAATTGACATGGTCATTTTTCATAATTATGACCTTGGCAGCATCCCCATGGTCACGTGATCTAAATTCAGAGGATTGGCAACTGGTTCATATTTATGACCATTGCCGTGTCCCGGGGTCACGTGATGCCCTTTTGCGATCTTCTAACATGCAAAGCCAATGGGGAAACCAGATTCACTTAACAACTAGGTTACTAACTTAGTGACTCACTTAACAACCGTGGCAAGAAAAGACGTAAAATGGGGCAAAACTCATTTAACTAGTCTTGTCCACTAAAAAATACTCCTTTTTAGTTGCCAGCAGAAAGAGAGTGGGGGAAAGCAGTGCATTCCTTAAATGCCTCACCTTGGCAGCCGAAGCTGTTGGCGCACAAGATTATTACTGGAGAGCATGATTGATGACTCTTGGCTATGGATGTGTCCCATTGGAGAACATACATCCAGGGGGTGGGGGGGAAGACCAGGGTCAAGGGGGAAATGAATGATGTATTTTAGTGTCAGCTGCACCCAGTTAACGCCGACAAGGTCACTCCTAATAAATCTATAATAAGTCTTTACTCTGAGAAATGGGGCTAGAGACTTATGATTTGAATGGGGGGTGGATTTGTTGGAGCCCTGATATGTCTCACTGGTTAACAACAGAAATTTTGGGCTCAATTGTGGTTGTAGATCGAGGACTACCTGTACAATAATTTTAGCCACTAAACGGTGGTTAATGTTAACCCCAATGGCCCGAAACAGGCCATATTCACACCCCGGAGCTGCAAACTCGATCGGTTCATTTTCACTAAAGTCAAACTGGAAAGACCACAAAATGTAAAGCAAAGCAGCTTCTCTTTTTCCTCGTGGAATTTGGTCTCTTAAGAGTCAGCTGGATTGCAGGCATTGCAGGAAATAATTAAATAGATGCAAATCAAAATAGGGTTGGGATGAGATGAGATGACAAGTTGCAATTGGAAAAGGTGCCAGATTTAATCTTGTTCAATGCCCAAGACGGCACCAGAAGACAAATAACATACAAGCCACAAGATTACAGAGGATGATTCATATGATGCAGGAAATACAACTTCAGCAAAAAAGTGGTCAATGTCTGGAATACTCTACCTGACTCTGTGGTTTCTTCCCCAAACCCCAAAAACTTTAACCTTAGACTGTCTACTATTGACCTCACCCCTTTCGTAAGAGGTCTATGGGGAGGGGGCGTGCATAAGCGCACCAACGTGCCTACCGTCCTATTGTTTCTTTTTATCTTTCTTATATGTATCCATTTCATGCATTCATAACTATGTTTATACTTATACCTATTATCTTGTAAGTGATTGACAAATCAAATAAATAAATAAATAAAATAAATAACTTAGACCCTGGCTGCTTGGAGATGGGTAGACTTCAACTCCCAGAATTCCCTAGCCAGTATCCTTTAAGATATGTGGACCAACTCCCAGAATTCCCTAGCCAGTACGCTTTAAGACAGACGTCTTCAAACTTGACAGCTTTAAGACTTGTGGACTTCAATTCCCAGAATTCCTCCTCCAGTCATGTTAGCTCGGGAATTCTGGGAGTTGAAGTTCACAAGTCTTAAACTTGCCAAGTTTGAAGGCCCTCGCTTTAAGATATATGGGTTTCAACTGCCAGTATTCACCAGAGACTCTGCTTTAAATTGATTAGACTTCAGCTCCCAGAATTCTCCAGCCAGTAAGGGAATTGAAGTTCATACCTCTTAAAAGCATGCTGGCTGGGGAATTCTGGGAGTTGAAGTCCACCCATCTTCCAAGCAGCCAAGGTTGAGAAATACTGGCTTAGGTTAAAAAAAAAAAGGAAAAGCTGCCTAAATTTACATGCCTAAGGTGAGACTAGAACTCACCGCCTCCTACTCGGGCACCTTAAACCACACTAGACCAAACTGCCTCTGCAAAATGTCTGAAGGATGCCAGGAGTGCCCATAATGCAATTAACGCAAGAAATAAAAGAGCTGGGTCTCTCTGGCAAGAAAATTCTATGCTCCAAATATATTTTTTTTCCCGCTTTTGGTTGTGTTTTAATTATCCCGGAGGGTAAGAAAAAACGCTTGGCCCTGATTTCCAAGGAAAGCAGATTTTCAAATATTTGAAGAACTACAAGAGGGGTGGGGGGTGGGGTGGGGGAGGAAAAACACTTCCTAAAGGTGTCACTTTGTTTTTGCAAAGCGGTGTCAATCTGCACCGTCTAAAAAAGTGAGTGTCATGCTTTGATCAGCAAGAAATCTTTAAGAGATGGCAGGGCTCCCTGGGAACTTGTCACACACACACACACACACACAGACACAGACACGAGATCTGACAGCACAATGGGGGTGCAAATAAAGGCTTTGGTGGATCTCTGGCACTTGCCAGATGAAACCCCCCTCCCCACAAAAAAAGAAACCCAACCCCACCCCGTCTTCTCTTCTTTTTCCCCCGTGTCTAGAATTATTTCCAAAGACAATGGCTTCTTTAAAAGTACCCTACAAAAAAAAACCCGGGGGGCGCATTGTTTCCCAGATTTCTAAATTCACCCTCCCTCCAACAAAGAGGGGCGGCCCTCGCGAACAATGGTGCTGTTTCCTTCCATTTCACCCACCCATCCACCCCCATTAACATGCTCCACCAGATAGCTCCGATTTCCCCGGTTATTATTTATTTATTTATTTTTGCACCAGGCCACGTGCCGTCTCCTGGCGGGGGCGCGGAGCGGGGGGGGGGAGTATGTGGTTAATGGGGGGGGAGGGAAGGAAGGCAGAAGTCTCCCTTGAAGCCTTCCTGTCTTACCGGAAAAGAGGAAGAAGACCCCCACCCCAAAAAGAAGGATCCACCTTCTTTTCCTGTTTTTTTTTTGTGTGTTCTTTCTCTCTCTGCCTGTTTCACCCGCGGTGCTTCCTCCCTCCCTCCATGGCTCCGCTCATTCATTCCTTCGCTCACTCGGTCTCTACATTCCTTTCTTTGTAAATGCTCCCGCCTCTTTTCCCCGCACCTTTCTTTCTTTCTTTCTTTCTTTCCTTCCTTCCTTCCTTCCTTCCTTCCTTCTCTCCGCACACTATCTTCCTTCCCCCTCTTCCTTCCTTTCTCCTTCCCCTCTGCCTTCCTCCCTTCTCTCCCCCGTGTGCCTTCCTTACCCCTCTTCCTCCCTCCTTCCGTTCTTTTCCTCTCTTTCCTTCCTTTCTCCCTCCCTCCTTCCTTATCTCCGCCCTGTGTTCCTTCCTTACCCCCTCTTCCTTCCTTCCTTCCTTCCTTCCTTTTTCTTCCTTCCTTCCTTCCTTCCTTCCTTCCTTCCTTCCTTCCTTCTCCTTTTTTCTTTATCCTCCTTCCTTCCTCCTTTTTTTCTTCTTTATCCTCCTTCCTTCCTTCCTTCCTCCTTTTTCTTCTTTATCCTCCTTCCTTCCTTCCTTTCTTCCTTCCTTCCTTCCTTCTCCTTTATCCTCCTTCCTTCCTCCTTTTTCCTCCTTTCCTTCCTTCCTTCCTCTCCTCCTTTTCTCTTTATCTTCCTTCCTTCCTCCTTCCTCCTCCTCCCTCCCTCCTCCCTCCTTTCTTCTTTATCCTCCTTCCTTCCCTCCTTCCCTCCCCCTCCCTTCCAACCTACCTCGATCTTGTCCACGCTCCGGGCGCAGCCCACCACTTTCAACCCGTGCTGCACCAGCGCCCGAGCAACGGCCGCTCCGATGCCCGCCGAGGCGCCCGTGACCAGCGCCACCCGGTTCTTCCAGCGCTCCATGACTCCCAGAGCCGAGCCGGTTGCCGGCGCCTGCCTGCCTGCCTGCAACCGCGGTCGCTTCCTCCTCTCTCCCTCCCTCCCTCTCTCCCTCCCTTCCTGCCTCCCCGAAGCGCTGGAGCCCGTCCGGCGAAGCTTCTCTGGGAGGAGGAGGAGGAGGAACCGACCGGCGCACTCGCCTCCTTCTCCAAGGGCAGCCTCGCCCTTCGGCTGGCCGGGAAGCGCCGCGGCCCCCTCCCCGGGCAGGGGTGAAAGTTCCCCTTGCCTTTGGCCAGCGGGTGGGGCCTTCTCCCGCCCGGGGAGCAGCGCCAGGCCACAGCGGAGGATGCCACGCGTGGGAAGGGGGGCAAACCTCGGGGCAGCCGCGGGCTCTTATAGCCGGGGCCCCGACCTGCCCGCCCGGCTGCCTTTCTGCCACGCTGGTGCCTTCGCCTCCTCTTCAGCAGCCGGTGAACCAGCCGGCCTTTAAGATTATTCCATAGAATAACAGAGTGGGAAGGGGTCTTGGAGGTCATCTAGTCCAACCCCCCCTGCTCCAGCAAGAAAGTCCATTCCAAATAGTAGCCTCTACCTAGGATTGAACTCACAGCCTCCTGATTGTGAGGCGGGGAGGGACTGGAGGCTAAAAGGGATGAAGAAGGGTTGCTGGAATTGGGGGTGTCTGGTTGAATGAAAAGAAGGACTGTTGGGGTGACAGGATAGCTGCCACAAACTTATAATTATCCATCATTTGCCTGCATTGGTATAGGGTCTCCTGCTTGAACAGGGGGCTGGACTAGAAGACCTCCAAGGTCCCTTCCAACTCTGTTATTCTGTTATTTGTTATTAAAGAAAAGGGAAGTCAAGCTATTCTCCAAAACACCTGAAGGCAGGACAAGAAGCAATGGGTGGAAACTAATCAAGGAGAAACCCAACCTAGAACTAAGGAGGCATTTCCTGACATTGAGAACATGTCCAATTATTCAGTGGAACGACTTAACTCAGAAGTTATGGATGCTCCAACACTGGAAGTTTTTAAGAAGAGGTTGGACAACCATTTGTCTGAAGTGGCGTAGGGTTTCCTGCCTAGGCAGCGGGTTGGACTAGAAGACCTCCAAGGTCCCTTCCAACTCTGTTATTCTATTTTTGTGAAGCAAGGAAAGAAAACGGCTGACACAACAAACCAGCTGTTCTCTAAGCACCTTCTGGCCATCACCCTCGATGTTCGTGTTCTCTATTGAAAGGTCTTCTTCACTGCAACTTTTCAATCTTGTCCCTGTTTAAACTCCGTGTGCGTGTATCAGACCTGCCAGCCCGCTGGAGCATTTTTCATGGCTTCCCTCTAACTTCCTCATCTTTGCTTCTTCCGTTGAACATCTGATAGCCAGGAGTTCGATCCTGACCAGCTCAAGGTTGACTCAGCCTTCCAATCCTTCTGTTATCGGTAAAATGAGGGTCCAGATTGTATGGGGCGGACAATATGCTGACTCTATAAACCGTTTAGAGTAGGGGTGTCCAACCTTGGCAACTTTAAGACTTGTGGACTTCAACTCCCAGAATTCCTCAGCCAGCAAAAAGTCTTAAAGTTGCCAAGGTTGGACACCCCTGGTTTAGAGAGTGCTGTGAAGCTGCCTATAAGTCTTAACTACTATTGCTATCTTCAAGGAAGTTTCTGGACGATTGATCCAAAGGCCCAGCTTAGTATGCACACCGTATGTTTACACCAATTGGTATACCCCAATGCTTCCATTCTGTATATGCACCCTGTATTTTTCCTGCCGTTTCATCCCCCTTTATTGAAGGCATGCCTCCCTCCATTGTTTTTATCACAGGCATACAAAAAATAGGTGCAAAGACTCTAGAAATTGTGCAGAGAAGAGCCACAAAGATGATTAGGGGATCTGGGGACTAAATTGTTTGATGAACAGCTAAGGTAAGTGTAGAGCTGTAATTGCAGGAATGTTCCTATCTCGGATGGCAAACCTCAGATAAAAGAATGTTTCCAAGCAAATACAACTCAGGCAAACAAAGTCACTAATCTAAAGGAGGATTAGAGAGAGGAAATAAACATATGTTAGACTTTAACTAGAGATAATTGTCTTAATTACTATGCTAAACAGTAACGAAAGTTAAGCAGTAACCAAAGTTAACCAGTGATGGAGGATAATTAAAAATGTGTACAAATGCAAGACTAGACTCCAATAAAGAACATCATGATTCAGTTGATCATGATCAAACACCTCGACTGCGACGTCATTACAACAGGCAAGGCTCTTCAACCTTGGCAAGTTTAAGTCTTGTGGACTTCAACTCCCAGAATTCCTAAGCTAACATGCCTGGAGGAGGAATTCTGGGAGTTGAAGTCCACAAGTCTTAAACTTGCCAAGTTTGAAGATCCCCTGGGCTTAAGGGAATTTAGGTAGGTTTAGCTTAATGAAGGGAAGGATTATGGGGGACATGATAGCCATCTTCCAACTTTTAAAGGTCTGTCACAGCAATGAGGTTGACAATTCACTCTCCTGAGGGCAGGACAAGAAGCAGTGGGTGGAAAGCTCCTCCCAAGGAGACCCAACCTGGAAATAAGGAAGAATTTCCTGACACTTAGAACAATTAGCCAGTGGAACAGCTTGCCTCCAGAAGTCGTGGATGCTCCATCACTGGAGGTTTTCAAGAAAAGATTGGACAAGCATTTGTCCAGGATAGTATCAAGGCTCGTGTCTTGGGGGTTAGACTAGAAGATCTCCAAGGTCCCTTCCACCCTACAGTTCTATAGCGGGGTTTGCAAAATATAGTGTGCAAGTAACCCAAAGAATTATTTCAGCCTAATGTAGGGTGCAAAAAGTGGTTAATTTATGAGGCGTCTCTCCTTTGAAACCACAAAGTCCAGCTGATTTTGAAAACAACGGTTAAGATAATCATAAATGGATATACTGCATAAAATGCCACCCTGGGCCACAACAAATAATTTCCAATAAAGATACATAAATTATCTCTTCTTCTTTTTTCAAGTTCCCTACCCCCTTCCCTTCCTCCCTTCAGCCTTCTTTTTTAAGAGTTGGCAGATTAAAAACCACAGAATGTAAGAAGCTTAAGGAAATCCCATTTAAAACACCAATATAACCCAACATGGAGGCTGTGTTTGCACAACACCCTGAACAGTAAACTAGTAAACATCTGAGCTGAATGTACTATACGACCTTGCTTCGTTTATGGATGAGTGGGTCACGAGAACCAAGGTTTATTGGAAAATCCATCGTTGTAGACCAAGGTTTATAACACAGCACAATATCCGTTTCACGCCTTTTCCTTTGGGCTTCCTTTACGCAAGCCCCTATTGCAGTATTTTTCAGCTTCAGCTACTTTTTGAGGTATAGACTTCAACTCCCAGAACTCCTGTGGAATTCTGGGAGTTGAATTCTGGGAGGAATTCTGGGAGTTATAGTTACTGAGGTAAAGAAATGCTGTTCTATCATATACGCACATCTTATCCATATCTATATTTAGATTACACTCATATAAGTTTATCCCATTCTTTTTTTACTTTATGATATAAAGTCTATCTTTGGTCTAACCATTTATACCAGCAATTCCAATTGTTATAATATATTGAAGAATCTTTGTTTTTAAGGGCTAAAGTTAGTTTGTCCATTTCTGCACAGTCTGAGATTTTCTGGATGATCATCTGTTTTGTAGGTATGTGAGGTAGTTTCCAACACTGAGCAAATGTTAGCCTGGCCGCTGTTAAGATATGTATTGTTATATACTTCACTTTTTTAGGTAGCTGTTTGTCAAAAATCCCTAACAGGAAGGACTCTGGTTTATATTCACTCTGTTCTTTTGTTATCTCTTCTAGCCATTTTCTAACTCTTTGCCAGCATTTCTGGGTTTCCTTACAAGACCACCACATATGAAAAAAGGTTCCATCTATATTTTTACATTTCCAACATTTTGGACTCGTGTTGGGGTGCATCTTCGCTAACCTTGAAGGAGGAAGGTACCATCTGTAAAACATTTTGTAAGCGTTTTCTTTATAAGCTGCCGATTTAGTGATCTTATTGTTTCTGTTCCAAATCTTCTCCCATTCTGTTAATGTGATACTCCGTCCAACATTCCTACTCCAAGCTATCATATTCCCTTTGACTGTCTCTTCTTCTAACTCTACTTCCAGTAGGTAGTTGTAAAATTTAGTTATATTTGTTTTTGTTTGATCCTAGTAAGATTTTGTCTAAGTGCTGGAGTTTATTATTAATTCCGAAATCTTTTTTATCTTATTTATATCTACTGTAAATTTGAAGGTATACCCACTGATCTATTTTAAATCCCCGCTCTTGTAGTTCTTGTCATGTTTTCAATTTTCCTTGTGCATCTAATAAATCTTTATATTTGATCATTTTAGTAATGTCCAGATTGTTTGGGTGAATCATTGCCTCCATTGTCGATAACCAAATCGATACTTTTAAATAGTGTTTTTCCTGTACTTTTTTCCAATTAGTTAATAGTGAATCTCTAATTAAGTGTCTATGGAAATATGACTGATTGACTTTCCCTACTTCCCATAAAAAGGCGTGCCATCCCCTCTGCAGGTCGTGGCCTTCTAACAATAGCGTTCTTTTATTAAGTAAATTCACCCAATCTTTTAACCAAACTAGAGTAGCTGCCGTGTAGTATAGTTCCCAATTTGGAAGTGCCAATCCACCCCTACTTTTCAAATCCTGTAATGCCTTTACATTAATTCTAGATTTCTTTCCTTGCCAAATGAATTTAACTATTATTTTGTTCAGTTCTTCAAAAAAAATTGTATGCAATTTAATTGGAATCGTCTGAAATAAGTATAAGATAATAAGTATGAATAAGTATAAGAATTTTGGTAGAATATTCATTTTGATAAAAGCAATCCTGCCCAATAGTGAAAGTTGCAACCTACTCCATGATTCTAAATCTTTCTTTACTTCTTGCAACAACTTGTCATAGTTATTCTCTTTGAGTGTCTTACAATGTGGTGTTAGCCAGATTCCTAAATATTTAACTTTCTTTGTTACCTGTATTCCCATACTTACCTCTAATTCCTTTTTCTGGTCTTCTGTTAGATTTTTAGTCATTAATTTTGGTTTTTTTTCTATTGATTTTAAGTCCTGCTACTGCACCAAATTGTTCTAGTTCTTTTATCAATTTATGTCCTTTTTCTATTGGTTCCTCCAAAAAGAAAACCATATCATCGGCAAACGCTTGCAATTTGTATTCTTCTATTTTAATCTTCAGTCCTTTAATCTCAGGATTTTGCCTAATTCGTGTTGAGTGTTTCTAAAGCGAATATAAAGAGAAGAGGTGAAAGGCGGCAACCCTGTCTGACTCCTTTTTCTATTTTTATTGGACCAGTGTATTCCCCATTTATTATGATATTGGCCTGCTGTGTATCGTAAACTGTTGTTATGATATTTTCAAATTTGGTGCCTGAATTCATATTATAAACTTTTTGAATTAAGAAGTGCCAATTTAAGTTGTCGAATGCCTTTTCCGCATCTAAAAACATGAGTGCAGATTGTTTCTCAGGGTGGGCTTCATAAAATTCTAAAACATCTATTACTCCTCTTAAATTATTCTTTATCTGTCTAGTTGGGAGAAATCCATTTTGGTCTTCATGTATGTACAGATTTAAAACTTGTTTTAATCTGTTGACTATAATAGAGGAGAATATTTTATAATCAGTATTTAGGAGTGAAATTGGTCTGTAGTTGTTAATGTATCTATGGTCAGATTCCTCCTTTGGGATCAGCGAAATCAATGCTCCCCTCCATGAGTCCGACATCTTAGCTACCAGTTAAGTCCTCGTTAAACACTTCCATCATCAGTGGTCCAATTTGTTCCGCAATTGCTTTATATAATTCTGCCGGGATCTCATCTGGCCCCGGAGTTTTATTATTCCCTTGATTCTCTATTGCTGATTTCAATTCGGACCACGTAGTATCTTTGTTTAATAATTCTATCAGTTCATCTCCAATTATTTTGTCTTTCGTTTCATCTGAGTAATTTCTTATTTTATCCTCATTGACTTCTTCTTTATATAACTCTTCAAAGTATTTGTGTACAATGTCTTTTTTCTTTTCTGTCTCTTGTTGTATGTCGCCCTTCTCGTCTGTTAATTGGTATATCAATCTCTTTTCTTTCCTTTTTTTAAGTTTATAAGACAGCCATCTTCCTGGTTTATTAGCATATTCAAAATAAATTTGTTTAGTCATTTTCAAATTTATTTCCATTTCTTCTTGTTCCATTAAGTTCAAATTGTGTTTGGCTGTTATTATCTGATTTTGTACTCTTTGATTTTTAGGGGTCTTTTGTAATTGGATTTATATGAGTATAATCTAAATATAGATATGGATAAGATGTGCGTATATGATATAAATTAAGAAGAGAAAAGATCTTACAAACTGTCGAAAATGAGAATGTTTTTAAGTGTTCCTTTTTTTTCTTTTCGCGTTTCTTTCTTTTTTCCTTGCGCTTTTCTGGCTTTTCTATTTGTGTATGGGTTGTTGATTTGTTTTAAATTGTAAAATTAATAAAATTTGTTTAAAAAAAAAAGAAATGCTGTTCTATTGGATCTAAGTTTTGGTGTCAACTCTGAATTTGACCTGACTGGTCATGTTGGAGCTTTAGTGCTACCACACTGGAGCCAAGGGATAGGGAGATAGGGGATTAGAGAGAGCTGGAGTTGTGTAGTCAAAACAAAATACTTTATCTTGGGAACCAAGGACATTCTCACACCTGGTCGGAGGAAGGCGGAGTGATGGCGCCAGACAGCGCCTTGATTGGACCACGTGTTTGGGGATGAGAGGAAAACTTTTAATTGGGTGAAAAACTGTGGGAATCTTCAGACTCTGTTTTCACCAGATCTGTCTGGTTGGTTCTGCAACCCAACAGGACAGACACAGACTTCAGAGGATAATTAGGACTGCAGAAAAAACAATTACTACCCACCTGCCTTCAATCGAGGACCTGTATACTGCAGGAGTCAAAAAGAGGCCTGTGAAAATATTTACAGACCTCTCACATCCCAGACATAAACTGTTTCAACTCCTTCCTTCAAAACGATGCTATAGAGCACTGCATACTGGAACAACTAGACACAAGGAGTTTTTTCCTGAATGCCACCACTCTGCTAAACAAATAATTCCCTCAACATTGTCCTATTTACTAAGTCTGCATTACTATTACTATTAATCTTCTCATCACTCCTTATCACCCATCCCCTCCAACTTGTGACTGTATGGCTGTAACTTTATCGCTTGCATCCTTACGATTTATATTGACTGTTTCCTAGTATGATTTGATTGCTTATTGTAACCTATCACTATCATTAAGTGTTGTACCTGATGACTCTTGACTCGACGAATGTATCTTTTATGTATACTGAGAGCATTTGGACCAAATTTCTTGTGTGTCCAGTCACACTTGGCCAATAAAAGAATTCTATTCTATTCTATTCTATTCTACTCCATTCCATTCCATTTCCAATATTCTATTCTACTCTATTCCAATTCCAATAAATATTCTACTCCTATTCCTATTCCTTTCTACTCTATTGTACTCTACCGTATTCTACTCTACTCTGTGCCGATATGATATTTCCAATAAAGCTATTCCTTGAAGATGCTACCTGGCTTGGAGTTTTTGCTGGATATGGATCTATTACTTGGAACCCTGACACTCGGCCTTTGGCGGTTCTCCTGAAAACATGCAATCTAAGAAAGGATGGGAGACCACCAGGAAATTTAAAAATAAAATGAAGAGGTGACCATGGCAGGCCACTTTTACACCAGTGCCAAGCAATGTGCATGATGGTACTTGCAGAGGCTCCAGGAGTTCATCTTTTATCATGATTACTGGATCCATAAGCCACAAACTATGGGATGCAATCAGGCCTTTTAAAGTGATCACTTTGAAACCTTTTTTTCCCCTCCTCTATTATGAACGAGGCAGCTTAACCAGCGCATTGCTGTTAGCCGTGTTCTCAGCCTAAGTGATAAAATATTCTATCATATATATATATATATATATATATATATATATTGTCAACCCTTAAAATTTAAACCTAACGCTGGCAAGCTTCCCACATCCTCCGATTTCACGAACGACGGCAGAAACAAACACACTTATATTTTTTGTCTTTTCTTATTTTTTTACTATGCATCTTAATAAATATTCTTTATTTTTTAAATTTTGCACACCGCGCTTCCGACATATTACATCCAGAACATCTTTTTTAAATTTTTTTTTTTTGCAAATGGATGTCTACTTTGTAAAATCCTTTTTTATATTGAGCTCATTGTCATTTCTGTACAGAATTATAAGTACAACATTACTTTTGTCACTAAGCTGCTTTTTTTTTTTCCTGTTTGATAAGTGTCACAGTTAAGAGAAACATTGAATGAAAAGAGGTGGCTTTTAAATTAGGATAAGTTTTGGGGCTGGTCTCAGTTCTCTTTGTCAAAAACTAGAGACCAGGAAGCCTGGAAATACAGTAAGATTGGGGGCAGGGAACTAAATTAAAGGGATTAAATTCCACCAGCCTCCTGCAGAGGAAAGAAGGAAAGAGAAGGGAAGAAGGGAAAGGGGAGAGAAAGAAAAGAGAAGGGGAAGGGAAGGAAAGAGGAAAGAGAAGAGGAGAGAGAAGAAAGAAGGGGAAAGGAAAGGGAAGAGAAGGAAAAAGGAAAGAAAAAAGACAGAAAGGACAGAAAGACCGAAAGAAAAGAAAACCACCGTCTTTTTTTTTTTGTCTTTTTTCCTTTTTAAAAAGATACAATTTTGTTTAGTCGCTAAGAGAGACGGTTTTCCGAAGACAGAGAAAACGCGCAAGTAGTCATTTTTTGACAGTTTGACTGAAAGACAGAGCTAATTTTATTCGGTTTAGTTTGCTCCAGCTGTTGTCAACCAACCGCCACACACCGGCCTCTTGTGATCGTTCAGGCGGCAGTATCTGTTGAATTTCTCCTTCAGATGCTGTCGGTACCGCTCTCTATTGCTGTAAAAGGACTCGTTGTTGGCCATGAAGGACTGGATCTCATCTTGCGAGATGAATATTTCTTCATCGGAAGTGCATTCGGACTCATCCTGAAAAAGCACAAAGGGAGAGAGACGAGAAATGCAAAAAACCCTCAACTTAACGGCCGTTCGTTTAGGGGATGTTCGAACTTGCCAGGGGTGGGCAGCTGGGGGTTCGCAGGAGTTCGGGAGAGCCCAGGGGTGGGATTCTACCAGTTCGCACCTATTCACTAGAACCGGTTGTTAGCATTCTAAGCAGTTCGGAGAACCGGTTGTTAGAAGAAATTACTGGACTAATCCTGTAAGGAAGGCAGGAAGGAAACATTCTGGTGTTGCTTACAGAAACTGCCTCTCCGTTAACCCTTATTACATTCTTGGCAGGACTAGACTTCCTGTCTCAGGAACTGTCTCTGGAGTTTTTCCCCCTCTTTTGCTGGTACTTAGCCTGTGTGGAGTGACCATTCAAAGTTACAACGGGCACTGAAAAAAGTGACATATGACCCTTTTTCACACTTAGGACTGTTGCAGCATCCCCACAGTCATGAGAGGCCAGGCGAGGAGATGCGTGCCTCGATGTGAGTGATATTGAGTTGGCCACGCCCAGCCAATAACATGACCACCAAGCCATGTCCACCCAGTCACAGGACCACCAAACCACGCCCACCTCCTAAGCCACACCCACAGAACTGGTTGTTAAAAATTTGAATCCCACCCCTGGGAGAGCCCCTAACTAAGATTCTGTGCAGTTCAGAGAACCCCCAAATCCCACTCCTGGCAGCTTCCTGCCCATCCCGCTTCTCCCAGGAGTCCCCACGTGGCCCGTTTCGGATGCAGGTAAGGGCAGGGTGCACGCGCTGGCTCAGGGAGGGCGAAAAACATGCCACGATGAAGTTCGGGAAGCCTGGAAATGGGCCCGTGTCCGGCTTCCAGAGAGCCTCCGGAACCCGGGGGTGGGGGGAGGCAGTTTTCACCCTCCCGGAGGCTGAAGAAAGTCTCCGGAGCCTGGGGAGGGCAAAATCACCCCTCTTCGCCATGGTGTAGGAGGCCAACTAGGCCACGCCCACCATGGCCACGCCCACCCAGCAACTGGGCAGAAAACCCACGGCTAAAATTTTTGAAGCCCACCCCTGACAATTGTCCTGAAAAAGGTTAAGTGTTTCACACTTACGACTGTTTGCAGCATCCCTATGGTGAACTGATCAAAGCCCAGTTTTAACTTTCCCGGGGGGGGAGGGGAGAGGGAGGGTGAAGCGAACGTAACCGTTGTTAAATGAACCCCTTTTTAACCAGTGGGTTACTTGCAGGATGGTGATAGCAATTGCACTGAAGAGTTATATACCGCTTCACAGTGCTTTACAGCCCTCTGTAAGTGGGTTTACAGAGTCAGCCTCTGGCTCCCAACAATCTGGGTCCTCATTTTACCCAACCTTGGAAAGATGGAAGGCTGAGTCAACCTCGAGACGGTCAGGATCGAACCTGGCAGTGGCCAGAGTTAGTCTGCAATAGCAGTAGCACTTAGACTTATATACTGCTTCACAGTGCTTTACAGTCCTCTCTAAGTGGTTTTGCCCCCAGCAATCTGAGGGCTCATTTTACCGACCTCAAAAAGATGGAAGATTGAGTCAACCTTGGATCAGGTCAGGATCGAACTCCTGGCAGTGGACAGAGTTAGCCTGCCGTAGCAATAGCACTTAAGACTCACATACCGCTTCACAGGGCTTTACAGCCCTCTGTTTACAGAGTCAGCATCTCGCCCCCAACAATCTGGGTCCTCATTCCATCGGAAGGATGGAAGGCCGAGCCAACCTCGAGACAGAACAGGATCAAACTGCCGGCAGTTGGCAGGGGTAGCCTGCAATACTGCATTCTAACCACTGTGCCATCAAGGTTCTTAGCAGAAGTATATTCTGGTGTCTGGCATTAAAAAAAAAATGCTGAAAATTGTGATCACAAGACGTGGGATACTGCAAAAAGTCTTAAGCACCCAAATATGATCTCGTGATCGTGGGGGTGTGAGCGCCACTGGAACTTTGAGCCTGGGTCCTAAGCTCTGGGAAAGTCTGTTGTAATGTCCAAAAGTTGCAAAGCAACCACTGTTAAATCAAGAACGTCCTCTTCGAGGTAGTTCACTAAATCGAGAATGTCCTCCTTGTGGGACAGTTATCTTTGGACTTAATTGCTTATGATGTATTCAGTCCAGAGTCACAAACTGTGAGTGATGTGGGAAGAGAGCCGTGTTAGTCTACAATGGCAAAATAAATAAATAAACAAATAAAACAAACAAACAAACATCAGGAGCCTGGTAGCATCTTCTCTGACTAACACACTGTATTAAAAGACAGAAGCTTTTGTAAGCTGCAGCTTAGATTATCAGATACCACGAGGGGTTAGACTGAGACGAATAGAGCATTTAAATCGGATGGCTGAAGGAACGAATAAATAAATGACATCGATTAATAAGAGAAATAAATAAAGTGAAATAAATAAATGGCAAAGATGATTAGGGGACTGGAGGCTAAAACATTACGAAGAATTTCAGGAATTGGGTACGTCTAGTTTCATGAGAAGAAGGACTGAGGGTGACATGATAGCAGTCTTCCGATATCTGAGGGGCTGAGGGAGTCAAGCTATTCTCCAAAGCAGCAGAAGGTAGAATAAGAAGCAACGGATGGAAACTAATCAAGGAGAGAAGCAACCTAGAAATAAGAAGACATTTCCTAATGGTGAGAACAATTAATCAGTGGAACGATTGGCTTCCAGAAGTTGTGAATGCTCCAACACTGGAGATTGGACAACCATTTGTGTAACACGGTGCAGGATTTCCTGCTCCAGCAGGGGGTTGGGCTAGATGACCTCCAAGGTCCCTCCCAACTCTGTTATTCTATGGTCTATATTCTATGAGTAAGTGAATGAATATAACAAATAAGTGAATAAATGATAAGGAAATATATAAGGAAATGAATGAACAAATGGGTAAGTGAATGAGTAGGTAAATGAATGAATAAACGGGTGAGTGAATGAATAATTGAATAAACAAATGAATAAGTGAATAAATAAATAAAAGTATGAACAAATGGGTAAGTAAATGAACGGATATTTGAATTCACGAATCTCTCACATTCCCCAATCTTACCTGAGCTAATATATCAATTAATTCTCCTGATCATGAGCTCCAACATTCCTTGGAAGATACAGACTTCACCAGCCTGGTCCATTTTAACCAAAGTTGCTTTTCTCACTCCTCTCTCTTAGCAAAAGCAGACTGCAAGGCCAACTCCTTCTTAAATGTCCCAGAGATGCTTTTTTTTAAAAGGCAAATGGACTTGATGTTTTGCTTCTCATCCAAGAAGCTTCTTCAGTTCGGACTGAATGGTGGAGGATGGTCTTCTTCTGAGTGGATAGCTTTCTCTCAACAGAGAATCAGAATAGAGATGGAAGGGACCTTGGAGGTCTTCTAGTCCAGCCCCCTGCTCAAGCAGGAGATCCCTAACCACTTCAGACAAGTGACTGTCCAGTCTCCTCTTAAAAACCTCCAGGGACGGAGCACCCACAACTTCTAGTGGCAAGCTGTTCCACGGGTTAATTGTCCTCACTATTAGGAAGTTTCTCCTTAATTCCAGGTTGCCTCTCTCCTTGATTAGTTACCTAACATTTTTGCTTCTCTCTGATGCTTTGAAAAATAAATTGACGGATACGACGCCACCTCTCTCCTGCTTACAACACCATCCTTTCAGCAGCTCCCAAAAGGCTCCACACCCATTCGCACTCTGATTCAGGTCACCCGGAGGGCACAGATAAACCTCCAAGTGGCCTCAATGATCCTCAGAGAGAGTGCAAACGACCAGATGAGCGCAAAGGAGTATACATCCTCCCATCCTCCACCATTCGGTACAGAACTGAAGAAGCTTCTTGGATGAGAAGCGAAACCTCTTCAAGCAAAAAAAGCAAAGCCAGCCCAGTTGCCCCTTGGGAAAAAAAAAAAGCACCTTTGGGGCGGGAACAACCGTGGCCTGGATGACGGAGAATCTCCACAGACATATGGGATGTCCTTTGAGACTTACCAAGAGCTCCACCAAACTCTTTGCGCCCTTCCCTGATTCCGGAGCAGGAGGTGCCTCTGAAGATTCCGCACGCAACAAGGCTGTTTTCCTGTGCTCCAGCCAAGGTACCGTTGCGGGCCCAGCTTTTTCTATGCGACAACAGATTTCGGCATGGGGGTCTTTGGTCTTGTCTCGGTGGTAGTCTGTGTGCGTGGCAGTCACCGGACCCTCTCGGTTACTGGTCTCCACCAGGCAGCTGCTCAGCTTTTGGATCTGGAGGGAGGGGGAAAAAAATCGCCATAGCGCTTAGACTTATAGGCCGCTTCACAGTGCTTTACATCCCTCGCTGAGTGGTTTACAGAGTCAGCCTATTGACCGCAACAATCTGGGCCCTCATTTGATCGACCTTGGAAGGATGAAGGCTGAGAGGGGATCGAACTCCTGGCAGTGGGCAGAGGTAATCTGCAATAGCACTAGCAAGAACACGTAGACTTATATACCACTTCACAGTTCTTTAAAGCCCTCTCTGAGAGGTTTACAGAGTCAGGATCTTGCCCCTAACAATATGAATCCTCATTTTATCCACCTTGGAAGGATGGGAGGCTGAGTCAACCTTGAACCGGTCAAGATCGAACTCCTGACAGTGAGCACAGTTTGCCTGCAATAGCAATAGCACTTAGACTTATATACTGCTTCACAGTGCTTTACATCCCTCGCTGAGTGGTTTAGAGAGTCAGCCTATTGACCCCAACAATCTGGGTCCTCATTTTATCGACCTTGGAGGGATGGAAGGCCAAGGATTGAACCCGGCAGTGCAAGAACTGCAAAGCCTGAGTCATAGTCTTTAAAGCCCCTTGAACGGGTTTCAGAGTCAGGACTCCTAACAATGATCATTTTACCACCTTGGCAGGATGGGCAGCAGTTGCCTGACAGTGGCAGAGTTAGTTTGCAATAGCAGTAGCGCTAAGACTTATATACTGCTTCACAGTGCTTTACAGCCCTCTCTAAGCGGTTTTACAGAGTCAGCGTATAGCCATTTATTGTCCCCTTTTTGACATCCAATCACTGATTGGCTCATTGGACATTCCCACTCACTCTTGGGGGGGGGTTATACTGACCACTTTGTGAGAGCTTGGTTTAGACCACTCTCTCTTAGACCAAGAGAGCTAGGATTTATCTGTTTTGTGGAGCTGGACTGAAATCCACCTGGCAGTTTTGCAAATCTCCTTCCTGGTAGTTTCTTTTTTTACCTTATTCTCAAGGGCCTTAAGAATTTATTTTGCATTTCCCCAGGTAGGGTTTGTTGAGCTGTCCTTGTTATTCAGGAGACAAATGATGGGGACAACAAATTTTGTCAGATTTCTTTCAATCCCTCTGAAGTTTGCCCGCCTACCCTCATTTTCCAACTTGCTCAAGTCCTGGGAAGGGTGTCATTTGTTTATTTAGATCTATTTATATGGTTGCACAACTCAGATGTAACTTTAGTTGGGAATAAAAAAGAATCATCAAATCAAATGAAAAAGACAACAATGCTAACACATCGTATTAAAACCAACAGACCATAGTCAGAACTCAAAATTGAAACTAATCCATCAGAACTAACCAAATCAGAACTAATCAATCAGAAATCAGAACTAATCAAATCAGAATAATCAAGAAGAAACCAGAACTAAACCAGAACTAATTAAATCAGAATAATAAATCAGAAACCACAATTAATCAGTCAGAAATCTAAACTAATCAATTAGAAATCAGAGCTAATCAAATCGGAATAATCAGAAATCCTCCTCAATCAGAACTATTCAAATCAGAACTAATCAATCAGAAACCAGAACTAATCAATCAGAAACCAGAACTAATCAAATCAGAATAATCAAAAAAATCAGAACTAATCAACTAGAAATCAGAACTAATCAAATCACAATCGATCAGAAATCAGAACTCATCAGATCAGAATAATCAAATAAACCAGAACTAATCAAAAAGAACTAATCCATCAGAAATCAGAACTAAACAAACCAGAACAATCAATCAGAAATCAGAACTAATCAGTCAGAAATCAGAACTAATCAAATCACTACTTAATCAATCAGAAATCACAACTCATCCATCAGAACTAAAATACTCTACAATTCATCAACTGAGTATCCACTCATCCTGATGCAAGCTTTGGGGGGACACATCCATGTTTTGTATTTTTGGCGGGGGAGGAACTATCATTACAAATCCACCCCTCCTGAGTCACACCAGATGGCACAGTTTTGGGGAAGGGACCCAGAGTCTGTCCTCCCTATTGGGATATATGCAGGGATGGGCTGCTACTGGTTTGCCCCGATTCGGGCGAACCCGTAGCTAACCGTTAGCTAATTTTATGGCAGGTTCAGTGGACCGGCAAATCCCACTCCTGGATGGCCCCTCCCACCCTTACCCCTCCCCTCCCCAGAGTCCCGACGCGGATGCCAGGTAAGTGTAGGGCCGGCATAGATGCTCGGGGAGGGCGAAAAATGGGCCTCCCGGAAGTTAAGAGAAGGCCAGAAATGGGCCCATTTCTGGCCTCCGGAATCTGGGGAGGCCATTTTCGCCTCCCAGAGACTCGAGGAAAGCCTACAGAGCCCAGGGAGGGCTAACTCCCCACCCTCCGTACAGGAGGCCGACTAGGCCACGCCCCCCATGCCCACGCCCACCCAGCAACCAGGCAGAGAACCGGCTGCTAAAATCACTGAAGCCCACCCCTGGGTATATGGGATGCATCAACGCCCCCAGGAGGATTTCCCTTGGAATTGATGAATTCCCCTGGAGTTGCACTCGGCTCCTTCAGGAAAGGTCGCGAAACTTGGGCTCTCCCAGCTGGGGCCGGGGCCGGGGCCATTAGCAAACCCGATAACCGTTCGACCGTTGCATTGTTATATTCTCCAAGGCCTTATTGTTACGTTTATCCCCCACCCACCCCCGTTCCCTTGGGGCTTTACGAGGAGGCGTTTGAAAAGCAACCCTCAGCTGCTTTTGACGTGAGGTGGCCTCCTTCCAAAATCAACTGAACCAGCCAACCGACCAATAAAATTTGCAAATGGGATGACCTGATGATAGGCAGGACCTCGGCGCCCAAAACCGTTTGGCAGCCTCGCTGCTGCTAAAATGCGAAGACGCTCGGCCTCCGCTCAAAACTGTACGTACGGAGGTTCTTTTCTCCTTGGAAAGAAACACCCACAGCCTAAAGCGGTGAAGGCTTTTTTGTCGTCGCGTGCCGAAAGTCCACATATGCGCAGGCGTGCACACACGTGCCTGCGCCCGTAATGCAATGCACACGCCGAAACCCCCCGTACTCCCCACCCCTGCCCATGTGTCTCCCGTATGCTCCCTGCTCCCCCACACGCATGCGCGGCAGATACCCGAAAATGAGCCGGCTGACGGGAGGTGCGCGCACATGTGCAATGGAACTGAATTTGGGGCGACGGCTCGCATGCCCGCAGAGATGGCTCTACGTGCTACTTTCGGCACACGTGCCATAGGTTCACCATCACGGACCTAAAGGATACCACAGCCAGAACTAAATCTTTCACCAAAATGCAAGGAGTATGGGAAAAAAAACAAAACGCCAAACTTTCTCACAATGCACAAATTTTAACCACACACTGCAGGTACTCCTCAAGTTACGACCACAATTGAGCCACTGCTAAGTGAGACAGTTGATAAGCGACTTTTGCTCCATTTTACGACCTTTCTTGCAATAGTTCTTTTTCTTTTTAGAAAAAACTTTATTAATTTTACCTTTAAAAAAAGCAACACAACTACAAATTATGTACAACAAAAAGACAAACAGGTCTTAGCATAGGCCAAGAGGGAAAGAGAGGAAGGCTTGAGAGAGGAAAGAGGGAAAAGTAAGGGAAGGGGAGGGAAGAGTAGGGAAAACAATTAAAATAAAACCATATTTTTTGTGACTGTCTGTAAGGTCCTTTCTTCTTCAAAAATATCGTCGGCGGTGCTTTTCTTTATCTCTGCTTCGGAAGCCCTCAGCCTTAATTTTCCTAGAGGTGATCTATCTTTGGTTTAGCCAATTATACCAAGGATTCCAATTGTTATAATAGGTTGAGGATTCTTTATTTTTTTAACGCTTGGGTTAGTTTGTCCATTTCGGCGCATTGTAAAATAGTTCTTAAGGGAATCACTGCAATTGATCAGTTAGCAACCTGCGGATTTAAATGAATCGGGTTTCCTCACTGACTTTGCTTGTCAAAGATTGCAAAAAGGGATCACATGACCCCGGGACATAGCAATGGTCATAGGTATGAACCAGTGGCCAAGCCTCTGAATTTTCATCACATGATCAAAATTTCTCAGGGACACAGCAAAGGTTGTAACTGTGAAAAAGGGTCATTCAGTCACTTTTTTTCACTGCTGTTGTAACTTTAAATGAACGGTCACTAAATGAACTGTTGTAAGTCAAGGACTACATGTACATACACCCACCCTATGTCTTCTTTCCCTGACACCCCTCCCCCAAGTTCCTTTTTCCTCTGCCTCCCTGAGTTTGCATGCATGGATTCCGTGCCATTTCCCTGGACTTCCTGAGTTTGCACCGCATTGCAAGTTTCCCCCTCTTCCAACAAAGGTGCAATCTTCTCTGTACAGGTAGTCCTCGACTTACAACACCCCGTTTAGTGACCGTTCAAAGTTACAACGGCTCTGGAAAAAAAAAAGTGACTTAGGGCCATTTTTTTCACACTTATGGCCGGGGTGGGATTCTATCGGTTCGGACCAGTTTGGGTGAACCGGTAGTTCCAGGGACCGTTGTCTCACTTAACAACAGAAAATTTGGGCTCAATTGTGGCCATAAGGCAAGGACTGCCTGTACCTGTACCTATGACAGCCGTTCTCAACCTTAGCAACCTGAAGAGGTGTGGGATTCAATTCTGGAGGGGGAATTCTCGGAGTTGGAAGTCCACCCGCCTTCAGCTGGCCAGGACTGAGAGGCCCTGCCTTGCGTTTGGGTTTTGTTCAATTCAAAATGACTCCTGCTCATTTCCACCGAGATCCGAAGACAAAAGAGACATTCCTCTCCTCCATTTAGCCACACCTCTATCCAACGGCCACTTTATT
This sequence comes from Pseudonaja textilis, assembly GCF_049901715.1. Classification (NCBI taxonomy): domain Eukaryota; kingdom Metazoa; phylum Chordata; class Lepidosauria; order Squamata; family Elapidae; genus Pseudonaja; species Pseudonaja textilis. Next base: position 7,687,162 of record NC_141990.1, on the reverse strand, counting down.
CACAAACTCAGAGCATTAATTTATGGCTAACCCGGTTCCTCATTAACCGGCCTCATTGTCTCCTTTTTTTAAAAAAATAATAATAATCCTGCTAACAATGTTGGACAGCTTCTCTCTAACAATGATGCTGAATTCCCAGCCGTGTAATCTGCTGCCCTCAGATGGGTAGGGGGCCCTGGGAACAACAGGCACCCGGGAGGAAAAGAGGTCGAGGGGGAGCCTGGCCGACATCCAAGCTAAGCCCTGAGCATGCAAGCAAAAAAAAAAAAAAAAGAAAACCAAAAACCTGACCCTAAAATGCCCCCACTTACGTGCTCGGCTTCGCACTTCTTGTTTTTCTTCTTCTTCTTCTTGTTTTTGCCTTTCATGTTAGTATCTTCCGAATTCGCCCAGCATTCCACGCAACTGTCCCCATCCTCTTCTTTGTCTTCGCAACGGTGGATGCACGGATCATCCACTGCGAGAAAGAGGAAGAGAGAGGCGCTTGAGCAGAGGCGGCTGGGAGGCCTTCCACCCAAACTGTGCTGCGATGTCCCGAGACCAAATGGGGAAGTAGCATGGATTCATTAAGGTCAAGGTTCCCCTCGCACCTATGTGCTACTCGTTTCCAGCTCTAGGGGGCGGTGTGTTCATCTCCGTGACAAAGCCGAAGAGCCAGCACTGTCCCAAGATGTCTCCGTGGTCATGTGGCCGGCATGACTAAATGCCCGAAGGCGCATGGAACGCTGTTCTCTTCTCGCCAAAAGGGTCCCTATATTTCTACTTGCATTTTTTCACATGCTTTCCAACTGCTAGGTTGGCAGAAGCTGGGACAAGTAATGGGAGCCTCACTCCGTTACACGGCGCTAAGGATTCGAACTGCCAAACAGCCAAAATTTCTGACCGACAAGCTCAGTGTCTTAGCCAATCCCCATAATTTACGTAATGGACTCATTTTGTAAACACAAACGGGCAAGGTTTCACCTCCCGTGAATGCCTTTGAGCCTTAATCTTTCCTAGGTGACTACTAACTAATAATATATAACATATGTTAAACATATGAAGAATGTCCCAAAGGTGCTTTTTTTCCCAAGAGGCAACGGCACTTTTTGGGTTTTCTTGGAAGACGTTTTGCTTTTCATCCAAGAAGCTTCTTCAGCTCTGACTGGACTGTGGGGAATGGAAGGATTTATATTCCTTGCAGACAGCTGTTTTCTTGTATAACAGTGGCCCCCAACCTTTTTTGTGCCACGGCCCGGTACCGGCATCACAAAATGATCCCCGGCCCGGTACCGGCATCAGCACACATGACAAGGCAAGGCAAGCCGAGCGACCGGCCAGCCAGCCGTCCCCCGCTTCTCCCCGCCACCTTCAACTCCTCCTTTGTACCTTTGTCGATGGGCTTCGCTTCGGGACGGTCGCTCGGCTCGCCTTGCCTTGGGTGCTGAAAGAATCCTCGTGCCTTAGTTTCGTTCGAAGCTCCCTCCTTCGATGAAACTAAGGCGCGAGGATTCCTTCAGGACCCAAACGCCGCTTTCCAACTGGAAAAGCTCACCCGGAAGCACTTTCTCGTCAAACAAGATGGCGGCGCCCAGCAAACCGGTGGCCCGGTAGGAAATGTTCCACGGACCGGTACCAGTCCGCGGCCCGGTGGTTGGGGACCCCTGTTGTATAAGAAGCAAAACACCTTAAAAAAAATCAGAAAGTCCAATTGCCTCTTGAAAAAAGCAACTTTGTGACAACCATGATCTGGAGGACATATTTCCATAGTCATATGAAGAACGGTTACAGGAATCGGACATGGCCAGGCTACAGAAAAGGACTAGGAACATGAAAGCAGTAAGCCACTATTTGAGGGGCTGCCACAAAGAGGAATTTATTCTCCAAAGTACCAGAAGGCAGGACAAGAAACAATGGATGGAAACTAATCAAGGAGAGAAGAAACCTGGGATTAAGGAGAAACTTCCTAACAGTGAGGACAATTAACTAGTGGAACAGCTGGCCACTAGAAGTTGTACGGGCTTCATCCCTGGAGATTTTTAAGACTCATCCTGCCCCAAGGGCCTCTTTCTGAATATTCTCTGATCTTTCTGGGATTTATTTGTTTTATTTATATCCCATTTTTATTATTTTTATAAACAACACAAAAATATTTTATAAACAATCTTAATAATGCTTCCTCCTCTCCTTTTCCACATAACAAGCACCCTATGATTGAGAGTGATTGGCCCAAAGTAACCCAGCTGGCTTTCATGCCTAAGGCGGGACTAGAACTCACAGTCTCCCGGTGATTGGCCCAAAGTCACCCAGCTGGCTTTCATGCCTAAGGCGGGACTAGAACTCACAGTCTCCCGGTGATTGGCCCACCCAGCTGGCTTTCATGCCTAAGGCGGGACTAGAACTCTGTCTCCCGGTGATTGGCCCAAAGTCACCCAGCTGGCTTTCATGGCTAAGGCGGGACTAGAACTCACAGTCTCCCGGTGATTGGCCCACCCAGCTGGCTTTCATGCCTAAGGCGGGACAAGAACTCACAGTCTGCTGGTGATTGGCCCATAGTCACCCAGCTGGCTTTCATGGCTAAGGCGGGATTAGAACTCACAGTCTCCCGGTGATTGGCCCAAAGTCACCCAGCTGGCTTTCATGGGTAAGGTGGGACTAGAACTCACAGTCTGCTGGTGATTGGCCCATAGTCACCCAGCTGGCTTTGTATCAGCCTAAATCTAACTCACTATACAGCCCCTTGTCTTCCTTTATGAGAAAAACTCAACTCTACCTAAAATTAATAAAATATAATTTTAGCATTTCCACTAAAACAAAAAATGTGGCCAGGCTAAGTAGGTCAAGAAGGGGGAATAAGGACTGATCAATTCACTAGATCAGGGATCTCCAAACTTGGCCACTTTAAGACTTGTGGACTTCAACTCCCAGAATTCCCCAGCCAGCCATGCTGGCTGGGGAATTCTGGGAGTTGAAGTCCACAAGTCTTAAAGTGGCCAAGTTTGGAGATCCCTGAACTAGATTGATACAGCAACCACATCATGGTCACCTTTAAGGGGTTAAACATTCCCATAAAACATTTTCTTTTTCTGATGGGCCTTTTAAGTCAGTCTTGACTTCTGGAAGATACTCCCAAAGGGGTGGGGGTGGGGGGGAACCCAGGAAAAATAAAAGTAGCTGCACAAACCTTTTATAGCATTCCTACCATTTTCATCGTGGTTGCAAATCCCTTCGGTGCAAGCGATGTCCGATCCCTCCCGTGAACCAGTTTCGCTGCCTTCCATGCTGGAAGAATAGCCACAATCGCTGCCATTACAGTGAGCAGATAAACCTGGAAGAGACGTTAAGCGCTGTTCAGACAAAGGGCCGAAGAAACAGGCTGGTAATGGTGAAAAAAAAAAAAAGAACCCGCCGGATTGGAAATCCACAGGTCTCTTAACGCAGGGGCGCCACACCCTCCAGTCCGTGGACCAGCACCAGTCGGTGGCATGCCAGAAACTGGGTCACGCAAACAAAGGAAGACCCCCCTTCCGCAGAATGCAGCCAGCCCGTGAAGCCACGCCCCTTCCAGTACGTGGAAATTACCTCCCTCCACGGAACCGGTCCCTGGTGCGCAAAAGGCTAGGGGCCGCTGCCCTAACACATACAATTTTAAATTTTACAACGGTTAAGGCGGTAAGAAGATAACCATGTGTTTGAAAGATCTACATTGGCCACCACTGTGTATGTTTCATGTATGTTTATTTATTTGGGTTTATTTATGTGTATCCTGCCTTTTTTATTATTTTTAGAAGTAACCTAAAAGTGGCAAGGTCATCCAACTGGCTTTAATGCTTAAGGAGGGACTAGAACTCACCATCTCCTGGTGATTGGCCCAAAGTCACCCATCAGCTTTCATGTCTAAGGTAGGACTAGAACTCACAGTCTCCTGGTGATTGGCCCAAAGTCACCCAGCCAGCTCTCGTGTGTAAGGCAGGACTGGAACTCACGGTCTCCTGGTGATTGGCCCAAAGTCACCCAGCCAGCTCTCGTGTGTAAGGCAGGACTAGAACTCACGGTCTCCTGGTGATAGGTCCAAAGTCACCTAGCCAGTTTTCATATCAAGGTGGCACTAGAACTCACAGTCTCCTCGTGACTAGCCCAAAGTTACCCTGCTTCCTTTCATGGTGGGACTAGAACTCTCAGTCTCCTGGTTTCTAGCCTGGCACCTTATCCACTACCCCAAACTGCCTGTGTGTGTGTGTGTGTGTGTAATGGTGTATGTCAACGTTCAGCAGTATCCACTGGCAGAAAAGTCTGCTGGATTTGTTTTGAATCTGCTGCATGTTCAATTAAACACACAAGTAAAACACCCATGGGGCCCCAATCTACCCAATCTGGAGAACCACAGGTTCCATAATCCTGTTTCATCCTAATGGCAGCAGGGCTAGACTACACCCTCGCCCCAAGTCCACTTTGCTCTCCCATAGCAGGGCCACAAGGAACTACAAAGCTTTCTTTTCAGTTTCTGATTCACTGCAGCTTGCACCAGCCAAGCACAATGCTTGGACAATCCGAGCTTTGATTTAAAAAACAAAAAAACCCACTTAAGACTGTTCCAAACAAACCACAGTCAACATAAACCACAGCTGAGAATTTGGTCACAACGCTGAACTGCGGTGAATTGAAATTAAAAAAAACAAAAGCCTCAACCTCCTCGAAGCTGTGAAACGGGAAGGAGCGAAAAGCCACAAAGGTTACTGTTTTATCTTTTCCTTTTGTTTAATTTTCTTGACTTGCCAGAAGCTCACGCGCTTCTTTCTTGAGGCACTTAGGTACAAAAAAGCACAAACGTTATATACAATATTATGCAAGTGATCCTGGGGTCAGGATTCCGGCAGTTACCCCCATTTAAATCATGAGTCTTGAGCCAAACTTCCAAAATTCAAAAGGATTTATTGGGAGTTAACATGTCCGGCACTGCCTGGGTGTAGCCGATTCTGAGATACGTAATTCACTGTCACCCTTGACCCTGGTTTTCCCTCCACCCCTCTGGGTGTATCATAATTCCTATTCTCCAACGAAACACGTCCATAGCCAAGAGTCATCAATCATGTTCTCCAATTAGATTTTTGCACAGCAGAAACTTCAGTCGCCTAGTTACAATCTCTGAAGAAAATATGAATGGAACGCACTTTCAATTCCAAACGGCTGCACTGCACTTTCAAACCGCTTCCTCCCCGTCTCTTCCTGTTGGCAACTATAAGACGGGCGTAGAAAACGTTTGATGAATTGGACACCTGGTTTAATGTCAAGTTGCTTGCATTATCTAGCATTGATGCTGTTACCTAGCTGGATCATGAAATATCTGTAAGAAAACAACCAAGTTCGGAAAGCACCCAGGACCCCCAGTCCTTCCTGTTTCTCCTCCTCCTGTCTGCAATCCCCACTCCACCCATAGCACTGATGATGTTAGCTAATGGGGTCATGAAACGTCTGCAAGAAAACAACCAAGCTCAGAAAGCACCCAGCCCGCCCCCACAGTCCTTCCTGCTCCTTTTCCTCCCATCTGCAATCCCCACTCCCTTGTAGCACTGATGATATTACCTAGTTGGGGAATGAATCGTCCACAAGAAGACAACAAAGTTCAGGGTAAACAATAACCCAAACGAGGAACGACCAATTTCAAACAAACCATCAGGAAACAACAGCCTGTTTAGGAACCACCAAGAATGCGCCCACCAACGCTGATCGGACCAGCCACTTATATATAAACAGAGTGCAAACCCCAGTCCCTTCTAGCACGGATGATGTTGCCTAGTTGGGTCATGAGACGTCTGCACGAAAGCCACCAAACTCAGAGAGCACCACGGATCCCACATAAACAGCCCAATTTGGTTATTTAACCAGAACTCAAAGCAACCTCGCCAAGAGCTGGCACGACCTACCTTTCTTTATTTTAGGGGAGCGCAGTAAAGCGCCACTGGTGGGACAAGTGCAGGAAGCGTTCGCATTGGTCACAATGACCTCGACGCAGCTGCTCCGCTCTTCCGGGCTGCCGCAGGCTGTGCAGCTGGTCTCCAAGAAATTTTCCTTCAAAGAGACAGAAAAGGAATGTGAACGCCACACGCTCTGCTTGCGGGGCAAGCAAGGTGGCTGTTGTGGCTCGCCAGCGGCCAGCGGAGCTGGTGGCAGGCTTGGACAGCGAGTCCAAGTAACCCCCCTGAGGTCAAACATAACCCTGATGCAACCCTCAATGAAACGGAGTTTGACACCCTTGCGTCAAAGGAATTGTTGTAAGCAGAGGTAGTATTCAGCCAGTTCTGACCAGTTCTGGAGAACTGGTAGCGGAAATTTTGAGTAGTTCAGAGAACCGGCCAATCCCACCTCTGACTGGCCCCGCCAACCCCATCTCTTCTCTGCCTCCCATTGAGTCCCAGCTGATCGGCTGGGTCTCCTTTGGTTGCCCTGCACAGGAGAACGGAGCTGGAAAGCAGGTTAATGGGGTGGGGAGGGAAGGGGGATTTTGCAGTAACCTTCCCCTGACACACCCACCAAGCCACACCCACCGAACTGGTAGTAAAAAAAAAACTGAACCCCACCAACGGTTGTAAGTCACGGGACACCTGCACCTCCATCCCGCCACGTTGTTGCCCCCAGCCTCCCATTCAAGGAGAAGACAGCTTAACAGGAAGTCCCACCCCTTTCTCCCACTTCAAAAACCAGGCAGCAACCCATCCATCCATCCATGCAGGAGTCCGGCGCCCCTCACCTTTTCTTGGCTCCGCATGTCCTTCTCCTCCATCACTTGCAAAGGAGCCGGGATCTCGCAGACGCACTTATTTTTCCTCCGGTTCTTCCGCTTCTGGCGCTTCTTCTCCTGCTTGAGTTCCCGCACCCTCTCCTCTTCGGAGAACGCATAGCTGCTCCAGCCGGCTGATGCCTTGCACCCTCTCCACCGCCATCTGCTTAGACAAAGAGTGGATCAGCGGGGCAGGAGCGAAGGGGACGTTTTGCTCCTTCCCTAAAACTACTGTCGACTCATAAAACATTTTGTATATATGTTTTATAGTTGACAGCAGAAAGAAGGAGTGGGGGGAAGTTTCAAAGAGCAGACCGGCAGTGTGGAATCGAAAGTACATTCCATTCCTATTTTCTTCAAAGACTGATTTGATGGCTGAAGCTTCTGCCCCGAAAAAAAATCTAATTGGAGAGCACGATTGATGACTCTTGGCTATGGATTTTCGTTGGATGAAGGGGGCAAAGCAGGATCAAGGGTGACAGTGAATTACATATCGCAGAGTTGGCTACGCCCAGGTTAGTGCTGGACATAGAATGCTAACTTCAAATAAATCCTCTTTAGTTTTGGGAGTGTGGCTTGAGGCTCATGATTTAATTGGAGTAACTGCCGAAATCCTGACACTAACCCTACACCGGGACCCTGTATCCTACCCTTAGGGCATCCGGTTTCGGTCGCCACGATATAAAAACTATATTGAGACTTTGAAAGAGTGAAAGGACAGAATTGTTTTTACTAAGGATCACCTCAGAGGGCTACGACGAAGGGACAATGTATTTAATATTACATGTTTTGACTGGAGCAAGAATTGTATACGTGCAGCAGAAGAATGAAAACACCCTGTTTAGAGGATGAAACGATAAGGAAGATACTAGACTGTGTGGAAATGGACAGGAAAACACTAAAAATAAAAGATAAAGGAGATACGGAATACTATTTAACATGGAACAGGTTTTATCAATGGTTAGAAACACGAGGTAGAAGTTGGAAGACGAAAGAATCAAGTTAACTCTGCCCACTGCCAGGAGTTTGATCAACCTTCTGCTGCTCAAGGTTGATTCATCCTTCATCCTTCCATGGTCAGTAAAATGAGGACCCAGATTGTTTGGGGTAAAAATGAAAGTTTTACCAAAAATTATTTTTTTTTGCTATGGATGATGCCAATTAAATTTTTGGATCAAGAATGAAAGCAAATACAGAGGTTGCTGGAGGTGTATTGTAATGGAGGCAAGAGAGCAAGAATAAGTAGAGCATTATGGTATGAACCATTAAAGAAGGGTGCGCTGGGTCTTCCAAAAGTTAGAAATTATTAGGTAGCTAATCAATTAAAGGTGGTCCCAGGTATTATACCAGTAACTAGAGATTTAATATGGAGGGATATAGAGCAACCAGGATGATTAGATCATCTAAATAGACTAAAGCATACGAAGGAACTGGGCTTGGCTAGTCTAGTGAAGAGAAGGACCAGGGGAGACAGGAGAACAGTCTTCCAATACTTGAGGGGCTGCCACAGGGAGGAGGAAGGGGTCAAGCTATTTTCTAAAGCACCCGAAGGCCAGACAAGGAATAATGGATGGAAACTGAACAAGGAGAGATTTAACCTCGAAATAAGGAGAAACTTTCTGACAGTGAGAACAATCAACCCATGGAACAGCTTGTGCGCCATCACTTGAGATTTTCAAAAAAAGATTGGACTCCCATCTATCAGTAATGGTGTAGGGTCTCCTGCTTGGGCAGGGGGTTGGACTAGATGACCTACAGGGTCCCTTCCAACTCTGATTATCTGTTATCTGAAAAAATTAAGGGAAATAGGTGAACCTGTAGTAACATATTGGTTTAAAAAGGATATTTTAAAAATTGCTAGGATTCAAAATTCCTTTTTGAAAAATTTGATAGGATTATGGAATAAATGGAGATATTCCCTAAGATTGAATTGAAAGAATGGATTAGTAAATTATAAGAAAATCAGATATATAGATGGGAAGACTGGAAGAACAAGATAAAGAATATAACACAAGAATTAAAGAACGTTTTATCAGATATTAAATTAAATTGGTTGACTTTGATACAATTAGAGAAATGGATAAAAGGGGAAGAAGGGTTTGAGGAGAAAGATAGTTAACAAAATTTGAAATGATTATAAAAGAATGTGAGGTGAATGAAGAATATATAGGTAAAGGAAGAATTGGGAAAATATATAGAATATTAACTGAATTAGAAGAGCAGGCAAAAGGTTTAAAATTAATTTGGGAATCAGATTTAGGAGAAATAAATGATAATGATTGGAAAAATATTTGGAATAGAAGAGCATATAAGAGTATGTCGGTTAGAGTTAAGGAAAACTGATATAAAGTGATATGGAGGTAGTACCTAATACCACATAAATTAAATCAAATAGATGGTAAATATACAAATATTTGTTGGAGGTGCAAGGAAGAGGTTGGAACATATAAGCATATGTGGTGGGATTGTGATAATGCACAAAAAATATCGGATAGGGTGTTTAGAGAAATTAATGCACTTTTGAATGTAAATTTAGATATGTCATTGTATTACTGTTATTGGTGGAAAAATGTGATATAAATGAAACATAAAAGGAATTGATTGTAAATTTAGTAATGGCTGCTAGATTAGTGATGGCTATATATAGGGGACGAAATTGGGATATTCAAAGAAATGAGCGGTATAAGGAAATTTGAAGTATGGCAACAAATGATAAATTAACAACAAAAATTAAATTTAAAAAAAGGGATGATTAAAGCAAACAATTTTAATGAACTACCGAGTGATGGTTATGAAATCAGTGTCGGTGGAAGGCAAAGGAAATAAGCCTACTCAAGAATATATGTCGATATGAAAAGGATAAGGGCACAATTGGAATATATAGTAAATCTGTTAATTGTTATAGAAGAATTATAAGGAAAAAGTGGTCTCAGGCGGTGGGGTGCACTGTAATATTTGTATTTTTTTCTTTTTTCTTTTCTTTTGCATTGAAATGCATAGGTATTATGTTTGTATTATCTGTATTTAAAATAAAAAATATTAATTAAAAAAAAGATGCTGACTCTGTAAACCGCTTAGAGAGGGCTGGAAAGCCCTGTGAAGCGGTATACAAGTCTTAAGTGCTACTGCTCTTGAACCCATTCCCACTTCCTGCCCCCTGATGCTACCAGTCCAAGCCAGAAAGTTTGGACAGCCCTGTTCCAAGGGACACGGACAGACATCTCCCCCCCACCCCTATTTAGGGATTTTGTCTTCACTGTGAGTTGTATTGTGTTTTGGGGGGGGTGGGGATGCACGAAGTGAGGCTCAGCCAATGTCGTCCTATACATGTTGTACTCTGACAATAAAGGTTATTGAATTGAATTGAATTCAATTTTGAATTGAATTCAGTTCATCCCAGAATTCCATAGACCGGAGTGCTTTTCCTACTTCCTGCTTCTACCCCTCCAGGTAAGCAAGGTAACCAGAGAGCTGCTACCTCAAAGCTTTTGCGTAAAGCATCGACCCCCAGGTAGAAGAGCATCTGCCAAGTCTGTTCCTCGGCCCGCAGCTTCTGCCAGATGCGGTGCAGCCGTTCATACAGGTGGATGCCCAAGCAGGTAAGGACCTCTTCCTGGGCAATGTCTATTGTCTTCGCGTGTCTTTCTCGTCTCCTGGAGGAAACAAAAGGAAACAGGGAAACGTGGCAAGGTAGTCCTTGGGCACTGGGCACTTCTCCTGTTGCAACTCCAACTTCTATTAGGAGTTCCCAGCACCGTTTTTTTTTTTTTTTTGTAATCTGTATGTCCAGGTGGACTTCAAATTAGGACGGTTCATTTAAGGACGGTTCAAACTCACGATGGCCTCAACAACAACAACAACAAATGCCACTTACAGCCCCGTCCTCATGGTCGCCTCGCCCGCTGCAGTCAACATGATTGCAATTTGGGCGCTTGGCAACTGACTCGCCTTTACGACGGGGTGAACTGTGCTGGGATCGCACCACGACCGCGAGCTGCCAGCTTCCCAGCCGCAAAATCAATTGGGGAAGCTGGATTTGCTTAATGACCACGTGGGTCACTGAATGACCACAGGATTCGTTTGCTCGCTTGCTTGCATGCTTGCTTATTTATGTTTTTATTTTATTATTTTGTTTTATTTCATTTCATTATTCTATATGCAAAAGAAGGAACAGACATCCTGCGATCTCCGGAACTTAAAATTACATTTATTGTACTTCCTAAGCTTTTGTCAGCCTCTGCTGACATCGTCAGAGTATTAAGCTACCATTACAGAGATCTCTGCCTTTATATATCATTAATCAATTTAGCTAGCCCTGGCACGCATAATAGGCCCTTGGAAGGCGGAGGAGGTTGAAAGGGCCTATTACGCATGCAAGGGCTAAATTGGTTAATGATATATAAAGGCAGAGATCTCTGTAATGGCAGCTTAATATTCTGATGATGTCAGCAGAGGCTGACAAAAGCTTAGGAAGTAAATATAATTTTAGTTCCGCAGATCGCAAGATGTATTCTCTCTTCTCTCTCTCTATATATATATATAGGCTTAATGTTTGACATCAGATAGTTATAAAATTGGATCCAATCCTCTGATGACTCACTTAATAATTGCATCGCTTAGTGACCAAAATTCCACCAATGCTCCAAGCCCCACCCTTTTCATGGATTTGGGCAGTGTTGGGGTATAGATATGAGGGAAAGGCCTCGGATCAGGGGTGGGCTGCTGGGGGTTCGGGAAAGCCTCTAGCTAAGATTCTGTGCAATTCGGAGAACCCCCAAATCCCACTCCGGGCTGGCACCATCCACCCACCCAGCCCCTCCCCTCCCCGGAATCCCCACGTGGCCCGTTTTGAATGCGGGAAAGTGCAGGGCACCCGTGGAGGCTCAGAGAGGGCGGAAAATGGGTCCATTTCCAGCTTCCAGAGAGCCTTTGGAGCTCCGGGAGGCTATTTCCGCCCTCCCGGAAGCTCGAGGAAAGCCTTCCTTTTCAAAAGGAATCCATGCAAAAAACATTTGTTTACTTGAATGTCTTAATCCTTCAAAACATCTCAAAAAACATGATGGTGATGGTTTTTGTTTGTTTTTTTTATATGATGGAACCTTGTTTTCCCCTTTTAAATGGAAAAAACAGGACAGCAAACTTGCTTTAATAAACACATCCGCGACACCCCTCTGTGGCTTTGCTTATTTATTTGACTTTTTAAATCCCATTTTTACTATTTGTATAAATAACTCAAGGTGGAAAATGTACATAATACTCCTTTCCTCCTCCTATTTTCCCCGCAAGCACAACCTGGCTGTTTGTAGCAGAAGCGGATACTTCCTTAGAGCCAGGAGAAGGCTTCGCATGAGGGCCCAGACTGTTGGGGGCAATGTGTTGACTCTGTAAACCACTTAGAGAGGGGCTGTAAAACACCGTGAAGCGGTATATAAGTCTAAGTGCTATTGCTATGGCAGGCTAACCACTGCCAGCGGTTCAATCCTGACCAGCTCAAGGTTGACTCAGCCTTCCATCCTTCCGAGGTGGGTAAAATGAGGAGCCAGATTGCTGGGAGCAAGAGGCTGACTCTGTAAACTGATTGAGAGAGGACTATAAAGTACTGTGAAGCGGTATATAAGTCTAAAGTGCTATTGCTATTTCAAACAGCTACTCAGAGGTTTCAATTTAAACAGAAACAGGCAGTTTAAAACTGAGGCAGCTCTCCAAATGTGATTCAACTGCATTTCCCAGCAGGCTCAGCTATATAGAGAATGCTGGGAAACGTAGTCCAGTATCATGCAAGGGTACACCATGGATTCATGTACAGGTAATCCTCGGCTTTTGAACACAATTGGCCCCAACATTTCCATTGCTAAGCAAAAGACTGGTTAACTGAGTTTTGCCCCATTTAATGACCGCAGTTGTTAAGTGAATCACTGCAGGGGGGAAAAAACACCAGAAGCAAACTTAGTATAATGAACTTAAGTTTAAAAGTTCCTAAAAGTTTCCCCTGGAAAACTCAAGTTATTATAACGCGTTGTAATGGCAGGCCACTAAGCAGGATGCCCGTAAAGAGGTCAGAAACGCTTGTAGAGGGGAAAATATTCCAACCTCAAATGCTGCACTCTCATCCAGGGGTGAAATGGGTTATCAGAAGTATTCTGAAGTCAAAATGGCTTGGTGGCCAAGCTGGAGGATGGTTCAGGTCAGGTTGGTATGCGGTTTTGAGAGGTTGGAATGTGTAGACCGAAAACATTCTGCGCCGTTTGGGAACCAGGATCAGAGATGGATGTATTGATTCTATCCTGCCTCTTGTTATTTTTATAAGTAACTCAAGGCCCCAAACAGATCCAACACACCTTCCTGCTACTACTTTCCTCACAACAACCCTGTCAGGTGGGCTGGGCTGAGCATGACTGGCCCAAAGCCACCCAGCCATCTTTCCTGCCTAAGGTGGGACTAGAACTCACTGTCTCCTGGCGATAGGCCCAAAGCCACCCAGCCGTCTTTCCTGCCTAAGGTGGGACTAGAACTCACTGTCTCCTGGCAATAGGCCTAAAGCCACCCAGCCGTCTTACCTGCCTAAGGTGGGACTAGAACTCACTGTCTCCTGGCGATAGGCCCAAACCCACTCAGCTGTCTTTCCTAAGGTGGGACTAGAACTCGTGATAGGCCCCAAAATCACCCAGACAGTTTTCATGGTTAAGGCAGAACTAGAACTCATCTTCTCCTAGTGATTGCAGGCAGCAGATTGATAAAAGAGATTCCCCAAAGAATCCCTTATAACTGGGGTCCCCAACCTTTCCCGCTTGGGGGCCTGGCCCAGCACAGGAAGGGCAGGTGTGAGTGGCAAGCACATGCATGCACACACAGTACATTCGTGCGAGCGGCAAACACACGCGCAAAGCTCTGCTTTCACGCATGGAACTTCACACGTTAGTGGAGAGAGCTTACACTTGCACACGAAGCTCCACTCACACGGGGGCAAGCGTCTGCCACTCGCGCAAGTGGAGCTCCGCGAGCGGAATTTCACATACGCGCTTGGCCGTTTCTCCTGTGGCCCGGTTTCGAACAGGCCACAGTCCAGGGTTTGGGGACCCCTGCCTTATAAAGCTGCTATTTGTAAAGGAAATTGTTTGGCTTGTGTGGCAAACCCACGTCCCAGCAGCACTGAGCAAGCTCCACTCAGAAGGCCCATGCGCCAACAAGCGCCAACAGCACGGCAGACCCAGAGAGAGGTGCGGCAGTCCCGAGCACACAATGTATATCTTCGAGACAGAAATATACATTTTCTTTTGAGAGGGGAAAAAAAAAAGGAAGCAAAAGCGCTAGAAAGCCCAGTCTAGCCAATTACATACTCGTACCCTCCTGCGAACTCGGGTTCGGCTCGGCCAAGGAGGTGGGCGATGAAGTCGGTCTCGCAGCAGACGTGGATGTGGTGCTCGTGAGGGCAGCAGCGCAGGCCCTCGTAAAGGGTGGCGCAGTAGCCTTTCTCCTTGCTGCAGTCCAGCTCGCCGATCAGGATGGTGTAAGCCCGCAAGACTTTGTTTTTGCAGTCGGTGCAAAACCTAGTTCAAAAAAAAAGGGGGGGGAGAGGGGGAATGTCAGGATTCCAGCAATCACTTTAATCAAATCATGATTCTCGAGACAAACTTCAAAAAAATCCAAAGGATTCATTAGAGGCGACATACAGGCACTGCCCTGTATGAAGCCAACTCGCCTACGTCATTTACAGTCCCCTGTGACCCTGTTTCCCCCCTTCCCCCCTGAGCGTCTCATAAACCAGATTCTCCAACTGAGCACATTCACAGGCTGGGTGTCATCATTCACATTCTCCAATTAAATATATTCGCGGGAAAAATCTCTGGTATTTTAGTTACAGTCTTTTAAAGAGAAGAGTTGGAATGTACTTTCACTTTCAAACTGCTGCACTGCTCTTCCAGAATTTCCCCCCCACAGACACACTTTTTAATGGCAACTATTAAAACAGGCATAGAAATGTTTTATGAGTTGACAGGGGTATTATAGAATTTTGTTTTTTCTTAAAAGAGGAAAACAGAAAGACATTTTTTACGGGGCAAAGTACTTGATGGAAAGACATTCGCCAGATGCAGTTTTAATGGCGATCAATAATTGGATGTACAGGCAATCCTTGACTTACAACCATTTGTTTAGTACCGTCTGAAATTACAATGGCACTGAATAAACAGCAACAGCACTTAGACCAGGGGTGTCAAACTCGATTTCACTGAAGGTCACATCAGGGTTGTGTTTGACCTTGGGATGTGTGTGTGTGGGGGGGCAGGGGTAGGGGCGGCCAACTTGATGTCACTTGTCTTGGGGGCGCCTGAGGTGGCCAGAGTGCCAGTGAAAACGGGGTTCTGAGCTCCATTTTCGGCTGTGATGGGCTCTTGCAACCCTCTGCCAGTGAAAACGGAGCTCCGTAGGGCCACACGCAGACCTCCCGAGCTCCATTTTCACTGGAAAACGCTGTTTTCAGGGGAGCTCCACAGGCCAGATCTAAGCACCCCATGGGCTGGATCTGTCCCCCAGGCCTTGAGTGTGGCACCCCTGACTTAGACTTAAATACCGTCTCCTAGTGCTTTGGGATGGGATTCTCCTGGTTCGGACCGGTTTGGCTGAACCCCTTGCTCAGAAAATCAACTGGCAGAGAACCAGTTTGCTGCAACTATCATGTGCCCGCCCTGCCCCTGTGCTTAACCTACCTATATCATCTCAGCTGATTAGCGCGACACAGAGGATTGCTGCTTCTCCGCTGTGTTGAGCGCTGCACATGCGCATCAAGCGCGTGATCACCAAACTGGTTGTTAAACCTGGAAGATCCCACCCCTGGCTTTACAGCATTTTCTGAGTGGTTTACAATGTCAGCATCTTTCCCGCAACAATCTGGGTCCTGGTTTCACTGACCTTGGGAGCATGGAAGGCTCAGTCAACAACCATGAGCCCGTCAGGATCGAACACCACACTTACAGGCAGAGTTAGACTGCAGTTAGACTGCATTGTAACCACTGCGCCACCAGGTGATTTGCCCGGTGACCTGGCGACTCAACAGGGACTTATGATCGTTTTCCACACAACCATTGCAGCATCCCCGTGATCGCATGATCAAAGATGTGACGCTTGGCAACCGACACCAGGGTCATGTGATCACCTTTTGAGACTTTCTGACCAGCAAAGTCAATGGGGAAGCCAGATTCACTTAACAACTGTTGTTACTAACTTAACAAGCGCAGTGATTCACTTAATGACTGTGGCAAGAAAGGTTGTAAAATGGGACAAAACTCGCTTAACTGTCTTGCACACTAATGGACATTTTGGGCTCAATTGTGGCCGTAAGTCAAGGACTACCTGTAATCAGCAGTTAGGTACAATGGCAGAGAATTTAGAAAGTAATACTGATTTCAACTCTCATTCTTTAGTATTTAGTATTTTTTCGTTCCATGAGATGTGGCCCATTTATTTAGGTAATGATAAACCACGGGGACAATTGATATAAGTATTGATGCTTAAAAGAGTTTTGTAATGATTGACAATTACTTCTCGGGAGGATACTTTATACAGCACTGTTTTTCACCTATCGATTTTTAGTATTTCAGGTTTTCCTTTTTTCATTTCATAAGATCGCGTGTGTTTACTTTAGATAACGATAAACCAAGGTGACAATCAATATAAACATCAGTGTTTTAAGAGTTTTGTAATGATTGGCAAATACTCCTCGAGGTGAAAAAGAGAATTGGGGCTTAATATTGTTTTCACTCACTGTTTTTAGTATTTTCCTTTTTTCTTTTTATAATATGTGCATTTATTTTAGGTTAGGATAGTGTGCTGACATCAATGGAACTATGAACACTGAGAGTTTTGTAACGATGGACAATTACGTCTCAAGACGATTTAATGAATTTAGTAGTAAATATTCATTGAATTACAGTATGTAATCTCTGAAATAGCAAATTTTAAGCTCTGACCATATTATTTACTTACTCATATTTTTTTTTCTTTTTCTTCCTTTTTTTGTTTACTTATTTTATTCTTTAAATGTTTAAGAGGAGGAGGGGAAAGACATCGAGAAGAGAGAGAAACATACACACTGCATGCTTTTTCTGGCTTTAACACACACACACACACACACACACACACACACACACACACATTCAAATAGGCTCTATAGGCATCTCTTGTGGTGTCCAATCCAACATGGTGAATCAAGTACAGGTAGTCTTCAACTTACAACAGTTCATTTAGTGACCATTTGAAGTTACAACGGCATTGAAAAAAAGTGACATGACCATTTTTCACCCTTACGACCATTGCAGCATCCTCATGGTCACATGATCCAAATTCAGATGATTGGCAACCGGCTCATATTTATGACCACTGCAGAGTCCTGGGGTCGCATGATCCCCTTTGGTGACCTTTGACAAGCAAAGCCAGGCAGATTCACTTAACAACCATGTTACTAATTTAACAACTGCAGTGATTCACTTAACAACTGTGGCAAGAAAGATCGCGAAGTGGGGCAAAGCTCACTTAACAAATTCCACAGTTAGCAACTGAATTTTGGGGCTCCATTGTGGCCATAAGTCAAGGACTACCTGGAAAAGGGGTTTGTAGGTTCATGGGATGCTGCCACAGATTAAAAAAAAAACTGGTGTTCAAACGTTAAAAAAATAGAAGCTTCTGTGTTGTTGTTGAGTCGGCTGAGTTTCTGAATTTTCGCAACTCCAAGGACCACAGGATGCCAGTCCCCCTGCACCCCCAATCCTCCACTGTCTCCTGGAGTTTGTCCAAATTCATGTTTGTTGCGTTGATGACACCATTTAAACAGGGGTGGGATTCTAATTTTTTAACAACCGATTCTGTAGGTGTGGCTTGGTGGTCATGTGACTGGGTGAGGCACCAAAATAAGCCAGATGTCTCCTGCTGCAGATAGGGTTTGGACTAGATGACCTTTGAGTTCCCTTCCGACCTGGGGTTGCTGTGCTGTTTCAAAGCATCCTCTGAAGCTGCGTCTAGTGCCAGGGTTTGTGGTCCTTCCTTCCTCTCCTTTTTCTCTCCCTCCCTCTATCCATTCCTCCATCCATATCTCATTCACTTTCCCTTTCTTTTCTTTCTTTCTTTCTTTCTTTCTTTCTTTCTTTCTTTCTTTCTTTCTCTTTCTTCCTTCCTTCTTTTCTTTCTGTCTTTCTTCCTTCCTTCCTTTCTTTCCCCCTTCTTTCCCTCTCTTTCTTTCTTTCTTTCTTTCTTTCTTTCTTTCTTTCTTTCTTTCTTTTCTTTCTTTCTTTTTCCTTCCTTCCTTTTCTTTCTGTCTTTCTTCCTTCCTTCCTTTCTTTCCCCCTTCCCTTCCCTTCCCTTCCCTTCCCTTCCCTTCCTCTTTCCTTCCTTCCTTCCTTCCTTCCTTCCTTCCTTGAAGGCCTCCCTGGAGCCTCCTGGCAGCCAAAACGGGGCAGGAGGGGCGCCAGATTCCCCCCCCTCCGTGCCCCATTTTTGCTTCCAGGAGGCCACCTTACACCTACCTGGGAGCCAGATGGGCCTCATGGGACTCCTGGTAGGCGCGGGGTAGACGGGGCCACCTGGTTGTTGGAACTACCGGTTCACCAAACTGGATGTAAAATTAACTTCCGGTTCGTTCGAACTGGCCCGAACCGGCTGAATCTCACCCCTGAATTTAACCATCTCATCCTCTGCTGTCCCCTTCTCCTCCTGCCTTCCATCTTTCCCATCATCAGGGTCTTCTCCAAGGAGTCCTCTCTCCTCATTAGGTGGCCAAAGTATTTGAGCTTCAGCTTCAGGATCTGTCCTTCCAAAGGAGAGTGCAGGCGGATTTCCTGAAAAGCTTCTATAACTGGATCCAGCTCCTTTGAATCCACCCTAGTGTCACCTTTGACGCACCTTTACTGACCACAAGGAGTAAAACGCAGAGGGGGAAGAGAAGGGTGCTCCCAATCCCAGCTACTCACCTGTGTTTTCGGAGGTAAGTTTCTAGGGTCTCTAGTAGGCAGTTGGAATCGATTAAGACTACTTCATCTCGACATTCCTGCGACATGAGTTCCCATATATCCATCCAGCAACCTCTGAAGAGGGGTAAAAAAAAGAAGAATATTTATTTATTTAGGGAACGTATATGGCCATCCACCCCACCTGTTCTGACCTGGGCTTCACAAAATCACGAAGCAGACTCCTTGTCCCGACAAAACCCCTTTTTTATTTGGCTAATTTGAATTCCTATCCATTCACATCCGGCAAAGTCCCGGCAAACATTCTTTCAAGGGTGAATTGCAACCACAGACCTTATCAGGCTTAGAGAGCTGCCAGGCCAATAACTTCCAAGCGCAACGTTGTACAAGAAAATACTTGGCAAGGATTTCTCTGAGAGTAACAAACAAATCTTCACACTAATTAAACAAACTAATTGTCTCCTGCAAACACCAGTCCCCTTTTGCTCCACTTTATTACCTATGGCAGGGGCCATTCACCGTCCACTTGTGCCTTTACTCCTTAGTCAACCCTTGTTCCTTAACTGTTCCCTTCTCCTAGCAGCTCTGTGCATGTGCACATTGGGAACAGGCTCCAGCTGTTCTTCTGCCCCACTGATCTCAGACTCCAAAGGCAGCGGATAACTGTCGGAGGACCCTGGCCCCATCTCTGCCTCCGATGCAGAGCCCTTGTCAGAGCCTTCTCCAGACTCCAGGACTGGACCAGGTTCCTCCCCAACCTCCTCACTGTCCAAGTCTGCCAAGCCACAACATCACCCGAGTAATTCTAGGCTGCTTTCAATATTGAAAAGATATACCAAAAATATATATAAAATCTGTACAAGGTGGGAAAAAAGACCCACATTCCACACAGCCGGACAACGGGGGCTCCATCCCATCCCATCTCCATCCCACACACTTGGAGGTACCGAGTATGAAGCAGTATGAGAATTAAAAAAACCTGATAATCAACTTTCACAAAACAATTTCCAGTGGTTTGCAAAAAGTTATTTTTCATCTACAGGCAGTCCTTGACTTGTGACTACTCGCTTAGGGACCATTTGAAATTACACCTGATCTGGAAAAGGGGATTTATGACCAGAAGCCAAAGTTTCATTGATCAGATGTCCTTGGTCGTATGACCCACACTTTGAATGCTCAGCAACATGGGCACATTTAAGGCTGTTTCGAGCATCCTACAGTCACCTAACTGTGTTTTACAATTATTTTGCTGAAAACGGCAATTTTTCCAATTTTCAGCAAAGCCCACCCACAATAGCTAACTGTGGGTTTGCTTCAGAACTGCTCCCCAAAAGGCCATAAAATTACATCAGCCACATAACCGACCCATTTTATAAATATTATAACTTATGACCATATAAGTAGTCCTCGACTTACGACTATTCATTTAGTGACTGTTTGAAGTTACAACGGCACTGAAAAAAGTGACTTCGGACTGCTTTTCACGCTTCCAACTGTTGCAGCATCCCCAGGGCCACGTCATCATGCAACTGGCATGTATTTATGATGGTTGCAGTGTCCTGGGGTCATGAGATCCCCCTTTTGTGACCTTCTGATAAGCAAAGTCAATAGGGAAGCCAGTTTCACTTAACAACCACATTGCTCACTTAATAAACATCGTGATTCCCTTCATAAACACTGGCAAAGAAAACTTAGTAACTGTTCTGCTTAACAGCAGAAATGTTGGGCTCAGCTGTGGTCGTAACTCGAGGGTTACCTGTAACGGGCAGGCTCCATTACAGTCATAACTCAAGGACTACCTGTAAGTTTTTCAGCATTCATTTGTTTCATGTCCCAAAGGTGTCCCCCCCCGTCCGTCCATTCCTCCCCCGCCCGCCCAGGAGGCAAGTGGACTTCCTTGTTCTTTCTTTGAAGACATTTTGCTTCTCATCCAAGAAGCTTCTTCAGCTCTGACTGGATGGTGGGGAACGGACTTCCAAAGAAAAATAGCAGACTACAGGAACCATTTGCGCTTCAGGTTGAGATGCAAATAACATAAGACTCGTCCCCAACAGCCTGTGCCTGTCTTCACCAGTAAAGGGACACAAGGCAGAAAAGCATCCTGCAGCCAAGAAGGCTGCACACCCATTTGCACCACTCAGGTGACCCTGAGTACATAGATAAACCTCCAAGTGGCCTCAAGGGCTCTCTAAAAAGGATGCAAATGACCAGCTGTCCGCAAGGAATATAAATCCTTCCACTCCCCACCATCCAGTCAGAGCTGAAGAAGCTTCTTGGAGGAGAAGTGAAATGTCTTTAAAAAAACAAAACAAAACAAGAAAGTCCAGTTGCCTCCTGAAAAAAGCCCTTTTGGGACAACCACGACCTGGATGACGGAGAATCTCCATAGAGTTTGTTTGATGTAATCCATTCCTTCTCCATCTGCCTTCCTTATACCTACATTGGCCATCCTTCAAATGAACACACACACACACACACACACACACACACACACCCTTAATTTTCAAAAGGGGCTCTTTCTGTCAGTGCTCACCTCTTTTGAAAGACCCTTGATTTTTACCCACAACTGCCTGTTGAAAACCATACGAAAGTAGGTTTACTTGCTTAAATCTCTGAGGTTTTTGCAGTCTTTCTGTTACTTTAGCCCATGTGGGTAGAGATGTTCCTCAACTTACAAACATTTGTTGAGCAACCGCTCGAAGTTATGACGGCATTGAAAAAGGGACTTATCAATGTTATGACCCTTACAGCATCCCGAGTCAAAGGATCAAAATTAAGGTGCTTGGCAACCAGCATGCACAGGTAGTCCTTGACTTACAACAGTTCATTTAGTGACCGTTCAAAGTTACAACAGCACTGAAAAGGGGAACCTACGACCATTTTTCACAGTTGCAACCTTTGCAGCCTCTGCCATGATGTGTGATCAAAAATCCAGATCCTTGGCAAATGGTTTGTACTTATGACCGTTGCTGTGTCACCTGATCAACCTTTAGCGACCTTCTGACAAGCAAAGTCAATGGGGAAGCCAGATTCACTTAACAACCGGTATACTGACTTATCAACTGCAGTGATTCACTTAACAATGGAGGCAAGAAAGATTGTAAAATGGAACAAAACTTTAAAAAATGTCTTACT
Source organism: Pseudonaja textilis (assembly GCF_049901715.1). Classification (NCBI taxonomy): domain Eukaryota; kingdom Metazoa; phylum Chordata; class Lepidosauria; order Squamata; family Elapidae; genus Pseudonaja; species Pseudonaja textilis. The sequence continues at coordinate 7,665,316 of NC_141990.1, read as the reverse complement.
TAACAGAAATTTCAGGCTCAATTGTGGTCATAAGTCGAGGGCTACCCGTATTTATGACGATGGCAGGGGGATCATGTGACTGCCAGTTTGAGACCTTCCTGACCCGCTTCAAGCAAGCGAAGTCAATGGGGGAAGCCGGATTCACTTAACGACCGCATAATTCATTCGACAACTGCAGTGATTTGCTTAACAGCCAGGGCAAAAACAGTTGTAAAATTGGGTGTGACTCACAGAATTAACCGCCTTGCTTAGAAATGGAGATTCTGGTGCCAGTTGAGGTTGTAAGTGGAGGACTACCTACTGGTAACTTCAAATGGCTCAAATGGCCAGATTCACTTAACAATTGGGTTACTAACTGAACAAGTGCAGTGATTCACTTAACAGCTATGGCCAGAAAAGTCGTAAAATGGGGCAAAACTCACTTAGTAGATTTCTCATTTAGCAACATAGAATTTTGGGCTCAATTGTGGTCGTTAAGTCAAGGACTACCTGTATCTATTCACATTTACGTGCTTTCGAACTGCTAGGTTGGCAGGAGCTGAGGTGAGGATGGGAGCTCATCCCATCCCGCGGCGTTCGGGTCTCGAACCCAGGCGGCTGCCGGCTTTCCAGCTGAGAAGCGCAGCGTCTTTACCCACTGAGCCATCGCGGCGCCGTATTCAAGACACAAACAATTCAATATTTTCTGGTTTGGTTTACCTGCTGGCTCCCTGGAAAGGTCCACAGTAGAAAGTGATCCTACATTTGCTCTCCTTCCTGTCTTCTTCGCTAGATCTCTTATCTGCACCTAACTTCTCTGTGCTCGGGGTGCTACCGTTCCCTTCACTAGGGTATACAGCATTAAAAGAAGAATTCAGAGGTATTACCACGGTGTAAATGGATGTGTTTCTTTTGTGGATCCTTAGGCCTCCCTGGACCCTTTCATACACCCACCTTTAAAACCCTCATAAAACAGAAACTGGATTATGTCCAGAGCTGGGAATTCAGCCGGTTCGGACCAGTTCAGGCGAACCAGTAGTGGAAATTTGGACTAGTTTTGGAGAACCGGCAAATACCGCCTCTGGTGGGCCCGCCCCCCCGCCTCCCCCCCCTTTCCTGTCCTATATTCCCTTGTTTTTTACCTCAGCTGATTTGCACGGAAGACCGGATTGCTGCGCCTCAGCTGAGCTAAAAAAAACAGCTCACCTCACTAGCGCTGACACAGAGGACGGTTTTTTGAGTGCTGCGCTATGCGAAGCATGCTCTCATGATAGAACTGGTAGGAAAAAATTTGGAAGCCCACCACTGATTATGTCCCAAGAGCAGAACAACCAGGCCTCCAACTGTGGCTATTGTAGCCTGCTAATGTAATCGACAACTATCCAAAAAAGGGACGAACTGAAGAAGCTTCTTGGATGAGAAGTGAAACGTCTTCAAAAGAAAAAAAGACAGAAAGTCCAGTTGCCTCTTGAAAAAAAAAAAAGCACCTTTGGGACAAAAACAGACAAGGTCCCACAACAGCATCAAAGGAGCCACACGGGCTTAGAACGAACAAACAGGACCATTAAAAGAAGGGGGGAAACCCCCCCAAATAACCCTGGAAATTTGGTAACCACTGAACAGCCCCGTAAGCGTGAATTATGACGCTTAAAAACCTATCTCCTTGCACCTGAAGAGGAGTTAAAATTCAGTTTCCACTAAAAGAGACTGAAGGGAAAAGTCAGAGCTTGCTGTATACAGGTAGTCCTTGACTTATGATGGTTCACTTAGTGATCGTTCAAAATTACAACGGCACTGAAAAAAGTGACCTGACCGTTTTTCACACTTACGACTGTAAAAGCATCCTCACAGTCACAGGGTCAAAATTCAGACACTTGGCAACCGACTCATATTTATGATGGCTGCAATGTCCCAGGGTCATGTGATCCCTTTTCTGACAAGCAAAGTCAATGGGGAAGCCAGATTCACTTAACAACCATGTGACTAAACAACTGCCGCAATTCACTTAACTGTGGCGAGAAAGGTCGTAAAATGGGGCAAAACTAACTTAACAGCTGTCTCACTTAGCAACAGAAACGCTGGGCTCAACTGTCATCGTAAGTCAAGGAATCCCTATACATTGAAACCCTTGCAGTTGATTTCTCTTTTTAATAAAAATTGACTGTAATTTTTATTAAAGTTCATACGGGAAGTCTGAGATCCTCAGAAAATGTTTTGTAGAGGTGCTTTTTTCAAGAGGCAACTGTCTCAGAGTTATTTGTTGGAGCGGAGGTTTTCTGGAACGCTGTCATTCTGCTTTTTCTTTGAAGATATTTCGCTTCTCATCCAAGAAGTTTCTTCAGCTCTGACTGAATGGTGGATAACTTGCATGGAACATAAATCCTTCTATCAGGATTCCGGCAGTTACCCCAATTAAATCATGAGTCTCAAACCAAACTTCCAAAACTAAACAGGATTTATTGGGAGACAACCAGAGGTGTTAGTCAGCAGGTTCTGACCAGTTCTGGAGAACCAGTAGCGGAAATTTTGAGTAGTTCGGAGAACCGGCAAATACCACCTGTGACTGGAGATTTTACAGTATCCTTCCCCTGCCACGCCCACCAAGCCACGCCCACAGAACCGGTAGTAAAAAAAATGGACTCCCACTACCGGAGTCAACATGTCGGCATGACCTGGGTGTAGCCGACTCTGAGACACGTAATTCACTGGGTTTTCCCCCCACCCCCTGGGTGTATCATAATTCATATTCTCCAACGAAACACGTCCATAGCCAAGAGTCATCAGTCATGTTCTCCAATTAGATTTTTGCCTGGCAGAAACTCCAGTCACCTAGTTACAATCTCTGAAAAACTACGAATGGAATACACTTCCGATTCCAAACTGCTACACTGCTCTCTTTCAAATCCCTTTCTCCCCATTCTCTTTCTGTTGGCAACTTTAAAACGGCCATAGAAATGTTTTATGAATTGTCTCTTGAAAAAAAAGCACCTTTGGGACAACCCTGACCTGGATGACTGAGAATATCCATAGAAGTTTTGCAGAGGGGTAAAAAAATCGGTTTTATATCCCCAATGCTGTCACTTGCAATTGCAGGCACGCACACCCCAAAAATAAACATAATGCATGCCCTGATACAACTTGTTTGAGGGGGTAAAAATATCACTTAAATGGATTAAATTGCTAGTTTTGACTCGTTGTGCTGGCTGGCTAGGGAAGATCCCCACTAAGACAGTGCCACCAAGAGGCAATTATTGGTGCTAACATTCACCATGGGTTTTTAAGCTCCTAATTTTTCAACCTATACCAGGTTATACTATACTATAACCTTTCAACCTATACTATAACCTTAAACACTCAAAGAGCTCTTTGGACCTGTTTCCCCACAGAAAACACCGGGAGCCCCAACACCTGGGTGCATGTGGCAAACTCAACATCACTCCCACCCAGTAACATGACCCCCCTCCTCCACGCCTACCCAGGTTTTGTGGCTCCCCGTGTTTTTTGTGGGAAATGGGTCTCTCTTTCTCCCTCCCTCCCTCTCATTTCTGTTATTTTGAGTTTTACCTTCTCAAGCCAGGCGAGGAATGACTGGGAAGGTGAGGGGCAAGGCCAGTCAGCGGTGGGATCACCCAACAGGGAGCAACAGCAGAAGGCCCAAAGAGCTGCATGCGGCTCCGGAGCCGCAGGTGACTGACACCCAACCTATACCAACACGGCCTTGGTAGAGAAAATCTGTTTTTGACTCTGCTTTTTTAATGTTTCGGTTTGATGCCAGCAGGCACAAAAGCACCATTATTTTGTCCATTTCTGCTTTCTCTCTACACCCAGCAGTTTTACCAACTAAGCCTGCCGAGGGGTGTCCTAAGGTGTGCCCGTACCCGTTTCATGCGTGTGCTTTTTATTAACACTTACCCCAAGGGTTTCGGTTTGTGAGTGTCCAAAGAATGCAGTTGGCACCGCTTGTTCTTCTTACTTTTCGGAATTGCATCAATCATTTCATTTAATTTGGACCTTTGGGGAGAAGAAAAGAAATGGGGAAAAAAATGTTAAAAAAAACCCTTGAAAAATCCGTTCTGTCAGCTTTGGAAGCCATATTAGCACCAGACGCTTCCACACTGCCACATTTTGAGCCTGGGAAAATGGGAGGGGGGAATTTCTTGGAGTGTATGTGGTTAGACATAATAGCATTCTTTTTCTAAGTCAAGGTCATGTTATTTCTGCACCTGGTTGAGGAAACGGCTCAAGTTGGAACAGATGGTGATTGGGGCATGTGATGCCATGAGAGGTGCAGGAGGCAGATTTGTATTTTTTTACTTATTGCAAGGAAACCCGAAACTTTTAGATTTGGGATTTCCCAGATGTGCCAGTTTACTACCCAAATAAAAAAGAACTTTTGGAGAGGATTTGTGTCTCGGAGTTATTTGTTGGAATGGAGGTTTTCTGGAATGCTGACACGTTCAACATTATATTTCCCATCCAACATGATTTTGTATGAGGGCCCATTATAGATGCTCTTCCATAAATTTTCATTGTGCAGGAAGTCCTCAACTTACAATAGTTCATTTAGCAACTGTTCAAAGTAATGAAGGCCCTGAAAGAAGTGACTTTATGACCATTTTTCATAAGCACCCCCCTGGTCACATGATCAAAATTCAAACGCTTCATATTTATGGCGGTTGCAGTGTCCCAGGGTCATGTGATCCCCTTTTGCAACCTTCTGACATTGTGAAGACAACGGGGAAGCCAGGTTCCCTTAACAAACGTGTTACTAACTGAACAACTGCAGTGATTCATTTAACAACTGTGGCAAGAAAGGTCCTAAAATAGGGCAAAACTCACTTTGTAAGCGTTTTGCTTAGCGACAGAAATTTTGGGGCTCAGTTGTGGTTGTAAGTCAAAGATTGCCTGCATTTTTAACAGATTAACAGAGTTGGAAGGGACCTTGGAGGTCTTCTAGCCCAACCCCCAACCCAAGCAGGAGAGACCCTACACCATTTCTGACAGATGGCAGTCCAGTGATGAAAGCCTCCAGTGATGAAGCTCCCACAACCTCCGAAAGCAACTTCTGTTCCACTGGTTGATTGTTCCCACTGTCAGAAAATTCCTCCTTACATTATTTGTATGATGTCGACAGCTATCTTGGGATTGCGACTAGCGCGTGGTTTAGGTGTAGTAATCTGTGGGTAAAGGAGTGGCACAATCCACACAGGAAACCAGAGTTTGCCTATATCAAAACACACCAGGGTGCAGATGGAGGTTAATCTATGGTTATTTCTCTCTTCCAAACTCCGGCCAACTCTGGGCTGGCCACAAATGAAGGCCCCTCTAGCCACCATGTATCTAGGGTACTTTTTCTACTCTGCATCGAAGGTGAATTGGGCAGCCTCTTAAATTTGACAGGAAAAGGATGGGCAATTATGACCCTTTTATAACCTTTGTAACAATTCCCAGAATTCCCGGACCAGTGCACAACTCGTAAAGGGGCCATAGCTGCTCACCTTTCTGACAGAATGAATATATACGTAAAAAGATGGATGGGTGGATGAAAAAAAAATCCTCCCACGAGGGATAGGGCAAGACGCTGGCCCTCAGTGATCTTACCCATGCACGTAGAAAAGCGTGTAAAGCTTCTTTGCATCCCTCATGCAGCTCGGAGTGACAGACAGGACTCCCTTGGACCCGACCGTGAGGGGTTCGAGAGCGGGGTTCCCAGACTCCACCAGCTGAGAAAAGAGGCGCTCCACGCTACGGCGGCAGCCGACGCAGGGGACGAGCTGAGAAAGGGCGCTCAGGACTTCACGTGACGTCACCATCATGGCGATGCTCAAATCTTGCTGCTTCAGCATGCTGTGCCTCTGCAGAGGGAAGAGAGTAAGGAATTATTTAAAGTAATGGTTCAGCGCTACAGCGACCGTCATAGGTAGGAAAGTATAATTTGTTTGTTGGTTTGCAAAATTTATACAAGCCACGCACCTTAACAGAATAACAAAGAGTTGGAAAGGACTATGAGAATATGGTAAACCAGAAAGGATTATTGTCAGGGTTCTGGCAGTTACTCCAATTAACTCATAAAACATTTTGTATACATGTTTTATAGTTGACAATTACATTGTAAAGTATCTGCAATGAGATTATTATATGATGATTAAAAGGAGGGAATGAAAACTTAATAAAATTCCATAGGTAAAATTTGGTTAAATGGAAACAAGGAGGAAATATGAAATGGTTATAGGAATATCTCTGGAAGAAATATAAGATTACAAATCTTATATTTCTTCCAGAGATATTCCTATAACCATTTCATATTTCCTCCTGGGGGGAAATACCATGTGGATCCTGAATATATTAGTTTATTTTATTCTTTTTTTGTTGTTTATTGTACACTGGCTTTGAGAAAGTTAAAGAAGATAATGTAAAATAAAATAGGTGGTAAACTGGAAATGAAAATAATAGGGGATAAAGAGTGGAAAATATATGTGAGGATGAAATGCTTTTGATATTGGATTAATGAAAATATGAAGTGAGAACTTAAAGATCAATGGAATAGATAATGATTTGATATGAAATTAGATAATAAAGTTGGAAATGTAATTATGACTATGCATGAATGTTGTAGCTTGGAACCACGTTGCTCACTTGAAGAGATGTATAAAAAATAAAAAACTTTTATTTAAAAACAAAGAGTTGGAAGGGACTTTGGAGGTCTTCTAGTCCAACCCCCTACTCAAGCAGGAGACCCTATACCATTTCAGACAAATGGCTGTCCAAGCTCTTCTTAACAACTTCCAGTGTTGGAGCATTTACAACCTCTGGAGGCAAGTAGTTCCACAAGTTAATTGTTCTGATTGCCAGGAAATTTCTCCTTAATTCTAGGTTGCTTCTCTCCTTGATTAGTTTCCATCTATTGCCTCTTGTGCTACATTTGGGTGCTAGGGAGAATAGGTTGACCCCTTCTTCTTTGTGGCAGCCCTTCAAATATTGGAACCCTGCAATCACCCTTTTCATTAAACTAGACATGTCCAATTCCCGCAACAATTCTTCATATGTTCTAGTCCCCTAATCATCTTTGGTGCTTTTTTCTGCACTCTTTCTAGCATTTTAACATCTTTGTATCGTGGTGACAAAACTGGATGCCACATACCATCTTAAACAAACAACAATATCTTATTTATAGAATATATAAACATCACAAGCTATATTTATAGCACTTAGAAAGAGCAGTAGCGCTTAAGACGCATACTGCTTCACGGTGTTACACAGCCCTCTCTACGCGGGTTTATAGTCAGCCTATTGCTCCCCCCAACAATCCGGGTCCTCATTTTACCCACCACGGGAGGACGGAAGGCTGAGTCAAACCTGACACACACCCCCACTGCCAGGATGGAACATCAGCTCTTCATAAACCTTAGCCTCCAGGCCCCCTAATGATTTTTTGTGAATTGAAAAAACCCCAGCACTTGGATCTCGTGAGGGAAGATACTACTGTACCTGAATGAACTGTTTCAACTGGCCTCCACTGTGCTGATGTCCATCGAGGTTTAGCATGTTATCAGGAAATTCCATCACCATCTGCATGAGGAGGACAACATTGGCAGGTGAGTTCTGGGGTCAAGGTGGAAGTGGACACTGGAGATCACGCACACGCACGCACACACACACACGAGCGTCTATGGAGATTCTCAGTCATCCACGTCATGGTCGTCCCAAAAGTGCCGTTTCTCAAGAGGCAACTGGACTTTCCTTTGTTTTCCCTTGAAGACCTTTCGCTTTTCATCCCAGAAGCTTCAGCTCTGACTCGGACGGTAGGGAATGGTAGGATTTATACTTCTTCGGCCTGTAAACCTTCAAGTGGCCTCAACGACTCGCTTAAAGGATGCAAATGACCAGCCGTCTGCAAGGAGTATAAATCCATCCATCCTCCACCATCCGGTCAGAGCTGAAGAAGCTTCTGGGATGAGAAGCGAAACGTCTTCAAAGAAAACCCAGAAAGTCCAGTTGTCTCTTGAAAAAAGCACCTTTGGGACATTCACGCAGAGAATCTCCATAGACATCTAGTGAGCAAACGTCCTTCCTTAGACGCAAAGCCAGTTAGGGCATCTATGTCAAAATTGAACAGGCCTCTCTCAACAGGGGGAGGGGGGGGGGGGGAGAGGAAGAAACATAACATCATCTATCTCCAGTGTTCAACAGAGTCCTTTCAGCAGTTCCAAGAAGGCTCCCCACCCATTTGCACCACTCAGGTGACCCTGAAGACACAGACAGACCTCCAAGTGGCCCCAATGATTCTCTAAAAAGGATGCCAATGACCAACTGTCTGCAAGGAATATAAATCCTTCCGATTTAGGTCAAGGGTGTGCAACTTTGACAACTTTAAGACTTGTGAACTCACAGAATTCCCCAGCCAGCTATAAAGTTGCCAAGGTTGCATTCCCCTTATCTAGGTGGTCATTAAGAGTCAATACCAATTTGATGGTGCATCACCCATCCATCCATTCACCCACCTACCCACCCACCCATCCATCCATTCACCCACCCACCTACCCACCCATCCATTCACCACCCACCCATCCATTCACCCACCTACCCACCCATCCATTCACCACCCACCCATCCATTCACCCACCACCCACCCATCCATTCACCCACCCACCCACCCATCCATTCACCACCCACCCATCCATTCACCCACCCACCCATCCATCCATTCACCATCCACCCATCCATTCACTACCCATTCATCCATTCACCCACCCATCCATTCAACCACCCACCCATCCATTCACCATCCACCCATCCATTCACCCACTCACCCATCCATCCATTCACCACCCACCCACCCACCCATCCATCCATTCACCCACCCACCTACCCACCCATCCATTCACCACCCACCCATCCATTCACCCACCTACCCACGCATCCATTCACCACCCACCCATCCATTCACCCACCCACCCATCCATCCATTCACCATCCACCCATCCATTCACTACCCATTCATCCATTCACCCACCCATCCATTCAACCACCCACCCATCCATTCACCATCCACCCATCCATTCACCCACCCATCCATTCAACCACCCACCCATCCATTCACCCACCCACCCATCCATTCACCACCACCCATCCATCCATCCAAATAGACAATCAGAAGATATATTTGAATGGGACATCCAGACCTGCACAGGTAATCCTCGACTTACGACCACAGCTGAGCCCCAAATCTCTCTTCCTAAGTGAGATATTTGTTGAGTTTTACAACCTTTCTTGCCACAGTGGTCAAGGGAATCACTGCAGCTATTGCATTATTAACAACTGGGTTGTTAAGGGGATCTGGCTTCCCCGTTGACTTTGCCTGTGTCAAGAAGGTCACGAAAGAGGATCATGTGATCCCAGGAAGCTGCAACCAACATATAAATACATGCCAATCGCTATGAATCTGAATTTGGATCATGTGACCCTGGGGAAGCTGCAATGGGCGTTAAGTGTGAAAAATGGTCATAAATCACCTTTTTCAGTAGTGTAACTTCAAACGGCCACTGAACGAAGGGTTGCAATTCGAGGCCTACCTGTGTAGATTGTGCTGACCTTACTTGCACCTCAACCTTGAAGAGCTGAGTTGTAAACAGAGCAACAGGTGGCTAAGCCTTATGACTTTTTGGAGGGCACACAATCACAAGGCCCCGTTTCTCAAGACCTTCTTAAAAGTACAACATCGCGTATTCAGCCCCTTAAAGGACTGCTGTGCTCCTCTGGTTAACACCACAGACTATTTGCTTTGAAGCGCAACGTGAACAGAACGGCTTGCACTGCCACAAATAAATGAAAGCTTCAACACAACCCAGAAAGCTTATAGAGTGAAAGGATTTACAACAGTTCATGCACTGACCGTTCAAAGTTACCGTTTCCCTGAAAATACGACCTGCCCTGAAAGTAAGTCCTAGCTTGATTTTTACATGTGAGCCCAATATAAGCCCTACCCCCAAAACAAACCCCAATTAAGATCCTGCCCACTCCAGAGTGCACGGATAAAAATTAAACCAGGGTGGGGATAGTGGGGTGGAGCTGCCCTACTACTTACCTTTGGACAGTTGTAGCCAGGCCTCGCACACCTCAACACTTGCCTCGCCAGCCCATTTCTTCTGCAACCAGCAAGGCTAGCAAGGCTTTCCTGAAGGTTTCTGTAGCTGATAAGGAAGCTCTGGGTCGATCCAGAGCTCTGTTATCGGCCGCAGAGGCCTTCAGGAAAGCCTTGCCAGCTGCGAAAGAAATTCCTGGAGGCCTCTGACAGCAAAAAGGAGGCCGGGGGCGACGTGTGCAAGTGACACCCCCCCGTAAATAAGACCTGGTACCCTTTTTGGTGGCAAGAAATATATATAAAACATGGCAGGATGGCACTGTAAAATGTGACCTTTGACCATTTTTCACACTTACAACCTTTGCAGCATCCCCATGATCACGGGATCAAAATTCACACGCTTGGTTCATATTTATGATGGTCGCAGCATCCCGGGGTCAGGTGATCCCCTTTTTGAGACCTTCTGACAAGCAAGTATGAGTGTCGGAGGGCTGTGGCTCTGGCTAGCCTTGCAAAAGACTTTGAAGACCTGCTTTTTCTCCCAATCGATGGAAAAAGATAAAAGAGGATGGCACACTGTTGCTTTAAATGTTTTGTGTTTTATAACTTAAGGAGGTGACCAGCCGCCAAGGAAAGCCAAGGGAAATTATCAAAACCATCAAAAAGCAAAAGTTAGAATATTTCGGACGGGTGATGCGATACCCAGAAAAATACGGCCTACTTCACTTAATCCTCCAGGGAAAGGTGGAAGGCAAGTGAGGTCCAGGCAGAAGAAGAACATCATGGCTTCAACATCTAAGGGATTGGTTTGGACAAAACTCAGCAGCACTTTTTCATGCGGCTAGGAGATCGCCAACATGATCGCCAAACCACAAATATTTTTGTTGGGCATAATGTCGGAGGGCTATGATAAAGGGACCATATACCTAGTCTTGCCTGTTATTGACAGCAGTGAAGATTGTATTTGCACAATACTGGGAAAAAAACGAGAACACTCCATCAGATGAGGGTGTAATTTGGAAAATATTGGATTGTGCAGAGATGGACAGATTAACATTAAAAATAAAGGACAAAGAGGATACAGGATATTTACTCAACATGGAATAGATTTTATGAGTGGTTAGAGATAATAGACATTAGATGAAGAAAGATTATGGCTATGTACGAACTAAATATAAAAAATGGTTTATAATGATAAATATGCCAATATAACCAACAGAATTACAAATAAGCTAATATAAAGAGAAATTCAGTTAAAACTATTCTGTTATACCATTACTATTGTTATTAGTATATATGTTACTATTTCTTTTTCTTTTCTGTAGATATGCTCTGACAATACACTGTATTCAAAGTGTGTGTGTGTGTGTCTGTGTGTGTACATACATACATGATCGCCAACATCCGATGACAGATAATGGCACAAGAAGAGATGTTTTATCCAGTTGAGTTTTATAATGTTTAAAATGATTTTACGCAGGAAGTATAAAACTTAGAGACACTGGTGTCACGACTGTTCCACGTTACAATGAGACTGAAAACAAGTCCTTACATATGACCATTTCTCACACTGATAACTGTTGCAGCATCCAAAATGTATTTACCATACAGGTAGCCCTCGACTTATAACAAGTCATTTTGGACCGTTCCAAGTTACAACGGCACTGAAAAAAGTGACTTATGACCTTTGTTTCCACACTTAACGATCGTTGCAACATCCCGGTGGTCACATGGCCTCCTGCAGCCCTCTGCCAACAAGAATGGAGCTTGGGGAGGCCACACACAGCTCGTCCGTGCTTCATTTTCAGCCGCGACAGCCTCCTGCCAGCAAAAACAGAGCCCGAGCCAGCCGCGTACGACCTCTCCAAACTGTTTTTGTTGGCAGAGGGCTGCAGGAGGCTGTTGCAGCCAAAAACAGAGCCTTGATGAGCGACATTGATGACCTTGATGGCCACGCCCACCCCAGCCAAGCTCACCTGCGGGCCCCGAGGTCAAACACAACCCTGATGTGGCCCTCCATGAAATCGAGTTTGACACCCCTGGTGTCAGGATTCCAGCGATCGCCCCAATTTAATCATAAGCCTCGAGGGCAAACTTCGAAAGATTTATTACGAGTGACATGCCAGCATGACCTGTATGAAGCCGACTCTCTGAGACACGTAGGATATGTTTTACAAGTTGACACCTGGTCTAGATGATTTACAAGGTCCCTTCCAACTCTTGTTAATCCGAATCTTAATTTTGGATTGAGATTTGCCCAGCGGTGGTCGAAAGATGGACGGCTATCTAAATGGTTTGAATAAATAAACATTTAAGGGCTAAGTAGAATGCTGGTCAGGTGCCTGCTCCCAACTCACCCTTGCCCCCAGTGCCGTATCCCTGGATTTCTCAAATTGTTCTTTGAGAAGATCAAAGGTCTTTGAGGAAGGACCTTGTCAGCTTCTTCTCTTGCGCAAAGCAAAGACCTTTGATCTAATCCAACATTCATCTGTCTTACGTCACAGGCAAGGTTGCCCTCTCTTTGCAAGTGTGCTCTGGTCCTCTGAACACCTCTCAAGGATTAGGAAAACTGCCCAAAAGCTGCCTTTTAACAATACAGGACATCTTAAAACTAATAATAAATAATGAACCCAGATAAAAAATTTTATTAATCAAATAAAAATTGGTGTCTTCGAACAGCTGGGGAAAATGCTGGTGTGTGTGTGTGTGTGTGTGTGTGTGTGTGTGTGTGAGAATACCCAAGGTTGACACTGAAATGTAATCCTTAAGACTGGAATTTACATCATAAATTGGTTGTAAAGTTACAACGGTCAGTGCCGTTGTATCTTTGAGCAATCGCCAAATGAACTGTTGTAAGTCAAGCACTACCTGTATACCACCTTGGGAGCCTGGAGAATAATAATTACAATTAAGACAGGTTGATATGTTTGTATTAATTAAGGCCATCCAGGAATATAGCTGCTTTCTATGGTCTTTAGTAGAGTTACGTAGCTGGCCCTTTCAGTGATTCGGACAATCTTAAGATTTGGAAAACTTCCCTTGAGGTCATCCAGCCCAACCAGGGATGGGCTGCTACGGGTTCGCCCGGGTTTGGGAGAACCCATAGCTAATGTTATGGCCGGTAAGAGAACCGCCAAATCCCATCCCTGGCTGACCTCTCCCATGCCTCCCCTCCAGTGGTGGGATTCAAAATTGTTTACTACTGGTTCTGTGGGCGTGACTTGGTGGGCTTGGCAGGGGAAGGATACTGCAAAATCCCCATTCCCTCCCTACCCCACTAACCTGCTTTCCAGCTCCGTTCTCCTGTGCAGGGCAACCAAAGAAGACCCAGCCGATCAGCCGGGACTCAATAGGAGGCAGAGAAGAGATGGGGTTGGCGGGGCCAGTCAGAGGTGGAATTGGCCGGTTCTCTGAACTATTCAAAATTTCCGCTACCGGTTCTCCAGAACGGGTCAGAACCTGCCAAATACCACCTCTGCTCCTTTCCCACTCTACTCCACCCCTCCCAGGAATCTCCACATGGCCCGTTTTGGATGCGAGGTAAGTGCAGGGCCCGTGTGGAGGCTTGGGGAGGGCCAAAAACGGGCCTCCTGTAGGCTCCAGAAGGACAGAAACAGGCCCGCTTCCAGGCTCCGGAGGGGCTCCGAGCCTGGGGGAGGCCCCCCCCGTGATGCAAGAGCCCAACTAGGCCACGCCCACCATGGCCACGCCCACCCAGCAACCGGGAAGAGAACCGGTTGCTGGAATTTCTGAGGCCCACCGCTGAGCCCAATCCCACCTACAGTGTAGTAAACCAAATCAGAGCAACCCTGACAGGCAGCCTCCAGGTAAAGGAGAGCCAACCAGCTTGCTAAGTCATTCGTTCTATTTTCAAACTACATTCCTGTACTTTTTTAGAACTAATCCTGTGTCCGCTCGGAGATAATTATCAGAAGTTATATTTAAATATAATCTACCTACAGATCCAACAGTGACCTTTATAAAGGTGTTCCACCTTTCTGAAGTATCTTCATAACACTCCCGTTTTCCAGTGCCGAGAGGCTTAGCGCCCTGGTTGTGCCCGGCAGGCAGTGAGAGCTGCCTTGCACACTCAGATGTCGCTTCACCACTATAAAGCACTTCACTTTCCAAGGCAGGCGGAGCCGGTGTGCAATCTGGCATAAGGATGCAGGCACCACCCAAACCGCAACCTTTGAAGCGGCCAAAATCTTGTACAACCCTTGCAACTCTCACCCACAAGGTATCATCCAGGACACCAAAATGTAGGAAGATTTGAGCCATTTTTATATGGGGTTTTTTTGGGTTGGGAATGTATTCCTGGTGCGATATTGTGCTTCCAGTCACCATGCGTTGAAAGACCAGCGTGACTTCTTTAATACAGGTAAGTCCTCAAGTTACGGCAGCAACTGGGTCTAGAATTCCCACTTCTAAGGGATGTGATCGTAAGTACAATTTGTTTAGTGACCATTCCAAGTTATGACAGTGCTAAGAGAAAAAAAGCACAGGAGGACCAGGGAAAGAGGCATAGGGTATGTGTGTGGGGGGTGCAGGGGACCCGGGACCTTCCTTGCCAGCTTCCACAGACTGGCAGCGACAGTCACAAATGGCAGTCATGGGACCACTGAAATGACAACCAGCTGTAAATATAGCGCAATATTAATGCAATATCAGGGGTCAATTCAATGTATAGAATGTGAAGGATGTATGTTTGTGTTTATTTGCATAGTCATAATGTACACTGAAGATGGTATTTAATTGTGTTATAAGAGGTGCAATGACAATAAAGTAAGTTAAACTTAACTAAACTAAATGCGAGCTGGCTGCCAAGACTCAAATGTTACGCCCATGTCTGCAATGGTCAGAACTTTGAGGACCAGTTTTTGTGCCGATATGGACAAAAACTGCAGCTGCCACCCAAAAAGCGAACACAATCTTTTTTGTTGCATAAACAGAGGCCTAGAATCAAAATCGTGTGAAGCATTAGGTACGGCTTTTATAAAGCCTGGAATAAGGCCTCACCTGGAATACTGTGTCCAGTTTTGGTCAGCGTATTACTAAAAAGATGTTGAGACTTTGGGAAAAGTGCAGAGAAGAGAAACGAAGAGGATTCAAAGGCCCGGAGGTTAAAACATATGAAGAACGGTTGCAGGAATTGGGTTTGGCCAGTCTAGAGAAAAGAAGGACGGGGGGGCGGGGGAGACATGATTAGCAGTATTCCAGTATTTGAAAGGCTGCCACAAAGAGGGTGTCAAATTATTCTCCAAAGCACCTGAGGGCAAGACAAGAAACAAGGGATGGAAACTAATCAAGGAGAGAAGCAACCTAGAATTAAGGAGAAACTTCCTAACAGGGAGGACAATTAAACAGTGGAACAGCCTGCCACCAGAAGTTATGGGTGCTTCATCACTGCAGGTTTTTAAGAAGAGAATGGACAGCCACTTGTCTGGAATGGTATAGGGCAGGGGTGTCCAACCTTGGCAACTTTAAGACTTGTGGACTTTAAGACTTGTGGACAGCTTTGCTGGCTGAGGAATTCTGGGAGTTGAAGTCCACAAGTCTTAAAGTTGCCAAGGTTGGACATCCCTGGTATAGGGTGTCCTGTTTAAATAGTGGTCTGTACTAGAAGAGCTCCAGCTTTATTCTGATTGATTGATTGATTGATTGATCTGAATGCTATTTATGCCACCCTGTAAGAGGAAAACTTGGCACAGACGTCAGAGAAATAAAAATTGTACAGGTACTCCTAGACATACAACCATTTGTTCAGTGACAATATGAAGTTACAATGGCACTGAAAAAGTGACTTATGACTATTTTTTTTACACGTCACTGCATCATCCCCATGGTCACATGATCAAAATTGAGATGCTGGGCAACTGGCACGTATGTTTATGTTGGTTGCAGCGCCCTAGGGTCCTGTGATCTTGACACTTTGAGAACTTCTGGCAAGCAAAGTTAAGGAGGAAGCCAGATTCACTTAAGAACCGTGTTACTCACTTAACAACCGCAGTGATTCACTTAACAACTGTGGCAAGAAAGGTCATAAAATGGGGCAAAACTCACTTAACAAGGGTCTTGCTTAGCAACTGAAGTTTTGGACTCAATTGCAGTCGTAGGTCGAGAACTGATAAGACCTTGATATGGAAGTCCTTGGTGCTCTCAGACTTTGGCGGTTTGCAGGCAAGATAATTCATCCGCCCAACCCGGTCCCTTCATCACGAAGGACAGAAAGTCCTTGAGTTACAACATAATGGAGCTTGCCCACTGCAGTCATAATTCGTAATATCATGTCATGTGACTGACACGATTTCACATTTTTGCAGCGGTCACTGAGGGAAAGAAGAAGAGAAAAGAAAAATAGCCGAGGGCTGAAGGCCAAAATTATTTGAAAATTATTTCACCTGTCTTACAACTGTCGGTATTTGTGGGAGTGATGGGGAGAATTGCCAACAATAAATGGTGAAAACAGCCTTACAGCGTTGCTGTGAAAGTTCCTTTGTATGTGCATTGTAACATTGCATGGATATATGAAAGGGACTGACCTTATGGAGTGACCTCCAGTTCTTCAGATAACAGATAATCAGAGTTGGAAGGGACCTTGTAGGTCATCTAGTCCAACCCCCTGCCCAAGCAGGAGAACCTACACCATTTCTGACAAACGGCAGTCCAATCTCTTCTTGAAAGCCTCCAGTGATGGATGAAGCTCCCACAATTTCTGAAAGCAAACTGTTCCATGGGTTGATTGCTCTCCCTGTCAGAAAGTTTCTCCTTATTTCTAGGTTGAATCTCTCCTTGATCAGTTTCCATCCATTATTCCTTGTCTGGCTTTCAGGTGCTTTAGAAAACAGCTTGACCCCTTCCTCCTCTTTGGGCAGCCCCTCAAATACTGGAAGACTGCTATCATGTCTCCCCTGGTCCTTCTCTTCATGTCCCTTTCTTTCTAATGACAACGTTGCAGTCATGAAAAATGTTAAGTCAAGGACTACCTGTACAGTCCACCTTTTCTCATTGTGATTGGCAAGTGTCAGTGGCTGCACAAATACTGGTGTTTTTAAATAAACAGTGTTTCAGAACGAATGGCTTACTTTATTGCATGGCCTTGAAAATGGCACATTATTGTATAGTGACTTTCGTTGGACATGGTTCCACTGCAAACAACTCACTGCTGAGGGGATGACCTCAGAAAGGAACACTTTATCTTCTACATTATTTGTATGTCACATTAGAATAAGAATAGAAGAGAGCTGGAAGGAACCTTGGAGGTCTTCTAGCCCACCCCGCTTCTGGACTCCATTGCTTCCTCCTTGGAAGAGCTTTAAGAAGCACATGTTCAGACGTCCCACAACTCCAGGAGCCATAAGATGGTTCTCTGCTTCTCATCCTTGAGACAGGTCGGAATAACAGAGTTAGAAGGGACCTTGGAGGTCTTCTAGTCCAGCCCCCTGCTCAAGCAGGAGGCCCTATACCATTTCAGACAAAGGACTGTCTAGTCTTTCTTCTTAAAAACCTCCAGTGATGAAGCACGCACAACTTCTGGAGGCAAGTTTTTCCACTAATTAATTGTTCTCACTGTTACGAATTTTCTCCTTAATTCCAGGTTGCTTCTCTCCTTGGTTAGTTTCCACCCATTGTTCCTTGTCCTGCCCTCAGGTGCTTTGGAGAATAGCCTGACCCCCGCTTCTTTGAGGCAGCCCCTCAAATACTGGAATACTGCTATCATGATAACCCTGATCAACGGTAAATTACAGCTAAGCATGTCTGAAAGGACTTGGCCTTGTAGAACAGGGGTGTCAAACTCAAGGCCCGGGGACCAGATCCGGCCCGCGGGGTGATTAGATCTGGCCCGCAGGGCCACCCTGGAAATGGCGAAAGACTGGCCTGCGGTGCCTCTGCCAGCAAAAACAGAACTCTTGAGCTCCGTTTTCATTGGCAGAGGGTTACTTACAGGAGGCCGTTGCAGCCGAAAACGGAGCTCAGGAGCCTGTTTTCTCTGGCCGGGGGCTCGGGCCACCACAGGAACCCCTGACACGAGTGATGTCGAGCTGACCACACCCGCTCTGGCCACGCCCACTCTGGCCCTACGAGATAAAATACAATCCTGATGCGGCCTTCAATGAAACCGAGCTTGACACCCCCGTTATAGAGTGACCTCCGGTTCTTCATGGGCCTTCCTTTCTAATGACAATTAGATGCCGCAGCCATGAAAGGTTGGCTGTGGGTGCAGTTTTGCTGAAAACCAGAAGTTATTGTTGTACAGGAACTTGTGGCTGTGTTGACAAATGCTCGAAGTGCGGTCACACAACCACACTGGGTGCAACCATTAAAACGTCCAATCCAGATCATAAGTCCCCTTTTTTTTCAGGTAGGTCATAACTCTGAACGGTGGCAAGCAATTAGTCATAAGTCGAGGACTACCTGTTAACATCATCAAGAGCACTGATGATGTTACCTAGTTAGGATAATGAAACATCTGCAAGAAAACTGCCAAGTCCAGCCTACCATTCAACTCTAAAATATAAATATTTTATCTTCTACTAGAAGGATATACCTGTGCTTCGCTACAAAACTATGTGATCAGGCAAGTTTTGGGGAAAAAAAATAAGGGGAAAAAATTTCTGCCTCTGCCTACCACAATCCATCGGTATTCATCTGGCTAATCTCCTGTCAGTGTGTGAGAGTTGAGGGCTGTTTGGAAACTGAAACAGTATTTGCTGTGCGAGCAAGAAGACAGCAAGGAGCCTGGGTGTGGCTTAGCTCAACTGCAGTTGAAACAGGCTTCTTTTCAGGTGGGGAGGGGGAGTAGAACTTCTTAGCATCAGAGCATGTTAATAATAATATAGGAAATACTAATGGCTCTGGTGGTCATTTTGAAAAATCCTTTCTTAGTGAACACCTAGAAGCCAAAAGGAACATACGTGCCAAATTTCAAGTTTGAAGGCATTGCGGTTCTGGAGATTTTGTGATGATGCATGAGTGGTATTTCACTTTTTTATATATATAGATAGATTGGAGATCCAGGTATTTTCTAATCCGCCGCTGGCGCAGTCCAAGAATTTTTTTCCCCTTTTTGCTGTTTCCCAGTTCAAAAACTCTCTTTTGCGAAACGGCACCCCAGGCGTTTTAAGGCAATTGCCACCCTCATCACAAAATTGCACTCCCAAGAGACACACCCCCGCCGCCTTAGAAAGCACCACTGCAAGATGATTAAAATAAAAAAGTGCTTTCAGTTTTACGGTAAGTTCAACCAAGCCATTCAGGTGAGAGATCAAGGGCCCCTTTCAAGTGGTCATGCGTAAAAATAATCATAGTGAAGTATTGTTTTCCAGGCTTCGGCGGAGAAACTCCTTTAATTCTTATTTAATAACAAGGCTGGGAAATTATAGTCCGGAGCATACAAAGGGTAACAGGTTTCCACCTTGGTTAATGTTGAATGATCTTGGTTCAGCAGGGTAGTTAAATCGGTCTTGGTGATACAGGGAGTCTTCAACTTACAAACATTTGTTTAGGTCAGGGGTCTCCAACCTTGGCAACTTTAAGCCTGGTGGACTTCAACTCCCAGAATTCCCCAGCCAGCTTGCTGGCTGGGGAATTCTGGGAGTTGAAGTCCACCAGGCTTAAAGTTGCCATGGTTGGAGATCCCTGGTTCAGGTGACCATTCAAAGTTACAAAGGCACTGGAAAAAAGTGACTTATGACCGTTTTTCGCATTGACGACGGTTGCAGCATCCCCATGGTCCCCTGATCCAAATTTGAGTGCTTGGCAACCGGACTGTACAGGCAAGTCCTTGAAATAACGACCACTACGGAGCCCAACATTTCTGTTGTTAAGCGAGATATCTGTTTGGTGAATTATGCCCCATTTTACGACCTTCCTTCAGCCGTTCAGGGCATCGCTGGAGTTGATTAGGTTAGTAAGACGGTCGCTAAGTGAATCTGATTTCCCCCCCCCCCATTGACTTTGCTAGTCAGAAGGTCACAAAAAGGGGACCACGTGACCCCCCCGGGACACTGCAACTGTCATAAATGCGAGTCAGTTTCCAAGCTGGAATGCTGGGATGCTGGAAATGTCGTAACTGTGAAAAACGGTCATAAGTAGCTTGCTTTCAGCGCCGCTGTAACTTTGAACAGTCACTAAGCCAACCGTTGTAAGTCGAGGACCTGTATTTATGACGGTTGCACTGCCCAGAGGTCACGTGATCGCTATCCTGGTCGGCTTCCAACAAGCCAAGTCATTGGGGGGGGGGGAGGGACACAGAAACTGGTTCGCTTAATGACCAAGCGATTCACTTAACAACTGCAGTGGCTTGCTTCACATCTGTGGCAAGAAAGGCAAAACTCACTTAGCAACAGAAACCTCCGGCTCAAGTGGGATAGTTCAAAGACTACCTGTATTAGGCATTTAATGTGGAACTTTTTCCAAGCAAGCCAGGAACTTTGTACAAGTAAGTCCTCAAATTACTGCAGTTCATTGAGTGACCGTCCAAAGTTACAACGGCACTCAGAAAAAGTGACTTATGACCATTTTTTCACACTTACGATGGTTGCTGCAGGGTCTCCACGGTCATGTGATCGAAATTCAGGCGTTCAGCCAGTGACTTGCATTTATGACAGTGGCTGTATCCCAAGGTTTGCAACCTTCCAACAAGCAAAGTCAGTGGGGAAGTTGGATTTACTTAACCTTTTTTTTTTGAATTATTACCATCTGGCAGCCGGTACAGGATAATAATAAAAACAAGGACAAATAGGCTGAAAAACAGCTTCTATCCCAGGGCAGGAACTCTATTGAATCTACTATAGTGTAATATTAATGCAATATCAGGGGTTTTCAATTCAATGTGTGGAGTGTGAGGGTTTATTTTCATGGTCATGATGTGCACTGAAGATGGTGCTTGGTTTCATTGTACGAGGCGCAATGACAATAAAGTAAATGTAAACTAAACTAAACCATGTGGCTAGCTTAACAGGTGCAGTGATTCAACTCAACAACTGTGGCAAGGTAGGTCGTAAAATGGGGCAAAACTCACTTAACAACTGTCTCGCTTAGCAGCAGACATTTGGGGCTCTATTATGGTCTTAGGTCAAGGACTATCTTCACGCATTGTGTTGGAGGCACCCAACAATCTGGGCCGGTGATCCAGAAAGGTCCCTCATTGGGAAACTGGGGTCAAAGGAAGAATCTTTCTCTTTAAAGTCCAAATTCTCTGCCTGGATTTCCCCAAGCGGTTGATCTCCAAGCCAACAGGTCATTGTCTGAAATGGTACAGGGCACGGATCTCCAAACTTAGCAACTTTTGAGATTTGTGGACTTCAACTCCCAGAATTGCCCAGCAGCACGGCTGACTGAGGAATTCTGGGAATTGAAATCCACAGGTCTTAAAGTTGCTGAGTTTGGAGACCTTCTGGTATAGGGTCTCCTGCTTGAGCAGAGGGTTGGACTAGAAGACCTCTAAGGTCCCTTCCAACTCTGTGATTCTGACCCGTGATTATTCCCATCGCTCAATGCAGCAGATGGAAATCGCACTCCCAGCATCAAAGTACAGGTTGTCCTTGACTTCCAATCATTTATTTAGTGACCGTTCAAGATTCAGTGGCACTAAAAAAAAAAAAGTGATTTACACAATCCAGGCCTTGCACACACAAGGACTGTGGTTGCAGCTTCCCTAAGGTCACGTGACCGAAATTCAAACGCTTAGCAACCAAGCGTGTATTTATAATGGTTGCAGCATCCCAGAGTCATGTGACAAAGTCCACGGAAGCAGGGCTTGCTTAATGACCTCATGACTCGCTTAACAACTGCACTGATCTCTCTATCAACCATGGTTTAAAAAAAAAAGTCTTCAAATCCAGCACGAGTCACTTAACTGTCTTGCTTAGCGATGGAAACTCTGATTCTAATTACAGTCATAAGCCAAGGACTAATGTCCGAGATATACCGAACAACAGGAAAATCGGGGGCTTTCTCATTCTACCCATTGAATCGCCGATTTAGACCGAGGATACTAGGCCCTACTCCTACTGGCCTGATCCAATGGCCTGATCTCCAAGTAGAGGTTGGATGACCTACCCCAAAATAACAAGCAAGCAACTTAAGATGGAGTTGGAAGCAGTGGTTCAGGGCCTGGGTAAAAGAGTTAAAAAGAATAGAGCCCTCTGTTTATGATGAAATTTAAGATAAAGGAAGAAAGGGAGAAAGGGAGAAAGGGAGAAAGGAGAGAAAGAAAGAAAGAAAGAAAGAAAGAAAGAAAGAAAGAAAGAAAGAAAGAAAGAAAGAAAGAAAGAAAGAAAGAAAGAAAGAAAGAAAGAAAGAAAAGATAGGAAGGAAGGAGGAGGGAGAGAGGGAGGGAGGGAGGGAGGGAGAAAGAAAGAAAGAAAGAAAGAAAGAAAGAAAGAAAGAAAGAAAGAGAGGGAGGGAGGGAGAAGATAGGAAGGAAGGAGGAGGGAGGGAGGGAGGGAGAAGAGGGAGGGAAGGGAGAAATGATAGTAAGGGAGGGAGGGAGAAGATAAGAAGAAGGAGGGGGGAGGGAAGGAGGGAAGGGAGACAGGATAGGAAGGGAGAGAGGGAAGAAACGAAGAGAAGGAAAGGGGAAGGAAGGAAGGAGGGAGGGAGGGGAAGGAAGGAAGGAAGGAAGGAAGGAAGGAAGGAAGGAAGGAAGGAAGGAAGGAAGGAAGGAAGGAAGGAAGGAGATGAACAGATTGGAAGAGTATTAAATGCTAGTAAAATGCTGAAATATTTTGGGGGTGTCACCTTCAATGTTAGGAAAAAATTCCTCTACAATATTGGCATTTGGTTCCTCCGGAAATTGGGATCTTTCCTGCCCAAATCTCTTATCTTGCAAAAAAAAAAAGAAAAAAAAATCACCCCAACCTGCAAAGGTTCCCCTGCAATCCTACCCCACTTCCTCCCTTCTAAAATAAAAAAAGGGGAAAAAAAAAATTAAAATGCCCATCCTTCAAAAACGAACGCGTGCAAAGCCGGACAGGTGTGCAAAGCAACCAAAGTTCACTCTCCACCGCGTCAAAGAGAGTTGGAAGGATACCGAACCACCCCAGCAACCCTCTGCCCCTCCCCCCCCGCCACCACCACGGTTGCATTTGTGGGTCCCTTTATTCCCCCCTCCCCCACCCCATATCCCACCCCACCCACAACGCCGCCCAGGGCCTCCGACGGGCGATATACAGAGGTTCCAAAATGGCTTCGACTCTCCCGGCTTGAAGGGCCTCCCCGAGTTGAGTGCATGTGTGTTGCCCGTGTATGTGCGCTCGTGCTTGCTTGTGTCTGCGTGTGTGTCTGTGCATGCATGCTGCCTCCCAGACGTGGGTAAGGGCACAAAAAGGCGTCGTGAGGCAACCCCGGTGTACCAATTACTGCAAAGGGAGGGCTCCAAGGCGTGGCCCCGGAGGCCTTTCCAGAGTCTGCTGAGAGCATTGCAAGGGAAGGGAGGAGGAAGGAGGAGGAGGAGGAGGAGGAGGGGTTTGGAATGGCTTGCTTAGGGATTGCAAAACACCCGTTTGTGGCGCGTTGCAAGCCCTCCCCCCGTGCCCCCAGCCCAGAGCGAAGTGGCCCCGGGACTCGCTTACCGTCAGGGTGTCATCGATGTAAAGCGGGATCTGCAGCCTCTCGAAGAGGAATTCTTCCTCGCTGTCTCTGCAAACGGCCACCAGCCGCGCCATCTCTGTTGCCGTTTGCTCTGCCTCTTCCTTCCAAAGCCTGAAAAGCAGCCAAACCCAGGGCAAGTAAATATAAGCTTGAGTTCCTCTGCCACACTTTCACCAGCAGGGGGGGAGAATCACCCTCCTTAACCGGGACAGATTCGACAAAAGAGGAAAGTGAGAGGAGAGGAGGAAAGAAAGCAGAGGGGGGAGGAGGCAACACCTCATCTAGGTGCTCCTTGGATGTTTTTTTTTACCTACGGCTTTTATTTTTATTTTTATATATTTTTATTTGAGCCAGAAGAGGGGTGGCTTTCAGGACGTTACCCTAGTTTGAGAAGAAGATACGAAGTGACGTTTGCAAGATTTGGGTTTGGCCAGTCTACAGGAAAGAAGGACCGGGGGTGACATGATAGCAGCATTCCAGTATTTGAGGGGCTGCCCCCCAAAGAAGAGGGGGGGTCAAATTATCTCCCAAAGCCCCTGAGGGCAGGACAAGAAGCAATGGATGGAAACTTAATCAGGGAGAGAAAGCAATCTGGAGCTAAGGAGAAACTTCCTAACGGTGAAAACAATTAACCGGTGGAACAGCTCGCCACCAGAAGTTGTGGGTGCTTCGTCATTGCAGGTTTTTAAGAAGAGACTGACAGCCATTGGACTGAAATGGTATAAGGGTCTCCTGCTTGAGCAGGGAGGGGGGCTGGACTAGAAGACCTCCAAGGTCCCTTCCAACTCTGTTATTCCGACCTGTCTCAAGGATGACAAGCAGAGAAGCACCTTACGGCTCCTGGGGTTGTGGGGTGTCTGAACATGTGCTTCTTAAAGCTCTTCCAAGGAGGAAGGAAGGGAGTCCAGAAAATGTAGGTCATACAGACCGGCTGGAACACACCCATGGCTAAGTACAAGCACTTGAGATTTGACTGCGGGTGTGCGAACTTGCATGGATTGTTTCCCATAGACCCACAACAAAGGTGGGGAAAAAAAGTCAGCAGCACAGATCAACTTGTGAATAGAGGCAGTCCTTGACCCACGGCCACAACTGAGGCCAACATTTCTGTTGTTAAGCGAGACATTGGTTCGGGGAGTTTTGCCCCATTTTACGACCCTTTTTTGCCACAGTGACTTCACCGCAGCTGATAAGTTTAGTAACATGGTTGTTCAGTGAATCTGGCTTCCCCGCTGACGTTTTGCTTGTCGGAAGGTCGCAAAAGGTGATTCCCACGACCTTGAGACACAGCAAAGGTCGTAAAACTGAACCAGCTGCCAAGCATCTGAATTTTGATCATGGGGATGCTGCAAAAGTCGTCACCATGGGGAAAAGACAGTCACACAAGTCACTTTTTTCCAGTGCCATTGTCACTTGAAACAGTCACTAAATGGACTCCTGTTAAGTCGAGGACTACCTGTACATTATGCCCAGATTTCAGGATGATTCATTAATCCAGACCCGAATGAGTCCACCCTCAGCCTGGCCGCACTGAAAAGCAAACTAATTCGCAATGTTGAGGACAATAACACACGGGCAAAACAACAGATACCAACTCAAAAATAAACTGCTCCAAATTCGGTTACAGAAAATACGACTTCAGCAATAGAGTGGTCAGTGCCTGGAACTCACTCCCTGACTCTGTTGTCACAGCCTCAAACCGACAAAACTTTAACCTTAAATTGTCTACCGTGGACTTCACTCCATTCCTAAGAGGGGGCTGTCAACGTTCCAGAAAACCTCCATTCCAACAAATAATTCCGAGACACAAATCCTCTCAAAAGTTCTTTTTTATTTTAGTAAACTGGCACATCTGGGAAATCCCGAATCTGAAAGTTCCGGGTTTCCTTGCAATAAGTAAAAAACTACAAATCCACCCCCTACACCTCTCATGGCATCACATGCCCCAATCACCATCCGTCCCAATTTGAGACGTCCCCTCACCCAGGTGCAGAAACCACATGACCTTGACTTAGAAGAAGAATGCTATTATGTCTAACCACATACACTCCAAGAAATTCCCCCCTCCCATTTTCCCAGGCTCGCGAATGTGGCCGTGTGGAAGCGCCTGGTGCTAATATGGCTTCCAAAGTGGAAAGGGGCATGCATAAGTGCACCAGCATGCCTACCGTCCCTATCCTACTCTTCCCATTTATTCGTACTCAATTATGATGTATATACTTATACCCGTTTATGTTTATACGTTTATAAGTTATGTTCAGACTTATACGTGTTTTGTCATACTGGCTTGACAAACTGAACTAAACTAAATAAATAAAATAAAAAATAAATAGTGTTGCACCTCAATCTGGCTGCTCAGAACTAAGATTAGGGAAAGACAGAGGTACCAGCATTGTGTCAATGTTTCCTCACACGTGAGGCCCTCTGAATCATAGCAGCAACAGAAACACAATTAAAAAAAAATACTTGGCAGTTAAAAACATAGGTGTGTTGGACACCGTGGGGTTGCTGTTAAAACACAACAAAACTGGGGCTTTTCCACTGAACAACATACATAACCAAGCCAATTAACTATGCTTCTGTACCAGGGGTCTTCAAACTTGGCAAGTTTTAAGACTTGAGGACTTCAACTCCCAGAAGTCCTGAGCTAACATGGCCGGAGGAGGAATTATGGGAGTTGAAGTCCACAAGTCTTAAAGCTGTCAAGTTTGAAGACCCCTGGCCTATGCTTTGAGGGATTTTTGGCGCTCTCTGAGTTTGGTTGCTTCCTTGCAGATGTTTCATGACCCAAACCAGGTAACACTGTCAGTGCTAGTCGATGATGACTACTTGATTATCACTGATCATGTTACCTAGCTGGGTCATGAAATGTCTGCAAGAAAACAACCAAGCTCAGAGAGCACCAAGGAACCCTCATGTCAACCCTGAGCTACAAATACTCTCCTTTAGCAACCTAAGCTTTCTTAGTGTTCAGTTTAAACTTATTATATATTGCAGGAACCCAGCTTATAGGTTGGGACAGGGTACACATTCAGAAAATCCAGTTTCTAAAATATATCGTTGCCCCCACCCGTCCAGCATACACATATAAGCCGAGATATCTTTGTGAGAGGAGGGGCACCTAAATTTTAAGCCTGCCTTAAATCTCCACTTCATTATTCTTAGCAAAGGTCTCCCCTCTGGGCTTCACTTCAAAGAATAATAAAGGACTGAAGACTTTAAACCAGCATTGATAACACTCTAAATAACATACGTGCTCATATCTTCTTTACACATTCACAAATTACAGTTCTCTTTACCAGAGTCATTCAGTTTTAAGTTCCCTCCAATTTTCCCTTTTCCCATTTCGACCTATCTGAAAGAAAGAAATTTATTTCACCACATATGTAATAGATGAAATAATGCAGCCTTGCAAAAAATAATAATAGTCCAGTAACACAATTTTAACAGAATGCTAGAGTTGGAAGGGACCTTGGAGGTCTTCTAGTCCAACCCATTGCTCAAGCAGGAGACCATATACAATTTCAGACAAATGGCTGTCCAGTCTCTTCTTAAAAACTTCCAGTGTTGGAGCAGCCGTAACTTCTGGAGGGAAGCCATTCTACTGATAAATTGTTCTGTCAGGAAATTTCTCCTTAGTTCGAGGTTGCTTCTCTCTTTGAATTGCAACCTGGAACGAAGGATAATTTTTTAAAAGTGCTGACCTTCCTCATTTATCAGCCAGAAGACTCAAATCCAGGAAGTCCTCGTTGGCACTTACACAACGTCTGGCCAACAACTTTTAAATTGGTTCCCAATGGAAAGTCAAATGGGTCACTGAACATCCAGTTATAGGAAGACGTATAAATGACTCCATACAAATGTGCCTCCCACGACGACAGTGGACAATCCTGAACATGATTTCCACCTCGCATAGTGCCTGCCGAGACTCTGTGTATACATGGGGCATAGTATCCCCCCCTAGGTGTGATTGCGAGATCCCACATCCAACTGTAGATCACATCATGACCGGCTGTAAGCTGAGGGCATGTACCGGTCCAGTATCTGATTTTTTTAAAAAAAATATAAACGAGGTTGGGCTTCAATAGTTAAGATGGCCTAAACCAGGGTATCAAACTCAAGGCCCAGGGGCTGGATCTGGCTGGCCTGTGGTGTGCTTAGATCTAGCCCGCAGGGCCACCCTGGAAACAGTGAAGGACCAGCCTGAGGTGCCTCTGCCAGCAAAAATGAAGCTTGCTCCTGAGCTCCGTTTTCGCTGGCAGAGGGTAGCAGGAGGCCGTCGCAGCCAAAAACGGAACTTGGGAGCCCATTTTTGCTGGCAGGGCACTCAGGGCAACTGACACGAGTAATATCGAGCTGACCATGCCTACCCCAGACTCCCGAGGTCAAACACAACCCTGATGCGTTCCTCAATGAAATCGAGTTTAACATTGCAATTTGAACATAGCTCTTTTATATTTTATTATTAATTATATTGTGCATATTATTATATTATTTTAACATTTATATTTTATTGTGTTTTACTAATCTAGATGAAATGCTAATATATCTCGCTAGCCCACGTATATGCCATAATGCTAAATAAATAAGTATTCAAAGGTATAAGCTTTTGTGAGCTGCTGCTCAAATGTGTACCCAATAAAGCAAGATGCTGCACACGAAGGCTTAATTTATTAATATTTCTACAGCCACTTGCCTCACAATCGAGTAAATATGCCTTTGAATAAAATGGGTCAGTCAGGACAGGTGCTACGAGGCTCCTTGCTGAATCTCTGCTCCCATAGACTATTCTGAAATGTCTATTCACAACCATCCCCATAAATCCTTATCTACACTCAGGGCCTACCACATATTTATGATGCCTGTGCAAGTATTTTGGGCACTTAGAGGTATAATATCAGGAGAGCCTAGTGGTCTAGTGGTTAAGGCAACTGGGCGAGAAACTGGAAAGCCGAGTTCTAGTCCTGCCTTAGGCGGAAAACCAGCTGGTTTACCTCAGGCCAGTCCCTCTCTCAGTTCTATGAAGGAGGCAGCGGCAAACCACTTGTGAGAAACCTTGCCAAGAAAACTGCAGACTTGCCCAGGCAATCGCCAGGAGACAACACAGATTCAAAGACACACAATAAAAAAACAACTACACCATATAATATGCAAGTCAGTCCTTGTCTTACAACAGTTCATTTAGTGACCATTCAAACTGACAACGGCACTGGAGGGGTGGGGAGTGACTTATGAACATTTTTCACACTTGCAAGTATCCCCATGGTCAAGTGATTTATATTCAGATGCCAGACAACTGGTTCATATTTATGACGTGTACCAGGGTCATCGGATTCTCTTTTGGTGACCTTCGGACAAGCAAAGTCAATGGGGAAGCCAGATTCAACTTAACAACCAGGTTACTAACTTAACAACTGCAATGATTTACTCTAACAAATGTGGCAAGAAAAGTCACAAAACTTAACAAATTTTTCACTTAACAACAGAAATGTTGGGCTCGATTGTGGCCATCAGCCGAGGACTACCTGTATCACAATTTGTGCCAGGGTTGAATTTAACCTTATTGAAAATCACGTCATTTGGGTTCACACCACAGGCTAAGCCAAAGTAACTTCCCACCACAACCCCAAATTTACCGTTTACAAACATAGAACACAGAATCGTAGGGTTGGAAGGAATATTGGAGGTCTTCTAGTCCAACCCCCTGCTCAAAGCATCCTGGGTCAAATGGTGGTGCAGTCTATTTTTGAAACCTTCCGGTGATGGGGCACCTGCCAACTAATTGCAAGCAAGGTGACGGAGAGGAAGGGAACTTTTTCTAGGGATATTTTTCTTTTTTTTGCTGCGCAGAGATAAAAGTAGGACACCAAATAAAGACACCAAACTCCACGCTGCTGAGCCAAAGGCTCTGAATTACAGCAGGACTCAAAAGGCCAAGCCTGGTAACAGCTTGAAAAACCAACTCTAGGAGAAACATGTTTGGTTTTCTAGAACTAAGCAACCTGGAATTGCAAGGCAGGCCAACTTGCAATGCATTTTAGCAACCCAAATCCAGGGCTTTACCAGCAATTATGATGTTTAAGCACAACCTGCACACCTACACACTTACCCAATTTGCCCAAGGGGGCAAAAAGAATAAAGCAAAGCAGCTTGTTTCAAAGCAGAAGAAAAAGTCCTGGTAATTAGCAGCCTGCCTACTTCTTTTCCCAAAAGTTTAGTTTAGTTTACTTTATTGTCATTGCACCTTGTACAACAAAATTAAATACCATCTTCAGTGTACAATTTGACTCTGAAAATAAACACAAACACACATCCCTCACACTCCACACATTGAATTAAAAACCCCTGATATTGCATTAATATTGCACTATATGGTAGAATTCAATAGAGTTACTGCCCTGGGATAGAAAGAGGGTGGTTTGGTTTTTTTTTCTTTTTTCCCCTTAATCGGGGGCTAAATTCACTCTTACTACCTCTCCTTTTGACTTTCCCATGTTCTTTGCATCCCTTCCCCACCTTTGGCATTTCAGATTTTGCAAGGGGGCATTTTTCCCAGGGAGTCTTCAAATAATGGGGAGAGGGGGGAAATGGCTTATTTAAGGGGAAAATGGCTTAAGGAGAAAATGGCTTTTTAAAGGAGAAAATGGCTTTTTAAAGGAGCAAATGGCATTTTTAAGGGGAAAATGGCTTTTTTAAAAAGGGGAAATAGCTTTTTTAAGGGGAAAATGGCTTCCCCCCTCCTTCTCCAGGCAGGAGGGGGATTTCTTTATGCATTTCGAAAGGAAGCAGTTTAGGAGCAGGAATGCCCCCCCTCCCCAGGACAGAAATACATGGAAGGAAAAATATAAATTAATAAGGCAACGAGTAGGTCAAAGCATAACCTTCGCTCTTCCTCTTCTTCTCTCTCCTCCTTCCCCCCCCCCGCCACCACTTACTGCTCCGATAGGCTCCACCTTCTATTTAAATTTACCTTCCTTTTCCCCCCAGCCCGCCTCTCCTATTGGCTGAAGCGGCTGAAGCAGCAGGAGAAGAAACTACCACACCTCGAAACGCCGAAACGGGCGATTATTATTATTTTTTTGGCCTCTCTCTCTTCCCTTCCCCTCCCTCCCCTTTCAGGAGGGCAGCATGGAGCCTCCTCGTCCGGCTTTGGCTCCGCCCCCGCCCCTCCTCCTGCTGCCCCCCCTCCTCTCGCGAGAGACGGAGAAGGCAACCCTCCCGCCTTACCCCACCCACCGCCCCGACCAACCGCTCACCAGGCTCCGCCTCCTGGCCTCCCAAACCCCGCCCTCTTTCGACCCCCTCCTCCTCTCGGCGACTAACTGCTCTTTCAGGGCGTGCCTCGGCTCAAGCTCTCTCCTCTGCCACAAGCTCCGCCCCTTCTCTCTCTCTCTCTCTTTATGTAAATGACCCTTGCGTGGCCCGCCCCTTCCTCGGCCTTCCCCTTCGCTTTTTTCCGCCGCGGGCTCAAATCGAAGAAAGGAGGGTGGGGAAGAGCGTTTCCTTTATATAGGTAAAAGCCGGTAAGAGGCTCCGGCTTGCGGCCTTCTGCGCATGCCCAACGCTGACGTGAAGTGGAATCTACAAGCTTATTCCCCCGCCTTCTTGGGAACTGTCACAAATGGCCCGTTGCCGCCGGTGCGGCGAATAGGGCGCTGAGGTTTTACGCATGCCCAGTAAGCCGTTTCTTCCGCCTCGAGAGAAAGTTCGAGCGGGAAAAAGTGGCGATGAGGCGATGTCTATTTCGCGCTCGCCCTGAGGCGAGAGTGAATTCGTATATAGATCCGAGACGGGGCTGACTTGGGGATTAAAAAACTGGGGCAAAATTGCCCCTTTGGCAGTGTTCCTGAAGAATTTCCCCCCTCATCCATTTTAAATAGCTGCTGGTCCTTAAACTTCGTTGGCCTCTTTAAACCGTTTTGGTTTCTCATACAAAAAAATTATCAGGCGACCTTTCCTTCTGAAATATACAGGTAGTCCTCCAGTTTATTACCACAATTGAGCCCGAAATATTTGTTGCTAAGTGAAACATTTGTTACATGAATTTTGCCCCCATTGTACAGCCTTCCTTGCCATAGTTAAAGTGAATCACTGCAGTTATTAAGCAAAATGGTTCTTAAATGAATCTCCCCCATTCTTTGCTTGTAAAAAAAACAGCGATCACATGATACCAGGACACTGCAACAGTCATAAAAATGAGTCAGTTGCCATTTGAATTTTGTTCATGTGACCATGGGGATGCTGCAATGGTTGTGTGAAAAACGGTCATTAAGATCCTTTTTCAGTGCTGTTATAATTTTCAAAAGTCGCTCAATGAACTGTTGTAAATCAAGGACTACTTGCACCTTAACATTTGAAAGATGTGTATATCCATATCCATATTTTAAAGACTACCCTTGTTCTCCCCAAAACATGCCTTATCAATATTGAAAACAAGGTATAATATATACCTTATTTCCCCTAAAATATACCTTATCAATATTTAAGGTATAATGTGTACCTGCTTTTCCCCCAAATTTTATCTCAGTATTTAAAAGGTACATAATCTGCTTCTTCCCAATATACTTTATCAATATTTAAAAGTATAATGTATGCCTGCTTTCCCCCCAAAATATGCCTTATCAATATTTAAAGGGATAATATATAACATGCTCCCCCCCCACAAAAGAATATATCTTATAAATACTTTTAAAGGAGGTGCAACATATACCTGTGTTGCCCCCCAAATAAATCTTATCAATATTTAAAGAAGCTTGGAGATGCACAATGCCAAATCTGGGACCTTTTCTTGCAATCAACTGAGAAATGGCACAGCAATAGAACAGAAAGATATCTGTTCCGTACAGGTGTCCAGCAGAAGATAAAACCTGAATCTGAAATCAAAAATGGAACGCTTCTTCTATAATTCAAGGTCATACTGACAGCAGATTGGATACCAGCACTCAGGTAAAACTGAAGGAATTAATCATTTACGTCTATTCGGAAAGAAAGGTCATCTTATGATCTTTATCCATGGTTACAGGTAGTCCTCGACTTAAAGACTACAATTCAGCCTAAAATTTCCATTGTTAAGAAGAGGATTGTTAAGTGAGTTTTGCTTCATTTTACAACTTTTCTTGCCATAGTTAAGTGACTCACTACAGTTGTTAAGTTAGTAATACAACTGTTAAGTGAATCTGGCTTCCACACTGACTGCTTGTCAGAAGGGTACAAAATGATTACATGACCCCTGGACACTGCAATTGTCATGCGTCAGGTGCCAAGTATCTGAACTTCGAACACATGACAACTACAGGGATGTTACAAGTCCTTAAGTGTGAAAAAAAGGGCAGTCACTTATTTTAGTGTTGTAACTGTTTACTAAACAAACAGTTACAAGTTGAGGACCACCAGTATATTATTGCATTCATAATATAGATCAACCTGGCATTAAGCAGTTACAGGGTTGAGGTTCTAACAAAGCTTGGCTTGTACCTGGACTGCTAGTTAGTACCTAGCTTCTAGCCTGCCAAATATTTTGCCATTCCATTTGTCACTCTAGGGGTTGTAACGACTCCCTTGCTAGGCTCCTTCATCTAGCATTTTAGCATCATAAATAAATTGGAAGTGGCATATCACAACGTAAAGCATCATTTTATTTAGAAAAGAAAAATAGCCAAGGGCTGCAGACCAAAAGTATTTGAAAATTATTTCACCTGTCTCACAAGTGTCGGCATTTGGAAGTGATGGGGAGAATTGCAAAAAATAAATGGTGAAAGCAGTCTTAGTGTTGCCATGGTTCCTTTGAATGTGGCATTGTAACATTGCATGCATGTATGAAAGAAACTGACCTTATACAGGGACCTCTGGTTCTTCACATCCCTTTATTTCTAGTGACAATTAGACACCACAGTCATGAACGGATGTAAGTAGAGGATTACCTGTACAGTTCGCATTTTCTCATTGTGATTGGCAAGTTTCAGTTGCATAAATACTGATGCTTTTAAATAGTGTTTCAGAACAAATACAACAAATGGCATGGCCTTGAAAATGGCACATTATTTGTATAATGACAGTTCCACTGCAAACAACTCATTTTTGAGGTGAGGACCTCAGAAACGAGAACGTTATTTTGTACATTATTTGTATGTAGTTGATGTTTTTTCCCCAATCAATAGTAAATTACAACTAAGCTAATGTAGGTAGAAGCTGATCCATTTCCAGAAACCTAAGTAGAACGGCCGTCTTTAATTTTTATACTTTGATTCACCTTCTGTATTCTAAATTGAGGGTCCAAAACCAGCCTAAATTTATATGTCAGCTTGGCTGAGTAGAAACAGTAAAACAAGTGTAAGAAACCTTCAAGCTACACCTGATCCCCCAGCACTCGTGTTCTGATTGCACCATTGAAATATTTTTTTTCTAAAATAAGAATAAAAACAGGTGCCTTTGTCTTTATCAATTGTATTCTTTAACCCCCTACCAAAAAAAATTGTCCCAACCCACGCCAGTGATAATGGTTTTTATATTTCATGATGTCACAAAAGTTTGTAAACATCACATTATTGACAAGAAGTCTTCTGTTGTTTAAAATAATTCCCTTCCATTTCCCAAAAGTCAGAAATGGGGTATTAAATATCCCAGTTTAAAAAAAACAACAACCCATCTTATGCATATATATCCCAAAACTAAGGAAAAACACCCAAGCTTTTATATTTCATAATGGCATTGCAGCTTTTATCATTTTTATTGGCAATATTTTTTGTACCTTCAAGTCAATGTTGATGCCTGGAGACTGCTTAGACATGTCCTGCAGTTTTGTAAATTACCACCATTTAAAAATTATATTTTTTGCTTGCAATATATACATAGCTAAACAGTTTGTAAACATATATAAATGCACAATTAACATGGCAGACAGTGTGTTGCTGTGCATTGTATCAAAGTGCATGTTTACAAGACCAGTTAAAACATTGGCTAGCAAAAAATGCAGAAGCTGGTTTTTGTTCACAGCATTGATCATGCACATACTCTGAGATTCGTTTTTTCTGTGCCGAAATTCCAAATCAGTTTTTTTATATGTTGATGAGTGCAGAATGTTCCAACTACTAGGAATATCAGCCCCACCCACAAGCAGCTTTGTGAATACGAGAATGAGATCAACCACTAAAAAAGAACTAAAGAGGATCAAGCAGCTAGCAACAATCCATATACAAAAAGAAAGGTTTGCCATTCGTCGGGACACGTTGTCAATGTACATCTGAGCAATATAGAGACATATAAAAAGGAGAAAAATGGCCTGTAAAAAGTAGATGATTATTTTAAGCCACCCTCTTGCTGTTGTTCTTTTTCCTAACAAAGATAAACCTACTTGCACACTAGCCATGTAGATAGCAAGGTAACCGATGACAGAAAATATGCCCTCTCTGTTGGCATTTAGAAAACCAGTCCTTGAATCTTGCCCATTGCTTCCATGCAAAATAAACATCTTCAGAGGTGTAATCTCAAGAAAGCATTCATAAACCACAGCTAACATTACTGCGACTATCCAGGCTTTGTGCACGGGGAAGAGAGTCAGAAGAAGTGATGCACCCATTCGTATAGCAGCTAAAGTGAAGAAAAAGTTCCAGTGCACACCATATTCGGTGACATGCTCATAATAGTCAGCTGCTTTAACGCTCATTAGTCGTCCAAAGCCAAGGAGAAGGAGGGGCCATATGGTCAACAATTGCCTTGTGAGATAAAAGAAGTTGTGTTGGGTTGCACCAGGTTTCAGCCGAACTTCTGGACAAACCACACCATTTCCAAAAACAAATATTCCAACTCCCAAATCCATCACTCCTGTCCCATAAGACTCTGTTTTGGCATACCTCCGGGGATACTGTGGGAAGTCTACAGCCAGGATGCTAATGGATGTCCATAAATTGATGAACACTCGAACCGAGGTTATGGAGGGAATGTATTCTGGGTCCAAGTTGGTTCTCAGAAAATCATCTAAGATTCGCTTAAGAGACACTTGGACATAATTTGTCCGTTTAGTAAAAATGACAAAAATCAAGCCCGTGCAGAATGCCGTAATGGAGAGGACCACAAAAGGGAGTATGGAAGCTAAAATTGTACAGGAAAGTACTAGAGGTACAATTAAAACAGTGAAGTCTAGAAAAAAATTACTATACACCGAGCATAAAGGTCTTCCATTGTGGAGAAAATACAAAATTAGGAGCAGTCCTCTGGTGAGAACACATAATGGTGCAAGAGGTAAGCCAACAGAAATTTCAAGTAACGTCGTTCCATTTAGGTTACTTAGAAAGGCTTCTTTTACCAACCGCTGTGACATTTTTCAGCCTCTGCAAAGTTATATTTAAAACAAAAATCAGAATGGCAAGAAAATTAAAACAGGAATCAAAAGAAAGCATCTGGGTTTACTTAAAAATAGATTCCCACCTTTCAAAGACTACTTTCCAGTTTCTCAATGTACAATAGAGAATTATTGGACAAAACAATGGACAATACATTTGTTTTGCGTACAGTTGATGAAAAATATCAGTTAGCAATAATGATCTCCCCAGCTAGTCCTCGGCTTTTGACTGTAATGAACCCCAGAATTATGACTGTAAGTCATGCCAGTTATTAAGGGGTTCATCACAAACAATTTTGGGAAGCAGACGAGAAAGATCTGTGCAAGAAGATATATTCTGACCAGAGATATCATTGTGATCCAGAAAGGACCACCACAATTTAGACAGAAAAACTAATAGCCCTTCAATTAATAAAACTAACCCCTTTTTCCTTCTCATTTTCAATTCATCCCTTGGTGCATTTCAACTCATTACTTCTCCATATAATTACTGGAAGAGAAAATACTGTGTGAGAAAGGTAGAACAGAAGTCAAATAAAGAGATATAAATGTAATAAAAAATAAGTACTTCTTTGCATAAGCAGATAATTCAAGGAAGATTCATCGCTGTTCTCAGCATGTTTTTTTCTGTCTAGCAGATTCCTTAGAAATTCCTTAGTCTGCTGAAAAACAAAATAGTTATTCTTTGAAATCTACAAATTCAAAGAAATATTGCAATGCATTCTGATTGACAAGGCATGTACAACTCATAACAAAACATTGCTGTACAAAATGTGAAGGGCTGCTTTATCGTGTTCCAGTAAACACGTTTGGTTTTACTCCATTCCATTCCAATTCTGTTTATTCCCAAACTGGTCTAGACTGCTGAAATGCTAATCTCTTTTTTGGGGCTCATTACTAAATATGAAATTTGGTGTTTAGGTTTTTCTCCCTATAAAGGAAAGGGTAGAGAATGATTAAAATGTCAATGCACATAATAGTTATCTTATTTGTCAATCAGTCGTGAACACATTTTGAACTGCTGACAATAAAAATATTTTAAAAACAATAAAATCAAGCAAGCAATTAAGTATTCAGTCAGACACCAGCACTGCCCAGTTGTGACAAGAATTGCAGAAAACTTAAAATATTTAAAATTAATTTCCTTTTAACAGGAACAGTTAAAATAAATTTAAAATTCAAACTAAATCCCCTTGGAAGCTGCTTTCTAGGCAGCAAGTGAGTCTGGACCCTGCCCTTCTGAAACAACTAACAAATAAATACGAGCTTACAAATATCCCTATATTTTGACTATTAATTCAGACAGGCTGGGAGGCGGCAGCAGGAAGAGAGAAAAGTTTAAAATCCAGTTGAATGTTATCCATTTCTTTGCATTTTTCAAATATTCACCCGGAAATGCTTTGAAAGAATAACCTACATGAGTCACCAGGAAGAACAACTCCTTAAAAAAAAAAACAACCCAAATAGGACTTGACTTGAGTTGCTTAAATGAGAATCACGCAGTTTAGAGAGAAGAATTGCCCTTTCAAAAGAATATTACATTTGGACGTCTGGAATAGTTTCTTCTTTTGCCTTCCGCTGCGGACTATTTTAAACTTCAGCTTGCCACAGCACCGTACACAAAAAAAGTAAAGGAGGAATCCGTTTCCTAGCGACATTTTCATCAGCAAATATCCTCCTAAACCGTACTGCCTGATTCACCACGCTGTTTGAGCAACGAATGCTCGTTTCCTATTAAAAATCCAGAGGATTAAAATGATACGCAAAATTATGTTCTGATGATAAGTATGTGGATTTTTTCGCGTCCATCTAAATCAGAGCCTTACTGAATCTCAGTGAACTCAGCCATAGATAAGATCAGACACCGAAATGAGGTCTTCGTTGACAAGTGGTTTATTCTAGGGCTTGTTAAAACTGGGACCCAAACCTCTACATCCATTTTTTTTTGCAGAGAAAGTTTTTTTTTTTAACCCCAAGTAGGAAAAAGGTCTTTTCACTTACATTTATAACATTTCGAGCATCTCTCCATTTAGCTTGGGCTAATGGACCTACAGAAACCACGGCTTTTGGTACTTATTCTAACCAGGTACCAAAGCCTCCCTCCTGCCCTTCCTTTAAAATCTGGAACAACCCAAAACCGGCAAATCCTTCGCTTAGCGTCTCCACCCGCTTAGAAGCGATTCCTTCAGATTTCAGATGTTGAGTGACATCTTCACCTTACGAAAACTGAATCCCT
The DNA here is from genome assembly GCF_049901715.1 of Pseudonaja textilis. Taxonomy (NCBI): domain Eukaryota; kingdom Metazoa; phylum Chordata; class Lepidosauria; order Squamata; family Elapidae; genus Pseudonaja; species Pseudonaja textilis. Next base: position 7,627,087 of record NC_141990.1, on the reverse strand, counting down.
TTAAGTAGAAAGCTAGCCCTTTAATCCAGCTGTTTTATTCGAAGGACCGCGCGTACGTCCTTGTAATACAAAGAATTACAGGCAAAAATCGACGAAACTTCGCCTTTTGCGAAGTAGCTGGGAGAAAACGCAAAACCTCGAGCGCTATTCGCAAAGCACGTGATACAACTCCCGATCAGATCTTTCCACGAGCCACGTGTTGCATTTTCCCAGGGGTTGCGTCTTTCGGGGAGTTTTAACTTTGCAGACTGCAAGACTTTCCCACTCCCGACTTCCCCAGAGGAAAACGCGCACTCCTTGCAAGAGCCCTCCGCCACTGTCCTTCGCTAACCTTCCCTCCCCAGAAAAAAACGCAGGGGGCTTTGGGCTCCGCAGGCGGGACGCTCAATCCCGGCAGCCAAGCCTTTTGATGATTCAAATTCAGCAGCCTCCGCCTCTTGCTCCTGCCCCGCCTTTGCCTGGACTGGGACCGGTAGGGAGCAACTTCAGCCTTCCTTCCCCGGTTGTTGTTAGAGGACATTTCCTTCGGCTTTCCCAGGACCACCACGAAACTCCGATTCTAGCTTTATCTGCTTTCTATATCTATCTATATGCGGCGGGTGAGTCAGATTGGGCAATATTACGATCTGTTTTCTCCCCCTCCCATCTCCGTGGCTGAACCAGAGCACTGATTATTCCGTCTGTCCCCTTAATATGCCCTCAAATCTTGAGAAATAAAAGGAGATGTAAAGGAGCAAGAGTTCTGCTGCGCATGTACGAAGTTCCTTCTTGCTTCCCAGGAGGAAGCTAAACCGTGGGAGGGGAGAAAACTTGGCAGAAGCAGTGTTTTTGGAAAAAGTTGCCAGATTGTATAAGAGAAGAGACAACTAAGAGGCCCGGCTTTCCTTTAATTTCAACATTTGAAAAAAAAAAAAAACTTTTGTAGCAAGTTATCCAGTAGTAACAGTAGGTTAGGGTTAAAAATAATGGCTAGGACCCTTTTGTTAATACATTAAAGTTGACCGTAGCTTTGAAACCATACTGACTTAACTGTAGCTCACAAGATACACATTAAAAAATAAAATTGTCTTTTGGTGTGTGTTGGTGAGTCAACTCAAGTATATATTTATATGCAACTCTTTGCAGTCAAACTAAAAGTGCTGGAATTTAAATACCAAATTTTAAATTCACCAATGTCCAAAATAAGCTCATTCACAAAATAGTTCCAAGTGGTCTGCCTGATACTTGTTTGATGAGTACAATGTCATAACTCAGTGGAACTTTTATACCCAAGAATAATCTACCACCAGCATGTGAAAAACTTAAATATCCTGCTTGTAATTTTTAAAGTTACAAAGCCAGAGGCAAGTGGCTTTTTTAAAAATATGAAATGTTTATATGAAAAACCCCATAGATTTCAATAGGACTGTCTTATATTAAAGATTTAGGTTTAATGAAAAGGGTGAAGGCATCTGGGGAATTTTGAAGGCTGTTTGAGATTGTTACCTTTTTAAAAGTTTGGCATAACAGGTGAAATGTAAAATCTTGACCAAACCTTGTTTATGGCTACACATGGTATACAAACCCAATTAAATATATTATGTTGGATACATCATGACCACAGCCTCATATTTGCTATCTGAAATTCTCCCACTAAAAATCTGGGACAAAAGTCTTCTAACCTCAATCAACTTGTGTTGCCAAGCCTGGGTTGGGTTGCTTAATAATGGAACCCCATCATCCAACTCAAATCCAGGCCTTGTTGCCATTTTTCTTTGAAACTGTGGTGGCTTTCTCTGGTTATCTTTTTCTTCCTTGAGGAATATCCAGTGGGCAAACTTGGCCTAAGGCTAAGTCTGATTTTTAAAAGAATTATTGCTGTTTGTTTTTTTTAATTGGAATTTGTGCTACAATGCTGTAGTAGTCTTCTGTGTCCATCAGCTTCTCATTAGATCCATCAATGTGAAGGGTTTTTTTTTCAGTCAAAGAGCTTATATCCATTGTTTATACTGCAATTCCACTAATCTTATTCAGTGGGCTCCCAGAAATATTATGCCCCCTAAATGAAGTTCTAATCTAAGGCAGGGAAAAGGGAGGACAAGCATTAAGAATTAAATATTCTGATTCAAGAAGATTGTTTTTATATCCCTAAATCCTGAATTTTGAATGTGTGTTTTGTTTTAAGCCAGTTTGGGGTGAGGCGGAGAAATTTTGTTTACGGCCCTTTGTATGGATTGTAGGTTATTTGAAGGACAGATATAATTCACAAAAAGCCATGGTATATACACAGCAGTAGATCTTTAAGGCTAGAGTACCTTTATTGTTATAAACAGTACAGTAGATTGTTCTTCTTGGCTGTTTTATGGTTTAGCTTGATTTAAATTAAATTATAAAATCTGAAGCTAGTGCTTGTTGACTTGATTCATAGAGAGAGAAAGAGATGGGGGAGGGGGGACAGAGAGAGAGGAAGAAAAAGGGAGATGGGAGCGGGAGGAAGAGAAAAAAGATGAGAGGGAGACAGAAAGACGAGAGTGAGGGAGATAGAGGAAGAAAGAGAGAAATGGGAGAGAGGGAGGGAAAGAGAAAGAGGGAGAAAGAAAGAGGGACACACACACACACAGATACCTGTTTTCCATAGAAAAGAAAACACAAGGGAACCACAAAACCTGAGTAGGTGTGGCTGGGAGGGTCAGTGACTGAATGTTGAGTTGGCCATGCTTACCCAGGTATTGTGGCTCCTGGTGTTTTGTTTTCTGTGGGAAACAGGTCCAAATGGCTCTTTGAGTGTTTAAGGTTGCAGACCCCTGCCCAAGAAAATACTTGAGGTCAGTGCTAATCCCTTCCTTTGCACTGTCTGGATTGGTAAGAGGCAAAGTGTGAGCGCATTTGCATATCGAATAAAGGAATCAAATTCTAGTCATCAAAAATTGTTCAAGGTAAACCCAGAGGCAGAGTATATTAACTGCATTGGTTGGCAAAGAAGACATCTGGGCTTAATATGATGGATAAATTCAGCCATTGTGATTTGTACAGAAGATCTGCGCTGTAGCTTGGCAATTTATTCCACAAATCAATCATTATAAACCATGGTTCAATTTAAAACTGATCCCATAGGCTATACTTGTACACTATGCTAATTAATGGTGAATATTATTAAGGTTTCCAGAATTAGTATTTTTCCATGATTTTCTCAGCACATGCAACTATAAACATTCTTTCCTATGTTTTACGATATTTATATGTACACTGTGAGCTTATGCACCAGAGACAAATTCCTTGTGTGTCGGATCACACTTGCTCAATGAAGAATCCTATTCTGTCCTGTCCTGTTCTGTTCTGTCCTGTCCTGTCCTCTCCTATTAATCCAACAAATATTATTTGGTTCTTACGTACCTCTAAGCTGAAACTCTGATATACAAAACAGAATGTTTAATTCAATTATGGCTTATATGTCTTGTTTCTTACCTGCTTACCTGCTTAAAAATGGCAATGCAAAAAATGGACATTGAGATCTTTGTGAGCATTTTCTCTGGGCAAATTTGCAGAAAATTTAGTGTTTGCCAAATAATAACAACATTGACCTTGTTTTGTCACACAAAAGCTAACAGAGTCAGAACCAATTAGCTTTTGTAGCGGGGACTTGAAGGACTATAATTAGACTTCTTTTTCTTCTGTTCAATTGTGTCCAGTTCTCAGAGACTACCTGAACAAGAGACCCTGCAGTTTTCTTGGTACGATTTTTCAGTTGTTTGCCATTATTTAACTTCCTAGGGCTGAGAGAAAGTGACTGGCTCAAGGTCACTCAGCTGCCTTTATGTCCAAGGCAGAACTAGAACTCACGCTCTCCTAGTTTCTAGCCTTCTTCTATGCGGAAGAAGGGAAACTACTTCTAGGCAGATATAAAACCTTTAGGAAAAGAAATAGGTTTTTTTAATTCAATTTTCTGCTTAAAATATATGGTAATAATGATTACAGTATAATAATGTTAGAAAGAAACTAATATAAATTGTATTATTGTACAACATAATTCTTTGTGAAGAAAGGGAATAATCTTAATAGAGAAAATAACAGCAGGGGAAATATAAATGTACTCTATGCATGTAATAAGCAAGCATCCAGTGTAGTTTAAAGCTATTATTATCTGCCAGTTGCTCTGAAGTGGAATGAAGCTAGCAATCAAAAAGTATGTTTTCACACTTTTTCCCTCCTTGTCCTCATAAAACTTTCCACAGACCACACCCATGTAAAATTGTTCTGCCTCTGTTTTCCCTTCAGGCATTCCTCCTCTCTTTGCTAATGTGCGTGTAACAATCTGGAAACAGATCTGTTATATTGGAGAAAAATCATTGAATTATCTTCAACCCCGGCAGTCCACAACAGTAGCCGTGTGTGTTGTATGTTTTGTAAACAGCTGCTTCACAGGTTTCAGGTTAGGATGAACGTGCATAGTTGGTCCCTCCCTTTATAACACTTACCAAACTACATTGAAGATTTGGAAAAAAATTAAAAGTAAATACAATTTATCTGCAAGAAACACATATAAGAAAAAAACATGTTGGTTTGAAAAAGCCTGATGGAGTAATTTTGATGATTAATCGACAATTAAACCCAAACTGTTCTTCAGATGAAAATTGGTAGGTATATGGTAGTTGAAGTCAAAATGCAAAGGATTAATACTATACAGGTAGTCCTCGACATAAGACTGCAATTGCACCAAAATTTCTGTTTCCAAGTGAGACATTTGTTAAGTGAATTTTGCCTCATTTTATGATCTTTCTTGCCAGAGTTGTTAAGTGAATTCACTGCAGTTTTTTAGTTAGTAACTCAGTTGTTAAGTGAATCTGGCTTCCCCATTGACTTTACTTGTCAGAAGGTCGTAAAAGGGCAACACATGACCTCAGGATACTGCAACTCTCATAGTGTCTGAATTTTGATCGTGTGATCATGTGAATGCTACAATAATTGTAGGTATGAAAAACAGTGATAAGTCACTTTTTTCAGTACCCTTGTAACTTTGAACGCTCACTATGAAACTAAACAACGCTGTTGTAAGTTGAGGATTACCTGTAATTGTTGGTCTTTGCATACAAAATGATGACAAGAGTTCATACAATTAGTGCTGAACAAAACCATACAAATTATACTAGTGAATGCCTTAGAACTCTGTTTCTCTTCTCATCTTCTCTGAGCTGGAGAAGTTTTTTGGATGATAAACTAAATGTCTTAGAAGAAAATCAAGAAAGTCCAGCTGCCTCTTGAAAAAAAAAACACTTTTGGGACAGGGCTCTAAGGTCGGAGCTGAAGAAGCTTCTTGGATGAGAAGCAACTTTGGGGCAATTATGATCTGGATGACTGAACATCTCTATAGACTCTTGAAGTTCTGTTTGAGTTCAATTCATCAATCCAATTCATTCCAATTACTGTATGAATCCTACATTTTTCTAAACCAGAATGCAGTTTGATTTACTGAGATTCATGAACCTAGTAATTGTAGGGAGGCAAATGATGTTGCATGTGTCATGATGATGTCACACACATGTAGATGTCATGATGCATATGATTTCATTGTACCAAATTCCTTTGTCAACAAACCTTTAAACTGAGGGTTTAGTAACTACAGTTAGTCCTGAATTTACAGCCATTCTTTTAAGAGAGTGGAGTTACAACGGCTTTGAAAAAAGTGATTTATGACCATTTTTCACATTTACGATCATTACAGCATCCCCATGGTCACCTGATCAAAATTCAGATTCTTAGCTAACCGTATTGAAGACAGTGTCCTGGGATCACGTGATCACCTTTTGTAACCTGAGAAGCAAAGTCAACGGGGAAGCAAGAGTCACTTAGCGACTGTGTTATCAAACAACTGCAGTGATTCACTTAGCAACCATGGCAACAAAGGTCATAAAATGGGGCAAAACTCACTTAACTGTCTTGCTTAGCAATGGAAATTTTGGGCTCCATTATGATCATAAGTCAAGGCACCCATTTAGGCAAGGTAGAATGAAGCCAGAAGGGCAAAATTCATGTAAAATGAAAAGGCAGAAATCACACCAGAATACAAATCTCACAAAGTTTCATGACAGGAATGTGGATTGTTATTATTTTTAAAAAATAATGTTTTAAATTTAGGTTCCTGCAGATAATATCCTGAAGTCTTTGGAATAATATCTCATTTGCATTAGTCTCTTAATGCTTGTATCTCTGCTTTTAGGCTAATGGCTTTACCGCCCATCACAATGGGGAAGATAACTCTTTGGACAAAGAAGTTGAATCTTTTCTGAGTGACCAACAACAATTCTCTTGCATCAGTGACCTTACCAAAGTGAATCCTGTAACCACCACAACGGGTAAGAGTTCAAACACTCTTAAAGAAAACAGTTTGCTGCAGAGCTACTCTTATTTTACACATATACAATCAGGTCGCCTGTTCATGAAAATTCTTCTCTCACTTGAAATCAACAATCAGTTTGCGGTATAGATTGTATTGCCTTTAATATAATTTGATTTAATAGACTCAATTGAGGTGAGGAGTTGTCTCTTGTAACATCAGAGATATTAGTCATTTGAACAATAATATCATGCAGAAATTACAGGTAGTCCTCAATTTACAAGCACAATCAAGGCCAAAATTTTTGTTGCTAATAAGACATTTGTTAAGTGATTTTTGCCCCATTTTACCACCTTTCATTTAGTTGTTAAGTGAATCACTTCAGCTTTTAAATTAGTAACATGGTTGTTAACTGAATCTGGCTTCCCCACTGAGTTTCCTTGTCAGAAGGTTGCAAAAGAGGACAGGACAATGCAACCGTCATAAATATGAACCAGTGGCCAAACATCTGAATTTTGATCACGGGACCATGGGGATATTGTAAGTGTGAAAAACGATCCTAAGTCACATTTTTCAGTGCCGTTGTAACTTTGAATGGTCACTAAGTGAACTGTTGTTAGTCAATGACTATCTATATACTAGAAATTTGGCCATTGAAATGCATTGAGGCCTGGAAATAAAACTGCCTACTTTACAGGTAGTCCTTACTTAACAACTGTCCTGTTTAGCAACCATTTAAAACTACAATGGAGCTGAAAAAGAAGCTTTATGTCCAGTCTTTGCATTTGACCATCACAACATCCCTGCAGTCATATGATAAACACCAGTGGATTTTTACAACTGTTCAGGTCCCGCCTTAGCCATGAAAACCAGCTGGGTGACTTTGGGCTACTCATTCTCTCTCTCAGCCCAGCCCACCTCACAGGGATGTTGTTATATGGGGAAAATAGGAAGAAGAATGAATATTAGATATGTTTGCCACCTAGAGTTTCTCTGTAAAAACAACAAAGGTGCGATACAGTAAATAAAAATTAAAAATGAATAACTAAATAGAAGAAGTGAGATGGTAAGCCTGTTGTGTGTACATGAAGTTTTGCTTAGTGGCAGAGTTGCCCGTCCAACTTGTGGTTGCTAAGTGAGGTCTGTCCGTACAAGAAGTTCATACTGCACTCTAGGATCACGTTGCAGCAACTTTTATTGCCTTTGAAAAACAAGCAGCTTCAGGTAGTTCTCAACTTACAACCACAATTGAGCCCAAAATTTATGTTGTTGAGACTTTTGTTAAGTGAATATTGCCCCATTTTACCATTTCTTACCACAGTTGTTAAATGAATCACTGCAGTTGCTAAGTTACTAACATGGTTGTTAAGTAAACCTGGCTTCCCCATTGATTTTGCTTGTCAGAAGGTTGCAAAAGGGGATCACATGAGCTTGGGGCACAGTGTCGGTCATAAATATGAACCAGTCAGCAAACATCTGAATTTTGATCACATGATCATGGGAATTCTGCAATGGTTGTAACTGAAAACTGGTCATAAGTCATTTTTCTCAATGCCATTTCAATGACAAACTGTTGTAAGTTGGGGACTACCTGTAATGAAGATTGTGCAGTGGCTCAGTGGTTAAACACGCTGAACTTGTCAGCCTGGGTTCAAGATCCAAGCACACAAATGGGGTGAGCTCCCATCCTCACCCCAGCTCCTGTCCACCTAGCAGTTCGAAAGCATGTGAATAGTAGATAAATAGGTACCACTTTGGTGGGAAGGTAACAGCATTCTGTGCACCTTTGGCATATAGCCATGCTGGCCACATGACCTCAAAAATTGCCTTTGGACAACGCTGGCTCCCTTGGCTAATGGCCAATGAAACAGAGATGAGCACTGTACCTTAGAGTCGGACACAACTTGATAGGGGGCAACCCTTAATGGTCTTCAGCAGCAAGAAAATAGGGAAATCATTTGTAATCTGTAATTTGGAGATCTGCTTATTCCAGTCTGGTCATGCTGAATGTTAAAAAAAGAAGTAATTGCTTTACTCTCCAATACAGCTGATTAATGGCCCATTTGCACCCACCCCTATTGCCTTCAGGAGTTTGAATTACAGGTAGTTCTCGGCTTACAACCACAACTGAGCACAAAATTTCCCTTGCAAAGCAAGGCAATTGTTAAGTGAATTTTGCCCCATTTTTTGCTTTTTTTTTGCCACGGTTAAGCAAATCATTGCAGTTATTAAAGTGAATCAAGTGGTCATTAAGTAAATCCAGATTTCCCCCATTTACTTTGCTTATTAGAAGCTGGCTGAGAAGATGACAAATAGTGATCACGTGACCCTGGGACACTACAGGCATAAATATAACGCAAAAACTTGCGAGTTGCCAAGCACCATATGATTATGGAGATGTTGCAATAGTCGTAAATGTGAAAACTGTCATAAGTCACTTTTTCAGTGTTGTTGTAACTTCAAACGGTCACTAAATGAATGGTTGTAAGTTGAGGACTATGTGTATGTCTTTGTGCATAACGCCACTATTTGATATTTGGAATTTTATACACATGAACTCCAGAATTCTCAAGCCAACTTAACAATTGCTGGGGAATTGAAACTCATGATGTCCAGAGTAAAATCAGCTTTGTCTGTCCAAAAAGACATCAGATGAGGCAGAGACTTACTATTCTGTATTTTGAAAACGGTAACTAAAATAGATCATTCAAAAGAGAACAGGTAGTAAACATTGACAAAATGTTCTGCTATCTTTAGTTCTGAGGTGTCTGCAAGCAAGATATGCAATCAGTGTGTTTTATACCAAAGCGGGGTGCAGCCTTGTGGCCATCAACCCCTTCCGTCCGGTTCAGTCTCTCTACTCGCAAGAGCTCATGAACGAATACCACACTGTTGACCATCTTCAGGTGAGAAGATATACCGCAGTGGCTGATTGCTACCTTTCTGAAAAACCAAACTGGGTTTAAAGTTAGATTAATGCTTTTCAATATTGGCAGCTCTAATATGTGTATGGGGACCTTGATGTCTTCTAAGCTTAGTGGTTTTTTGCAGATGTTTCATTACCAAAGTAGGTAACGTCATCAGCTCTAGCATTGCACTCCACAGTTCAACAAAATATTCTCTTCTATCAATCAAAGATGTGCAGGCTTCAACTCCCAGAATTCCCCAAGCCAAGCAAGCATAAAGCACTAAGCTCAACAAGTGCTAGGGCATATTGCACAAATTATGTAATTTGCAGTTGTCAAATATTTTACTTGTCAAATATTTTACATGTTCAATCTTTGTTTACTAGTTTGGCTGTTAAATTTCAAACTAATTTTACTGCATGGAATTTCACAATTGTTTTTCTGATTTGTATGACACTTCAATACAGGCATATAATAAAATATTGCTAGAACCCTTATTTTAAAACAAAGCATTGGACTGAAGCTTTCTGTCATTTAATTTTTTGAAATATATTGGGGGAGACCAATCACAAGCAGTGCAGTGCATAGTGGAGGTGATGAGTTAGGAGTAGAGAGACGCTGCTTTTAAAGTCTCTCTTAGGCATGGAAGCATCTGAATGACTTCAGGTCAGTATTCTTTCTTGGTTCTAACAAACATAGACTCTGTGACAGGTCATCTAATAATCAAAACTTTGCCATCACAATGTGTATTGTAGCTTCATTGTAAGAAATCAGTGAGCACAATGTAAAAAATAATGTAAAATGTAAAAAATACATTGTGGGGAAAATTCAAAGAAAAACTACTACAACAACTACTGTTGGAGCTTAGAAGACACGGCATTGGCAAGAACCAAGGTGTATCCTTGTGCACATGAACACTCGGCCTATCCTAGCTTTAGTTAATTTTCCAGTTCTGGTTCAGTCCACACGGTGCATGTCCAGTTGTGTCCATGAGTGTGTGTGTATCAAAACAGGCAAGACGCAGTTGTGGTACTACTTCCACCATCCATCCAGGATGCTAGTGTTGAGTCCCTTTTGCTGAAAATGTTTCAATCTGCCATTGAATTGTCTGTTTCCATTTTTCTTTCCAATTGCTTGTGTATTTTTTTTCCCTTAGGAATTAAAACCTCACATTTTCACAGTAGCAGAAGAAAGCTACCGAAATGTCCAGAGCCAGATTTCATTAGTTAATCAGTCCATAATTGTTAGCGGGGAAAGTGGTGCTGGGAAGGTAAGATAAGGTGTCTTTAAATCTGTTTTGAGGAAATTTTGCATGCTTATTTTTGGTTGAATTGACCTACAAGTTTGTGTGACCAGCTGATTTTTTTACCTGGATTCAGAAGGTTGCCACTCTAACTCATTTTTCCATGTTAGAACTTAAGGCTTTGAATTTCATCCCCTTCCAGTTTTGCCTTGGATGGAATCAGTTCATTCTTGCCTCTGCATAACTGTAGTTACTGAATCAGGATTAAAGGGAGATTCCAGATCTTGTTAAAGATGGAATTTGATTCAAAATCTGTTTCTAGACATGGACCTCTCGCTGCCTGATGAAGTTTTATGCAACTGTTGCAGCTTCATCTGACATTCCGGAAGGCAGTATAATGGTGGAAAGGATAGAGCAACGAGTATTGGATTCCAATCCTGTCATGGAAGCTTTTGGTAAGTATGATCTTTTTAATAAACAAAATGTTTGCTCTAGCACAGAAGTCCCCAACCTCCGGGCCATGGCCTATTCGGAACTGGGCCACATAAGTGGCATGCCTCCACTGGTCACATGGAACCACCACCACCCCCGCCCCCCGGGCACCAGTCTGCCAAGCCATAAAGGTTGGGGACCAATGTTCTATCAATGGAACAATCCAATTCAAATAAAAATTAAATCTGATCCAGTGTTACTCAATCTTGCCGACTTTAAGATGGGTGGACTTCAACTCCCAGAATTCTCCCTGCTGATTGGAGAATTCTGGGAATTGTAGCCCACCTGTCTTAAGTTTGGAAAGGTTGAGAAACACTGATCTAGTCTGTTCAAACAGTTCCAGACCATAAGTGTCCATAGCAAGCTATCAGACTAATCAGACGTGCATTAGGATGCTATCTAACAAGCTTCCTTCTTTTTGTATCTGCGCAATATTATAATGTAAACATAAAGTTTGTACTGCAGCCCTTTTTGCTCAGACACCTGTGAAAAATGGGCTGCAATACAAACTTTGTTTATGTTACCATATTATGCAGAGGTACAAAAAGAACAAAGCTTGATAGATGAAACAAGTAACGTACTTCTTGGTTTAAAAATACTCCTCAAGGCATAATTCTTACATGTAGTTTTTCCAGCTGATTATAAAGTCAGACATACCCAACTAAAATTGTCTAAACACAGCCATGAATAAAAAAAGTGTGACTGGCTTTCCACGTTGCCCCAAGCAACATTTTGTAAAACAACAACAACCCACAACGGGTTGATTTACAAAAATGTACTAAATTATATAAAGGAGTGGCCACATTTGAGAACCTGGAGGGTCACAAGATATAAGGCAATTAAACTAATTGGGTAAAACTGGTTTGGTAGATGACATTTTAAAAAATTATATTAGTCCAGTTCTGAGCCTTGCATTACTTTCCTGCGTTGAATGATGATATACTATAGAAAAAACAGGATTTTAGGCTACACACACACACACACACACACACACACACACACACACACAAAATAAATCAAGCCAAGTTAACATAGCATGCTATGTTAAATCCCCTTGCATGTTAACATAATGCCGGATCTCTCTTTTACCTGAATTCATACTTCCTTTAACCTTTGTGATAGATAGGTGTGTCTTGCATATTGCCAGTTTTTTGTTAATTTTACAGGAAACGCATGCACCCTTCGGAATAACAACAGCAGCCGCTTTGGGAAATACATCCAACTTCACTTAAACAGGTATTGTCAATTCACTCATATAATGATATTCTATTTTGATGATCTTAACAATTTCTTCCACAACTTTTATTTTGTGTGTGTGTGTGTGTGTATGTGTACATGTACACACATGCGCACACACACATTTGAAAAGTCAATGGACTTGAGCTCCAATCCAACCTGAAGCTTTGAAAAATATATTTGAAAGATGCCATACAGGCAGTCCCTGATTTTTGACCCACATTGCAACTGGATTGCTGGGTTTAAGTCATTATAGTAATAAGTCAAGGGACTCTTATGAACAGACCTGATTTTATGACACTTTTCGCAGCAGTCATTAAGCAATTTGGTGTGGTTGTGAAACAAATCCACAGTCATTATATATATGCTGCCTTCATAAGTGTGAATCATTCTTCCAAACAGGTGTTTTTGGCCAGAAACCAGCAAAGAAAATGCCAGAAACTAACAAAAAAGTCACACATTATGGCCACATGATTCGGGCACTTTGAAACTGATCATAAAGGCATACTGGTTGCCAAGTGCCCAAAATGTCACATGACTGCCATGGGAGGAGTAGGTGGCATGACACTTCATAATTGCCACAAATGCTTTTAGGGGCTATAAAGCACTCATTCCAGGCCTGTAATAATTTCAAGCAGTCATTAAGCCACCAGTTGTAAGTCAAGGACTGCCTGTATTCTGGGCAAGAATTTATGCATAGTGTCCAGGGGTGGGATCAAAACAGGCAAGACAACCAATGTGGCATTAAATTGAAGGGTGGAGTTTGCATCAGGGGTGGAATACGAGAGGGTTAACTACCGGTTCAGGATTTACGAGCTTCCCTGCAGGCTGAGAGCTGTGCGCCTGTAAATCATCAGTACGCTCCGTGCAGAGAAGCAGCCTTTGAAACAGCCCTCTTTTCCTGCTTTTCTAACTGCAGCTGTGCCTCGTTCGGCAGCTGAAGTTGCAAAATCAGGAAATAAAGATCAGGTAAGAGCCCGGGTGGGTGGGCAGGCAAAAACATCAGCAGACATAGAACCGGTTCTATGTCTGCTGCTCTTCAGAGCTATTGATTCTGCAGAGGTGGACAGAACCGGTAGAAACCCACCCCTGGCTTGCATCATGCACAGCATTTGCCATCCTGTCTATTTTGAACACCCGTCAAATATGTTGAGACTACACCTTCCAGCATCCTCATCAATTATGGCCATTGATTGGCATTCTTGAAGTTAAAATCTTTGCTTTTTGCAATCCATTGAGTTGGGAAAGCTTGTATGTGAAGAAGGGCCTTCTGGAATAGAACAGGAAATGTAATTTTGCTGAACTTCCACTGCTCTTAGAGTCTAAGATTTAATTTTAATCTGCCATTCTATAGATCTCAGCTTTTAACAAGTGCTTCCATTCAGACTTTTCTTCTGGAGAAAACAAGAGTTGCTTATCAAGCCCCTCAGGAAAGGAATTTCCATATTTTTTACCAGGTTTGTGTTTTTATTGTGTTTGTTTGATGTGAATCAATAACTTCTTTTAAAATTTGTGTGCATATAGTGATGCTAGGAAAATAATTCTGCTTTGTTGCTGAGAGTCTCAGTATGAGTAATATCCTTTTTTTAATGGAACAACCTGCTTGCTTCTATTGTTTGTGGGAAAATGGTAGGCAGGAATATTAGGCATATTTACTGTCTTGTATTCACACACACACACACACACACACACGAAAATCTAATAATGTTGATGAGAAAGACAAAAAAGTTTAGTTGTAATTGTAATGCAAGTAGTCCTCAACCACAATTAAGCCCCAAATTTAGGTTGCTAAATGAGAAATTTGTTAAGTGAATTTTGACCCATTTTATGAATTTTCTTGCCACATTTTGTTAAGTGAACCAATGCAGTTGTTAAATTAGTAACATGGTTATTAAGTGAATCTGGCTTCCTCATTGACTTTACTTGGCAGAAGCTCTCAAAAACGGATCACATGGCCCCAGGACACTATGACTGTCATAAATATGAACCACTTGCCAAGCATCAAAATGTAAATCACATGACCATGGAGATGCTGTGATGATCACAAGTGTGAAAAATAATCCTGTCACTTTTTTCAGTGCTGTTGTAACTTCAAATGGTCAGTAAGCGACCTGTTGTAAGTCGAGAACTACCTATACCTAGAGACAGCAGAATAGAAGAAAAATAACTGGAAAAATTCACAAAACATAAAGATCTGCAAATAGATGCACAATGATTGTGGCAAAAGGAAGCAAAGGTATTACCAATAGGCATAAGTGTCTTGGGTGCTATTTCAAAACATCTGGAGATGCACTTGAACATCATTGGCAGTGACAAAATCCCACCAGTCAACTGCAAAAGGCAGCTTTACTCAGAACAGTTTACATCCTACAAAGATACCTTTAATACCTCCAGACAAAAACACCCGCCTATCCAGGGTCCTTGGGAAGGACGCGATAGGTGGACAAAAATGCCACATCCAGTCTAAGCATCTGGCGGACCAACCATAATATGCCAGCTAAGTAAAGATTCTTTGAACTGGGCCTGACTTCTAGGAATATTGCAAATTTAGCCATTCTGGGGGTGCAAAAGGGGGTTGCCATTGTCTTCTTTCCATGATTTCCCAATTTATCCTGTAATCCAGGGATTTCTTTGCAGTCTCCCATCCAAGTACTAATCAGATCCATTCTTTCTCAGCTTTAGCTACTAGATGCCTGTGAAACATGTCTAATGGTTAAACCATAGTTGCGTTAAATATTGATCCTGTTGCCATAATTGTGTTAAGCTCATTTAATAACCTAGTTTTTTAAATCTTTTCCATATAGATTGCCTGATTAGTATTAACTTTAGATGCAGAGGGTGGCATGTTGTACAGCTTGTTTGGTTTGGTTTTTTTCCAGCCGATGCCACCACTTAGTTTGTATTGGCTGACCTAAAAAAATGAAAAAGATTCAGATCTGGTTAGAGTTTGGACAGGAAGCCAGCAGGAGACCCCAGAAATGTAAGCTAGAAGTTACCATGTGCCGAATTCAACTTAAGTAAGACTACCATCACTGTACAAATTCAGTAAATGGGTTAATTCAGTAAGCACATTTAGCAAGTTCTGTAAATGCCGCTGTATGAGGATGACAGTCAGTACCTAGGACACAAATGTAGGTTTGAGGGAAATTGCCACACTGTTTTCTTACTTTCCAGATTGCAAAGGGAGCCACCCTGGATGAGCGCCAAGAATGGGATCTTCTGGAGAGCGCACATTTCTGTTGGCTTCCAAATTCTGAAAAGACTCTAGAAGGTAGCATTTGAAAACCCAGATCATGTAAAGACCCTTCGGCTTCTTTAAAGAAAGGGAGGAGATTGACTGTAAGCCTAAATAAATAAAATTTAATGTAATTAATTAAGCCGAGTTGCTGTTACAGAAGAAATGACTAGATGAAAACTGCTGGAGCAAATTCTGAGGCTAACTTTCAAAAAAAGATAAGGAACTATGGTGACAAATCTACCTTTTTTAACTCTCAGCTGTATTCATTTAAAAGGATTTTTACATAATTTCTGAAATACCTTAGTAGGATTATTTAATTGGAGCTTAGTCCCCAGCAAGCTGGGATTTTGGTTTGGTTTTAAAAAAATGTATTTGTTTGTTTATAATTTCTGAGCTACTTCAGTAGGATAATTTAATTGGAGTGTAGCCCCACCAAGTCCTGGGATTTTGGTTTGATTTTTAAAAAATGCATTTGTTTGTTTATAATTTCTGAGGTACTTCAGTAGGATTATTTAGTTGGAGCGTAGTCCCACCAAGTCCTGGGATTTTGGTTTGGTTTTAGAATATTTATTTATTTAGAAAATGTATTTGGCTACCGAACTCGCTCTTGGTGACCCCAGACAGCTATTAGGGATGAAACCCCAATACAAAAACCAATAACCGCTCTCCACCCATCCCCATTTCTCTCAGTACTGCCTGGCCCTGGATGTATAACCTGAGGATTCCCAAATGTCAAAGTTTAATGTTAGAGGCAAGGAAAATACGTTAAGTACAGGAAAAATGACAATATTTTCTTGCTTTCATGAAAGTGAAAATAAGTTTGCTTTTGCCTCATCCATTTTTCATGATTCTTCCCATTTTCTGAAGCAGGCGGAATCAAGTATAGTCTACCTGCAATTTCAACTCTTAAAAGTTATTCTTGCACTTGAGCACTTTGGCCTTACTAGGTTCGTTCTGATTCAGTACCAGTGCATGTTAACTCAGGCTGTTGGTTAAATTGGAGCAGCAAATCATTGTTACGTCTTACAAATCATGATTTGGGACTGCCTTAGAGCCGCCTGATCTTCAGGAGAGAAGAGAGAACTTCCATCTAACAAATGTCTCTTTGCCTTGTAGAAGACTGTTTTGATGTGACTCGGGAGGCCATGACCCACTTGGGTATCGACAGTTTCACCCAGAGGAATGTTTTTAAGGTCAGTTAAACCTTGGCTCAATAGCAGTTGGATTAATTGATAGGATTTGTTGTTGTTGGTTGCAAAGTCGTGTCTGACCCATCGTGACTCCATAGACAATGTTCCTCCAGGCCTTCCTTTCCTCTACCATCCCCCGGAGTCTATTTATGCTCACGCCAACTGCTTCAGTGACTCCATTCAGCCACCTCTTTCTCTGCCATCCCGTTCTTCTTTTCTCCTCAATCGTTCTCAGCATTAGGCTCTTCTCCAGTGAGTCCTTCCTTCTCAGGAGGTGGCCAAAGTATTTGAGTTTCATCTTCAGGATCTGGCCTTCTAAGGAGCAGTCAGGATTAATCTCTTCCTGGACTGACCGGTTGGTTGGCCTTGCAGTCCAAGGGACTCGCCAAGGGAGTCTTCTCCAGCACCAGAGTTCAAAGGCCTCAATTCTTTGGCACTCAGCCTTCCTTAGGGTCCAACTTTCAGAGCCATACATTGCAACTGGGAAAACCAGAGCCTTGACTATACACACTTTTGTTGGCAAGGTGATGTCTCTGCTTTTTAGTATGCTGTCTAGATTTGCAATAGCTTTCTTCCCCAGGAGCAAGCGTCTTTAAATTTCTTGTCAGTAGTCCCCATCTGCGGTGATCTTGGAGCCAGGAAAGTAAAATCTGTCACTACCTACATTTCTTCCCCATCTATTTGCTAGGAATTGTGAGGCCAGATGCCATGTTCTTAGTCTTAGTTACAAATCTGTGATAGGATTTGTTAGGCCACCTAATCAGCACATATTGATCTTTGAGGGTGATTTAGCATATCCTGAATTTCAGCAGCCTGGCTTCATGCCGTTTTTGTCTGTGTTCACAGAGGATGTTTTTTTTTATCCTAGGGTGGGGTTTTTTTCCTTCAAATCTTCTGCTGGTCAGTTTCCAGTAAACTCAGTTTCTGAGTATAGATCATCCCAAAAACATCACCAGTACAGAATACAGAGAAACTAACCAGTTTGCAACCTCTTTTTGTTACAGATACTAGCTGGTCTTCTCCATTTGGGCAATATTCAGTTCTGTGAGTCAGAAGATGAGGCACAACTTTGTGAGTTAGAAAACCTGGCCAAAGGTGAGCTGCCCATGAGCCAGTCCTCCAATCTCAAAACTGTCTAGTTTCAGCTTTGCCAAAGAATCATGGTTTAATTCTGAAGATGGTGTAAAACCAGACATTTGCATCTTATTCAGCAAAGTACGTCATAATACAGATAGTCCTTGACTTACAACAGTTCATTTAGTGATCGTTCCAAGTTACAACGGCACTGAAAAAAGTGACTTATGACCATTTTTCATACTTGCGACTGTTGCAGCAATCCCTATGGTCACGAGATTTATATTCGGGTTTATGACGGTTGCAGTATCCCAGAGTCCTTCTGACAAGCAAAGTCATTGGAGAAACCAGATTCACTTAACAACTGTATCACTGTATCTATCACTACAGATTCCCTTAACAAATGTGGTGAGAAAAGTCGTAAAATGGAGCAAACTCACTTAACAAATTTCTCAACATAAATTTGGGGCTCTGTTATGGTCATAAGTTGAGGACTAACTGTATAATGTCGGATATATACAAATACAGATGTTTGTATCTGTATAAATTGTGTGTGTGTGTGTATGGTTGCTGACTTAGAAAATTTTAGGATGATAAGTCATTTTCCCATTTCATATTTCTGAACCACCTATAGATCAAGCCAAGATATTCTCCTAAGCTTTATATTGTAGAACAGAAATTTATCCAGGCTATTTTAAGAAAAAAGTGTCTGACCCCCTTTTTTTAATGATTCTTTTAAAACAAGGCTTCGCAGAGACTGCTTCCCGGCTTTTAAGAGTACCTGGGGAGCAGTTGTTGGACACACTCAGGATCCGGACGATAACCGCTGGGAGACAACGGCAGGTGTTCAGGAAGCCTTGTCTCAAGGCAGAGTGTGATACAAGGAGGGACTGTCTGGCCAAGGTGATTTATGCCAGGTAAATCGTTATACCAGCATGGCTGGCTGGCTGGGGAATTCTGGGAACTGAAGTCCATACATTTTCAAGTTGCCAAGGCTGAAAAACACTGCCTTGGATACTTCATAAAAGCATCAACTGTTCATCAAATGTCCTTAAAAGTCTGTGTTTTCATTCCTTGTATCACATTTTAAAATGTCATGTATCTTTGTGATATTAACTGATAGATCTCAGTTTGTGCATCTCTCGCCATTCTATTCCTCAAAATCTCTTTCTCTCCTTGAGGAGGGTAAGGTAACCTGGAAGAAAAAGTATAATCTTCATGATTGATTATTAGCTTTGGACTGGGTCTTCAGTCCTGTTTATGACAGACAATTAACAACTCAGTATTTGTGTTTACGGCTTCTTTGTTGCTATGTAATAGCATATCTGGCTGTTTAGAGTGACACAATTTTGCATCTTTCTTACAGGATCTTTGACTGGCTGGTGTCTGTGATCAACGAAAGCATCTGTGCCTCAAATTCCGTGTGGAACAACTTCATAGGTATTATTTGGGGTCATCTTGGATACATAACTGCTGGCAGAAATAGTTAGAATCCACATTAAATAATGTTCTATACGTTGAACCTTCTGCAATCTGGGAATCATCCAGTTTCTTTCAGGGCTCTGATTATTACCTTTACAGCTTTAAATGGTTTGGGATGAGGCTACAGATAATCCTCGACTTATGGCCACAATTGATCCCAAAATTTGCAGTTGTTCAATGAGTTTTGCCCTATTTTACAACCTTTTTGTCGCAGTTGTTAAGGGAACCACTGCAGTTGTTAATTGAAACGTGGTCATCAAGAGAACCTGGCTTCCCCATTGACTTTGCTTCACTCCAGGTCTACTTGATGTTTACGGTTTTGAATCTTTTGTGGAAAACCATTTGGAACAGCTCTGCATCAACTATGCCAATGAGAAACTGCAGCAGCATTTTGTCGGCCATTTTCTAAAGGCTCAACAGGTAATACTTTGCCAGTGAATTTTCCCCAAGGATTCTTTTGCAAGAATCGGTGGTTGTGTCCCAGGGTCTTTGGGCAAATGGAAATCATTTTCTCTGTTATTTTCCTATGATTTTGATTCCCCCAGGAAGAATATGCTGAAGAAGGTCTTGAATGGTCCTTTGTAAACTACCAAGATAATCAAACCTGTCTGGATGCCATTGAGGGGAATCCTGTTAGCATCTTCTCCTTGCTCAATGAGGTGAGTCCAAAGCTTCCGTTTCTTCTTTTTCAAATAAGGTCCATTAAATCGTAATCAGAGCTATCCAAAGGAGAAGAGGCTAAACTGGCACTGTAAGACAATACCGATGCAATGCAAAACAAGGGGAAAAAAAGGAATGTAAAAGGCATGAAGGAGTGCCTGATTTAAAGACCACAGCATTTGTCCCAAAGATGCTTTTTTCAAGAGACATCTGGACTTTCTTTGTTTCTCCTTGAAGACATTTCTCATCCAAGAAGCTTCTTCATCTCTGACTGGATGGTGGGGAATGGAAGGATTTATATTCCTTGCAGACAGCTGGTCATTTGCATTCTTTTAGAGAGTTGTTGAGGCCACTTGGAGGTTTGTCTCTGTCCTCAGGGTCACCTGAGTAGTGCAAATAAGTGTGGAACCTCCTTGGAACTGCCGAAAGGACGTGTTGTAAACAGGAGATGGGTGGTGTCATATCCCTCCCCTTGTGTTGGGTGAAGCCTATTCAGTTTTGACATAGATGGCCTCTTTGACTCCTCTTTTAAACCAGAGGTCCTCTCTGTCCATAATGTGGACTTTGCTATCTTCAAAGACTGAAAACCTCCATAGACATTGACCACGACATTGGATTTCCCCCTTTTTGGACTGCTCCAAAATACTCGTCTATGCCTAAATTTGATTGGCTTTGGTCGTAATTGTCCTCCCCCCCCCCCCTGCCCCACCCCCCCAGCCAACTTTTCCCCACTGTGTCTCTCTTTTCTTTGGCAGGCCTGTCGCCTTAACTGGACTTCCAATGCTGCACAGTTTCAAAGTCGGATTGAGATTGCTCTGTCCAAGAACAGGAGTGTAAGCCGAGACAAATTTAGGAAGGAGCCAAACTTCATCGTATCCCATTATGCTGGTAGTGTCTGCTATCGAATTGAGAGTATGGTGGAAAAAAATAAGGTATGTTTGGTTATCACTTGTGTTTGTTAATTTAAATGAGAGATAGGGAAACCAGTGGTCTCTAAGTCATTTTTTGTTAAGTCTCTAATTGTTTACTGGATGGGCAATTAAAGAAAAGCATCCAGTTTAAAAAAACAAAACTTAGTTCAAGTCTCTCTCTCTCTCTCTCTCTCTCCTTCTCTTTCTCCTGTCTCTGTCTTTCTTCTCTCTCTCTCTCTCTTTCTCTCTCTCTCTCTCTCTCTCCCTCCCTCCCTCTTTCCCCACCCCCTCTGTCTGTCTCTTTCTTCTGTCTCTGTCTTTCTTCTCTCTCTCTCCCTCC
The DNA here is from genome assembly GCF_049901715.1 of Pseudonaja textilis. Classification (NCBI taxonomy): domain Eukaryota; kingdom Metazoa; phylum Chordata; class Lepidosauria; order Squamata; family Elapidae; genus Pseudonaja; species Pseudonaja textilis. The sequence goes on along the minus strand of NC_141990.1, from coordinate 7,606,005 downwards.
CCACCCCCGTTATTATTTTCTGATATAAAAAACCTTGTCAGCCTTTTAAAAGTGAGTTGTAAAAATAGGAAGGCTGCTGCCACAGAGAAGTTCCCTGCACGTGCTGCTTGAATCTTTGGTACCAGTGAACAACACCAATTTAAACCGTCATCTGCTGACCATAGAGGCCAAAAGAACGCAGAAGATACCATTTATTCATATATATGAATATTTTTTCTCACCATTTTCTTTAAGGGACTGGAATAATTTCTCCTGCAGTTCCTCCAACAATAATGTAATGTCATCATCCCCAGAAGATTTTAAATTTTGTTCATAAATGCGCAAATAAACATTATATCTCTGGCTGTTGGTTAGGGTCTCCTTTCTGAAGCTTTTGTGTGGCAACAGCTTTTGCTTACAAACCCACAAAAAAGTTAGACAGATATAAACCTTTCTGTATTTCATGGTTTCTGCCTGTAGTGGACGTACTCCATCCATTAAGCAGTGCCTTCTGATAGGACCTAGGAAGTGGCCTGCTCTATGGTGGCCCCTGTCCTTTGGAACACCAGCCCCCACCCACCCCACCCCCCAAAAAAGATACATTGGAGCGGAGCAAGGACTGGAAATATTGTCAGAAGCACTTTCTGCTGCAACAGTTAGATGCATTTGGAATTGTTCTGTATGTTTATGGTTCACTATGATAAAGTCTGATAATTTGTTTGCTTCTGATTTTTCTTTAAAAATACAGGATCCCATTCCCCCAGAGTTGGTCCTATTGCTGCAACAGTCCCAGGATGCCTTGCTTCAGAAATTATTTCCTGTAGAAGAGACAAACACCAAACCTGACGAAAATCATACAAAGACTCAAGCAAAACCTGCACTTGTCACAGTCGTCTCAAAATTTAAGGTTCGCCCCATTTACAGATTTCAATTTAAGTTGTGCCTCATTTTTTTTATCCCCGTGCTTTCCTCCTACAACAGTGGGCCCCAAAACCTGTATTTGTTAAAGGAGAGGAAGAGGAGGAAGTGAGATTCTCAGAACAGGAGATCACAGGTAAGGGAGGCAGGATGGGATGTTGTACGAATAAAGGACGAATCATTAAACTGTAGGTAGTCCTCACTTACCAACTATTTGTTCAATGACTGTTTGAAATTGTATCAGAACTGAATAAGTCATACAGGGAGTCCTTGACTTATGATCACAATTGAGCCCAACATTTCTGTTGCTAAGTGAGATGGTGGTAAAGTGAGTTTTGCCCCATTTTATGACCTTTCTTGCCATAGTTATTAAGTGAATCACTACAGTTGTTAAGTTAGTAATACAGCTGTTACTCTGGGTTTTGACTTTGACTTTGCTTATCAGAAGACCACAAAAGAGGATTACATGACCCGCAGACACAGAAGCCATCATGAATACGAATCACTTGGCAGATGTCTGAATTTTGATCACATGACCCTGGGGATGCTGCCATGGTCATAAGTGTGAAAAATGGTCACAAGTCATTTTTTTCAATGCCATTGTAATTTCGAACAGTCACCAAAAGAACTGTCATAAGTCAAGGACTACCTGTACTTCTGACTGGTCCTTGAAGTTCTGGTCATCGCAAGACCCTGCAGTCACATGATCACGATTTGGGCACTTGGCAACCAGGATGATGACTGCACCACCCCACAGTCGCGTGATCGCCATTCGCAGCCTTGCCTGCCATCTTCCCATAAGCAAAGACAAAGGGGAAGCCGTCACAAATTATCCCAGTCAGTCCCTTGGCCTCACATAGTGCCCTGCTTCTCCCAGCTTTCCTTTGCTTTCACATCCTGCTCCCTCCAGGCTGCTTATGAGGCGTGATTCCAATGAGTTTAGCAGGCACAGAATGCTGGGAGTGGGAAGGCAAGGTGGGTGTGTGTGTGTGTGTGTGTGTATTATATATATATAAAACTGGGAGAGAATATATATTTGGGGTGCCTTAGAAAAGAGCCAGGCCAACGGATTGCAATCTTGATCAAGAATGCATTACGCTGCAACGTTTCACTGTAGATCAGTTTTTCTTTTCAAAACCCTCAAGGGCCCGTTTCTCTTGTTTCTCTTGCAGGGTTCCCTCGAGCAGCTGATGGAGATCCTGCACAGTACCACCCCACACTACATCCGGTGCATTAAGCCCAACGCAGACTGCAAGGCGGACCTTTTCAGAAAAGAGGAGGTGACCTGTACACTAATTTTTTTATTTATTTATGTTTTCCCCTCCAGGGACACCTTATAGTTCAACCCTGAGCTACAAATATTCTCTTCTATCAATATCAAATATCTTCTACATTGTGGAGTCCTTTCTTTATATTTCTTCTGTCTTTCAAAGTTAAGGCATAACCCCATTATCCCAATATTTATAAAGGATCTGTTGGTTTTGCTGATACCACCCACCCTTTCCTGGGTTGTGGAGCCCTGGTGGTTCAGTGGTTAGAATGCAGTATTGCGGGCAGATTCTGCTGACTGCCAGGAGTTCAATCCTGACCTGCTGAAGGTCAACTCAGCCTTCCATCCTTCCGAGGTCGGTAAAAAGAGGACCCAGATTGTTGTGGGCAATAAGCAAATAATGCTTACATTGTAAACCATCCAGAGATACTATGCAAAATACTATGAATTAATATATAAATGCTATTGCTGTTGCTATCTTTTCCACACAAAAATACTTGTTTTAGTATATGTCAGGGATAATGTAAGTAGCTGTTTAACTCTTCAGTAACACAGTTTGAAGGGGGCATTAAGGTATTTAACCCAACTCCTCTCTTAGAGCAGGAATCCAAATTAAAGCAGCCCCAACGAACACATCCAGAAAAGGATTTTGCACCAGCCCTGAGTGACTTTCCCACTGCCAGACTACTCTTATTCTCCAGACTTTTTCTCTAACTTTCAAATATAACCTGCCTCCTGGTAATTAAAATCAGCGCTATCGCCTCCTGCGCTCTGGAATGAGATTCACCTTTTTTGTGGGCTTCTTTCAGATATTCATCATATCACTTCTAGGTCAATTTTTTATCAAGATTAAACATATCCAGGACTTTCAGTTTCCTGTTGTAGAATTTAATTTCTATACTGCTTATGATTCTTATTGCCCTCCTCCAACCCTTTTTTCTCTGAAGCTCTCTTGGAGTGTGTTCCCCAGAAGTGGAAACAGTTTTTCGGGAGTGGTGTTCTTCAAAGTTTCTTTCTCTTCCAGGTTCTGCATCAGTTGGAGGCATGCGGCATTGTAGAAACTGTCAACATCAGTGCAGCTGGCTTTCCAGTTAGGTAAAGAGGTTGCACTTCTTTTCTTATTTATGATTTTCCTGGCTTGTATTTTTCCCTGCATTTTTCTCTCATTGTCCTTATAATATTTGGAAATGAGAGAATACATTATTTGTATACCATTTATCTATCATCTCATTCCCAATGAGTTGGGTTGTCGGTGGTGGGAGAGGATTTTCCCCTTTTTTAAAAAAATAAAATAAAATTTCCTGCAAGCCAAACCCCAAACAATAAATGTACAAAATTATTTCCAGGACCTTTCTCTCTTAAGGTATTTATTTGTTATTTGCAGGTTGGGTAATTGGGTGTTATTTTTACACTGGAGGCCTTTTGCTTATATCCAAATTAACTCTAAAATTAATGTGGCTGTCTGGCTAGCATACAGACATAACATACATAAAGTTTTAGTTGCTATTCCTGTCATCCGCTGATAGCATCAAAGCAAGCTATTAGTTTACTACTGATAATTTTGCTAAGTATGTACCATTTTGTACTTCTGCAATTTTTTTGGATTTTTCCAAGCCTGCTGGTCCTATTCACCACATCCTGAACTTTGGAAATAGAACTATTTAAAGCAACTTCTAAGTTTGATTTGGAATCACTCAATTGCACGAAGATACATTCACTGTTAAAATAGGTGGAATACAGCAATAACTATCCCTATACATCTCCCCTAGAGATGGTCCTTCATAAATGCCACCATTTCTCCAAACTGTAACCATTGTTTCTTTTAGGAGGACCTAAAAGGTCCATCATGAATCAGAGCCAGAAGCAAAGGAAGAGGGAGGATAGCTGGAGTGGGTGGGGTGGGGTGGAGGAATGGCCAGATGGGTGGAGAGAAAGAGTAAAAGAGAAAGTTATGCTTCCACAATTCATTTGATTAGTACATCAATTGGACATACATAGTTACAACACACCTTCCCAAAGTGACTTAAAACCCAGACTTGAAGTTTCAGCATCCTACCCTTGAGTCATGTGATCACATTTTGGGTTCTTGGAAACCAGCCCACATTTATGGCTATTTGCAGTGTCAGATGATCATGTGACCATGATTTATATATATTTTTTGCCAGAGCCTGGCATTTACTTCTGGTTTCCTGTAATAAAAGAAGCCCATTGCAGACAATGGATTGGCTTAATAACCACCAGAAAAATGGTTATAAAATCAGGCATGGTCACCTGGTGACCTCTTTAATAACTGTCATGATTTATTACGCTAATTCCAGGTTACAGTGATAGGCTGTTTGTACAGAAGTACACAGAATTGGATTATGCATCAGATCATTTCTTTCCCCTACTGCTTTCCTGGCAGGATTTCATTCAGAAACTTTTTAGAACGTTATGGGCTGCTGAAGAAATTAAAGAAACTGAATCCGAAAGCAACATCCAGCCAAGGAAATGATTTTTCCCCTGATGCAGAGAATGGTAAGCTTAAGGTTGTATCTTCTGGTAATAGCATGGATTATCTCTAAAATTATTTTTTTCATGTTTATTAAGGTTTTATTTTATTATATAAAATACACAAAGAGAAGAAAAAAATAGGAAATGAAGGGAAGGAAAGGCAGCAGGGAAAAGAAGGTGTAAGATACAAAGAGGAAAGAGAAAAAAGTAAGAAAAGGGAGCATTGACTTCCAACTCTTCTAAGCACAGATAAACACACTCCAACCTCAACTTTTGCTTTTACACATTAACATACAACTAGCCATTCCTATAATACCAAGTCTTTCTAATCAACAAAACCAAAGTCAAAGTTTCATTTTTTTTCTTCTTCACAACTATCTCTAAGATTAATTGACTTCATCAGCTTTGGGCATTCAAGGTCTTTAAACCTCTTCCATTTTTTAAATGTTTTGTTCACTTTCTCTATTCTTCATATTTGCTTTTGGATTTTCTGAAATTTGTGAATTTGCAGATTTCAGAAGTCATAGTGTATGAGGAATTGAGTTGTAGGGTTAAGTTTTGTAGAACATTCCTCTTACACATCTGTCACAAGTGAGAAGTCATTTATGTGCAATTTTCTTGGCAAAGCTTTTCAGAAGAGATTGGCCATTGCTCATTCCTAGAGCTGAGAGAGTGACTGACTGAACCAGGGGTGTCAAACTCGATTTCATTGAGGGCCGCATCAGGGTTGTGTTTGATCTCAGGGGGCTGGGGTGGTGATGGTCAGGGGCATGACCAGGGTGGGCATGGCCAGCTCGACATTATTCATTGAGGCTACGTATTTGACTGCAACAGCCTCCTCCATCCCTCAGCCAGCAAAAATGAAGCATGCAGCCTCCCCAGGCCTCCGTTTTCGCAGGTAGAGGGCTGTAGGAGACCGTCATGTCTGAAAACGGAGCCTGGATGGGCCTTGCATGGCTTCCCTGAGCTCCATTTTCGCTGTTTCCAGGGCGGCCCTGCAGGCCAGATCTAAGCACCCTGCAGGCTGGATCTGGCCTATGGGCCTTGAGTTTGACACCCCTGGACTGGACCAAGAATGCCTAAAGAGGACTAAACTCATGTATTCCTGATTTTGAGCCTGGCATCTTAACCACACCACCAAACTGCCTCTCTTAATTGTAAGAATTTAGCTTTTCTTAATTGTATCCCCCATCATTGTATTAAGTGGGTCCAGAAATGCAAACATCTACAGTGCTGTCAGTTTGACTTTCATCCCCAGCTTCAGGAAAACAGCTGTATCTTCTGTTTCCTTATAGCAGCGATCCCCAACTTTTCCTTCTCTGCGGACCGGTGGCAGTGACGGTGGTGGTAGGGATGGTTTTGCACACACACCTGCTGCTTACACAAATGGAGCTTTACGCAGTCACCTGCCACTTGCATGGACTGGTACTGGTCCGCGGACTGGGGATTGGGGACCCCCTGCCTTACAACATCTACTTCCCTCCAGATAATGAACAGTATAATCATCTGGATCTGTAAAGCAGAAACAATGATGAAGAACCAGTGACTTCCCCTATCAGTCCCATTCCTGATCATCTGTAAATTCACCCTTCTAAATTTCAAGGTTCAGAAGAATAGCAAAGGCCCTACTTAGTAGCACATATGGAATACAAGCAGAATGAGTTTCTGGTAAAAAAAAAATCTAACCTCTGGGAAAACGTAGCCAAATATATATGAATTCAGAGATGGTCACTTGAAGAATCACACTTACAAATAACTCAGTGCTCCTTTTTGGTTAGGGAAGTATGTTTTATGTCAGCGTTTCAGAAAAACAAACTCCAACAGCAAAACTCCGAGACAGGCATTTTCTCAAAGTTCCATTTTATTAGAGCTGTCATGCTGGCACATCTGGGAAAACCCGAATCTGAAAGTTCTGGGTTTTCCTACAATAATTAAAAATTACAAATCCATGCCCTGCACCCATCATTTCATCACATGCCCCAAGACATCCCTTCAACCACCAGGTGCAGAAATAACATGACTCTAAAGAATGCTATTATGTCTAACTACATATGCTGCATAAAATCCCCCCTCCCAAATTCCCAAGCTCAAAAATGTGGCAGTGTGGAAGCTTCTGGTGCTAATATGGCTTCCAAAGCTGACATCTTATTTGTCACTATTTTTAGAAAAATAAGCACCTAAATACAGGTAGTCCTCGGTTTACCACAATTCATTTAGCTACCATTCAAGGTTACAACAGCACTGAAAAAAGTGAATTATGACCATTTTTCGCACTTACAACCTTTGCAGCATCCCCACGGTCACACAATCAAAATTCAGATACTTGGCAAGTGGTTCATATTTATGACGGCTGCAGTGTCCCAGGGTTATGCGATCACCTTTTGTGACCTGACAAGCAAAGTCAATGGGGAATCCAGATTCACTTAACAGCCATGTTACTAATTTAATAAATGAATTGATTCACTTAACGATAGTGGCAAGAAAAGTCGTAAAGTGGGGCAAAGTCACTTAACAAATGTTTCACTTAGCAACATAAATGTTGGGTTCAATTGTGGTCCTAACTCGAGGACTACCTGTATACAAATTCGGGAATAATTATTGGTGTTTGGTTTAGTTTTTGATTATTATTTTTGTTGTCGTCGTCAGCTAATCAAATGAGTTGCCCGCTATCTTTCCAACTGCCCTTTTGGTTTTCCTAGTTCTCCTTGGATTCTTCTTCCACTCTTCCCAAAACTTGCTTCTCTCTACGGCAGCCTCTCTCTCTCCAAGCAACACACTTCACCCTCCTCTCCTTGCTTTAGCAGAACAAGGCTGGCTAGTAGAGGTAAGCTGAGATTAGGACTCCCCCGTCATGGGGCCAAACTACATGGGTTGGTGAAGATAAAGATTTCCCCTGTCTCGTCATATCTGACTCTGTAGGGAGCTGCTCATATCCGCTTCTTAGCCAAGGGAGCCAGTGTAGTCCGAAGATGCTTCCGTGGTCATGTGATCAGCATAACTATAGGCCAAGGCAAGCACTGTTATCTTCTCACCAAAGTGGTACCTATTTATCTACTTGCATTTGCATGCTTTCAAACTGTAAATGGGCAGCAACTAGGGCAGGTACACCATCTCATGCAACTGTTGTGTATAGTTACCTCTCGACTTACTACCGTAATTGAGCCTGTAATTGCTCTCGTAAGTCGTGATGGCTGTTAAGCAGTTTATCCTGTGACCACATCTGATTTTATAACTTTTTTTTTTTGCATCTGTCATAAAGTGAATGTGTCAGGTCCGTAGCATCGTGTCCTGCCCTTCCGTTGGAAAAGGGGGGAGAGAAGTCTTACTGGCATTTTCTCATGCTTTTGCCTAACTGCTTGGGAATTAAGGGGGAGTGGGACCATCTTCAGAGAAGGAGCTGATCCCCTCCCACCCAATTCCAATTGCCATCAGGACCACCATGCCCTGAGGGTGACTGATTATCTACCTAGCACCTTGGAGTTTCCATAACAACTTTTCACATTGGCTGCTGGTGGACTGGTCAGGGGTTTGGGGTTGGGGAAATGAAAGAATGCTGTGTGCTTTGCGCGGGCTTTTTCAGATTCTGCCTGGCTTTCCCGCAATCACTTTTCTCTCGGTAAAAGTTATTTTGATTCAACCAAACAGATTCAAGAGTCTTACTTTCCTGAGGAACTAGTTGAGGCAGGTCCTTACAAAATGCTATGGTCGTAAAGCGATCACCACAGTCTCTAAGTGAAGCCATTGTTTGCTATGGGTGCTCCTCCCCCAGGAAACTTGGAAGTAAACAATAGTTTATGGGAAAAAAACATTGTGGTCACGTGACCACAGGGTGCTGCAAACAACAGTAAATGCAGACCGGTTGCCAAAATGTGGTTACAGGATAGCAGACTGGGGGAATGGTCACTGTGACTTCAAATCTGGGTCATAACTCCCTTCTTCCATTGTAAGTTCAAGCAGTGGCTAAGCAATCTGTCATAAGTCGAGGACTACCTGTAGATTCTGTAAAGAAGACAGAATCCATAAAGACTGCATCCATTCCATGCAGGAGGGGAAAGATTGTGCATATTTAGATCCCACAGCATCACCTGCTTCGGCATTTCCAAGACATTTTAGTTAGTCCCATTTTACTTAGTACTTTTAAGTTCAAACCCGTGAAGTTTGGCCCACAGTGACTGCTAATATTTTAAAACTTTTTACTGTGTTTTTTTTTTAATTCTCTAACAGGCAAATCAGTGACTACTCCTATAGAAGAAGAATGTGACACTTTGCAGTCTGAGGTCCAAGATATCCTTCGGCAAGTGAAACCCATTCATTCATCTGTCAAACCTAGAGAAACAAAATCACCCAACCTACCCATGTTTTGCGGCAAGACCAAAGTATTTTTGACCAACTCCATGGTAAGAATCATCCAGCAAGTTTTGGAAAGGAAAACAAAATGTTGGCCGGGGGTGGAATCAGGGTGAATTTTTGCCACAATAGGATTCTGTAACATCAAAGATTTCTAGCCCTCATGAGGACACATGAAAAACAAGTCTGGGAGGTGGGGGCAAAGCCCTTTAGTGACATAGATTCAGGCCTTCCCATTCTCCCTCCTCTCCGCTTACCTTGGATGGGGGGGGGGAAACAAAATCATTTTGATTAGCATAAATTGTTTTGTAAACCAGAAAAGAGGAGATGAAGTTTAGCCCTCTGAGCATGTAGTCTTGACTGGGGGTGGGGGGTGGGGCGGGAATAAAGGTGTATGTGTATAGGAATCTTTTTTTGCCTACACCCAGGTCCAACAAGATTTTTTTTTTTTACATTTCTTTTCATAGTTGGAGCTTCTCGAATTCCAAAGGGCTTCTCTCTTATCTGAGAAAGCATTCTGCATCCAGTGCTGTTGGAGAAGGTTCAGGAGGAAGAAAATTGCCAGGCAGAGATGGTCTGCAACCATCATCCAGTCAGGTGAGGGGGGAGGCTCCTATACTGAGAGATCTGGAAGAGTTTCTACATGTCTTTTGAAAGGAGAGACATAGCTCAGAGTGAAATTCTACAGGCTCAATCCCAGACATTTCAATTTAAATGGACCAAATTAGGGAAATGTCTCCTTTCTCCCTCTGGAAAGTCTTAAAAACACTGGAGGTTTTTAAGAAGAGGTTGGAGAGCTATTTGCCTGAAATGGCATAGGGTTTCCTGCTTGAACAGAGAGTTGGACTAGAAGACCTCCAAGATCCCTTCCAACTCTGTTATTCTGTTATTTTCTCAAGTTCCAAGAAAGTTAGAAGAGTCATTTGTCCTAGTATAAGAGAGTTGCTATCTGTGTCCCACTAACACGCTGTTTTTCAACCCTGGCAACTTGCAAGTCGTGTGCACTTCAACTCCCAGTCAGCATAACTGACTGGGGAATTCTGGGAGTTGAAGTTCATGAATCTTAAAGTTGCTAAAGTTGAGAAACACTGCTCTAGTATATTCCCTAAATGCATTTTTATCTCTCTTTTTTTGGTAGCTGTTCGCCAGTGGCTAGCTAGGAAACATTTCCAGAGGTTACGTAAAGCTGTTAGGATTATAAAACAGACCTGGAAGAAATGGAAGGTAAGAAAAACAAGTTTAACAAGGTAAAAAAAAAAATTCATCCAGGCATTTTCTTCTTTGAAAACTGGGAACAAAATTAGGTGCATGTTGCAGTTCTGGGCAAAAACCTAAGCAAGGTTTTTTTTTGTTTTGTTTTAAAATGTTTTTCTAGAGTTTCTAGTCCTTATGTCTACAAATGCATTAAAACATGTTGGTGAAGAGTCTGAAACAGGTTGGGTAGAAGCATTGACAGAATTGGAGGCTTTCCTCAAAACAATTCAAACAGCATCATACATAATTGTTTTCAGGTATAACAGAGGAATAATCACACTGTAGGTGCTGGATAGACCCCACCTCCACCCCTTTGCATTCTGCTCCCTCCCTCCCCATCTTTTAATTGTAATTTTCTATTTTTATTTGTATCAGAACTATTTAATTTTTTATCACTTTTAATGATGTAAGCCACTCAGAGTCAGCTTGAGGCAGGATGGGCAGCAAATAAATCTAATCAGTAAAATAATAAAATAAATATCTGTGTGTGACCTCACAACACACAAAAGTGGTGGGGTTTATGTCACGATGGATTGACACCGCTGCTTTCGTCATTTGCCCCCCCACACACACTAAAAGTAGTCCTCGACTTACAACAGTTCATTTACTGACTATTCGAAGTTACAATGGCACTGAAAAAGGGACTTAGGATGGTTACAACCTTTCCAGCATCCCAGTGATCATGTGATCCAAATTCAGATGCTTGGCAACTGGCTCAGCTTTAATGACAGTCGCAGTGTCCCGGGGGGGTCATGTGATCACCTTTTGCGACCTGACAAGCAAAGTCAATGGGGAAGCCAGGTTCACCGAACAACTAGGTTACTAACTTAATAACTACGGTGATTCACTTAATAAATGTGGCATGGAAAGTCGTAAAATGGGGCAAAACTCACATATTTCTCACTTAGCAACATAAATTCTGGGCTCAATTGTGGTCGTAAGTCGAGAACTACCTGTACTGACACTTGGTGGATAAATTGGAGTATTTTTTAACTCTTCCGTAGACCAAGATGGCTGTGATAGCTGCCGAAGAACTGGATGGCATGGAAGAAGATCCCCTTCCCTCTGTCCTTGGGATAGCTGCTCCCTCAGGCCAGGCTACGAGAAAACTGGACAGATCCTGGCCTCTGAATTCCGTCATCCGTTTCTGGCCTCTCAGCCTTGTTCTGTCAAGCACCCCGACAACGCTGGAGGGTCTCCAGAGAAACGTTGCTCTGCTAACTTGCCTCCAAGTCTTACAGAAGATGAACTGGACCAAGGCAGAGACCAGGTTCACTATACAAGGTGTCAACTCCATCCGAGCTCCCCCACAAGTAAGGACTATTGTTACACACACTTCCGCCTTTGACTTAGAATTTTGCTCACTCGCACACTCACATCCCTGGAAAACAGACACGCTTAAATAATTTTCAACCAAACACTGGGGCACAACCATTTTTTTCAAATACATGGAGACCCAGTGAATTTAGAATACACTACAATAACAGAGTTGGAAGGGACCTTGGAGGTCTTCTAGTCCGGTGGTCATCAACTGGTGGTCCGTGGCCCACTGGTGGTCCGTGAGAAAATTTGGGTGGTCCACAGAGAAATGTCACCCCCAGAGCACCCCCCAAAGAATTAATCCAGGCTGCACAGAAACACAAGGCTGTGCCACCCACATGGCCTACAGGTACCCTCCCCACCCACTCACTGCTTACCTGGCAAACTTGCCTGCTAAGTTGCTATTTTTCCTCTTTTTTTTCCCAACCATCAGCTGTTCTGCTATGCTGGGAGTTTTAGATTAGCTAGAAAGCAGGAAGTTATTGCATTTCTTGCTTTCTAGCTAATCTTTAGAACTTTCCTTAGGATTGAAGCTTCTGTTATTCAGTACAGACTCACTGCAAGCAAATTTTATGTGACAGACTCAGGTAGTCGATGGCAGATAGATAATATATCTCTGAATGATTCTGTGAGCAACTCAATCTGCCTGCCTGCCTTTGCCTGGTTTTGGGTAAAAATTGCTCTTTATAAAAAATAATATTTACATCAATATTTATAATATTTACATACAGCCATGCCTAGCCAGTCACATGACCACCATGCCAAACCCACAAATTAGGCCACATCCATGAACTGGTTGTTAAAGAAATTTTAATCCCACTCCTGTCTCTCTGTGTGTATGAGTAAGAGAGAGAAGTTAGATCAAATCTCTCTCTCTGTCTCTCTCCCACCAACATCAGCAAGCCACCGTCAGTCAAAATTCATCTTAGTGGTCCCCAGGAGTTAAAATTATGAGTTTGGTGGTCCCTGAGGTCCAAAAGATTGGCGACCTCTGGGCTAACCCAACTCCCTGCCTAGGCAGGAAACCCTACACCACTTCAGACAAATGGTTATCCAACATCTTTTTAAAAACTTCCACTGTTAAAGCATTTACAACTTCTGGAGGCAAGTTGTTCCACTGATTAACTGTTCTCCTTAGTTGTTCCACTGATTAATTTCTCCTTAGTTCTAGGTTGCTTCTCTTCTTGATTAGTTTCCACCCATTGATTCTTGTCCTGCCCTCAGATGCTGTGGAGGATAGGTTGGCTTCCTCTTCTTTGTGGCAGTTCCTGAGAAATTGGAACATTGCCATCATGTGTCACCCCAGTCCTTCTTTTCACTAATATTTAGAATAACTGCTATGTTAGCCATTCCTAGCATCGTACGGGTAGTCCTCGACTTAGGACCACAATGGAGCCCACAATTTTTGTTGCTAAGTGAGAAATTTGTTATGTGAGTTTTGCCTCATTTAATGACTTTTCTTGCCACAGCTGAAGTGAATCGCTGCAGTTGTTAAGTGAGTAATATGGTTGTTAAGTGAATCTGGCTTCCCCATTGACTTTGCTTGTCAGAAGGTCGCAAAAGGGGATCACGTGACCCCGGGACACTGCAGCAATGAGTCAGTTGTCAAGCATCCAACTGTAAATCACATGACCATGGGGATGCTGCAGTGGTCATAAAAGTGTGAAAAATGCTCTTAACTCACTTTTTTCTTTGGTGGTATAACTTTGAACGGTCACTAAATGAACTGTTGTAAGCTGAGGACTACCTGTACAGGTAGTCCTTGGTTTACAACAATTGGGACCAGAATTTCCATCGCTAAGCAAGATTGTTCTTGAGTCGTTCTGATTTTATGGCCTTTTTGCCACGGTTAAGTGAAGCACTGCCCTTAAGTGAATCACGCAGTTGTTGAGCAAATTCAACTTCCCCCATGACTTTGATTTTCGGAAGCTGGCTGGGAAGGTCGCAGATGATGATCACGTGACCTAGAGATGCCTGGTTGCCAAGCACCCAAATTTTGGTCATGTGACCATGGGGATGCTGACAGAGTTGTAAGTCACCTTTTTCAATGTTATAACTTCAGTCGCTAAGCAAATGGTTGTAAGTCGTGGATTACCTGTAGCTGTTTTATCTTATGGAATATGTAGTCTATAATGATATATATGGTGGCTACTGGACTAATTAATTGACCCCACTTCTGTGCTTCCCAGTTCCCCTCTGCCCATATTTTTTAATTCCATATTATTGTACTTCCATTCTTTATTGTTTTATTCCTTTGCTTCTGTTATTGGTTTCTTCATGTTATGGTTGTGAGCCACCCAGAGTAGACCCACGTCAAGATGGGTGGCAAATAAAATTAACCAATAAATATCTCAGTATAAAAAAAAATAGATTGCACATTCGCTGTATCACTGGGCATTACTTGACATATATATGTTAACTGTGCCCCCCAGTTTGTCTTCACTGTAAATAACCGTCCAAGTGGCTTCACATTTGATGCCGTTTTGCAATTACTGTATCTTTTTAATTTGTATAATGCCTTGGTCATCTAGTTATCGCTTTTTTTCCTTCAGGACTCCATCAAGATCTACTGCAGAAAGTCTCCGCTGCTTTATGCCAACACCAGGCCATACAGCCATATAGTGACCGGGTTCAACCAGATTCTCCTTGATAAATGCACAATACCTTGAGTCTGGAAGAGTCCTTCTGGGCCCTTGATTAGTCCTGTATTTATTGCTCTTCTTAGGATGCTTCCTGGAGGACCGGAGAACTTAAGCACTTCTCCCCCATACAGAGCTTGTCTAAAATACAGGTTGGTCTAAATAAAAGACCAACTCCCAGAATTCCCTGGCTGGGGAATTCTGGGAGCTGAAGTCCACCCATCTTAAAGGGGTTGAGAAGCACTAGTCCAGATGCAGAGGCCCACTCATTCAATCCATCAATTGTATTCCTCCCCACCCCCACTTGGGATGGTTGTATGCATATAACAGAAACAAGCTACCTCCAATGCTTTATTTGGCCTGATAGCAGCCGGTAATCTAGTGTAGTGAAAGGATCCCATCTCCCTGATCGTCTGATCCTTTATTTTCAGAATCAGGAAGCAAATCTTAACAAGTCTTGTGCACGCCTTGAAAATGATTGGGAAGTGCTCAAAGCACCACTTTACTGCTATTCAGTAAAACAGCCTACCTTTTTCCACGTTTCCACACAAGTTTTTAAATAATGATACCGGTACTTCAAGGAATCCAGTGGCTTTATGTAGAACTTTAAAGCAACAGCATTTTTATGTTATGTTTCTATAGAATCCTCAATCTTAAAAGACTTAATGAATTGCAAAGAGGTGCTATTTTTAGATCAGTATAGGCACAAAATTGTTCTTCCAAATCATTTTTGAAGCATGTAACAGCTCTAAATCTTATTAAAACCAGGAGCCAGTAGAATTTCAATCCTGCTAGTTTTGAGGGTGCTATATTTTTTTAAAAAAATGTCTATATAGCAATGTTTATTTCAAAAGGGTGCTGTAGGTTTGATATACTACAGGATAGAAATCTTCGGGAGTTTTTTAATGGCCACACCATTAAATCACCAAAGACACCATTTTAATGTAGTGAGAACTTTATATATATTTTTTAAATCTACTGCACTTGTCAGTGTCCCCATGTAATGAGGAAAAAGCCGGATGCTTGGGCATTTTTTTAATAAAAAGCCTGAAGAGTTATTTTAAAAATTCTTCTGAGATGCAGCTGTTTTGTTCAAAATATTTCTTAAAATGTCAGAAAAAAGAATAAATTATTAAAAGGCAGAGGTCAAAGTAATAGTCTCCGATCATTCTTCCTAACTGCTGGGTTGCGTTATATTCTGTACAAATTAAGAGGTAATAAACTTGAGATGATTATAAATATGGCTGGTTTTGATATTTTTACTGCATCAGTTTTATACTCCAGAAGTAAAATTTTAACTTTTCTTCCTTTCCCACAATATAAAATCAGACCAGAGTGCAAAAAGGAGGTTAGACTTTATTAAACGATTTATTTTAAAAATAAAAGCATCTGTCTCCCTTTCAAAACCAGAGGAATTGCCACTCTTGAAACTGGCAAAAATTTGGTAGTTCAAAAAAAAAAAAAATTCAGCTTGTGAAAATCACCCCTATGCTTGGATCAACTGTTCTTGGGAGCAGCGTGGCTCATTCTGTCCAAGAGATTCCAACGCAGAACTGGCAGTGAATAAGACAAAGCATCTCCGGATTTGCTAGCCATTTTCCAGGGCTGGAGAAACCTCTACTTGACTCCCTAGACATTCATTCTGGAATTTCGTTCTCCTCCACCTCCGGCTCGACAGTCCTCAGGCAACAATCTGCAAACTCCACAAAGACGGGCTCCTGCATGTATCTTCTCATGAGAGCGCTCTTGTTGTCGGCTTGGTCAATGGTCAGCAGCAGCGTGTGGAGGTGAGGATTCGAAAGGATGGCTCGGAGCTCTTCCGATTCCCCTGTTTTAAGAAAAGAGAGGGAAAGGAAGAAGGATGAGCTGAGAATTTCAGATATTGAAAGGTTCTTGGCATCTAAGATGTCTGAGGATCAGGGACAAGTCAAATGCAGGTAGTCCTCGACTTACGACCCAAATTGAACCCAAATTTTCTGTTCCTAAGTGAGACAATTGTTAAGTGAATTTTGCTTGGCAACTGACTCATGTTTATGACAGTTGCAGTATCCCAAGGTCATGCAATCAATTTTTGCAACATTCAGTTAAGCAAAGTGAATGGAAAAGCCAGATTCACTTAACAACCACGTTACTAAATAACTGCAGTGATTCACTTAATAACTCTAACCAGAAAGTCGTAAAATGGGGGCAAAACTCCCTTCACAACTGCCTTGCTTAGAAGCAACAGAAGTTTTGGGTTCAATTGTGGTCATAAGTCAAGGACTTCCGACTGCTTATTTTTTTAATTAGTTCCCTCCGTGGCAAGGAGATCATCAGGATTTCATTAGTAATCTCATTCAAACAAACATTTGCAGGAGATTGAAACAGGAAAGTTTCCTCAACTGCAGGAAACCGATGATTATTTCATGCCGAAAACTTACTCAACAGCTGAAGTTTCTGGAGAGGCACCCTATCGTCTTCATCATCTTCGGTCAAAATGTCATCCACAGACCAAGGGCTGCCTAAAAAGCCGAAAGGAGACAACTCCCATCACTAAAGAAATCCAGGAAAGCAGCATCTGCACAGATCTTACCATTGTGCCAAAGGCCTTTGTCTGGAATGGTGTAGGGCAGGGGTCCCCGACGCCCCGTCCGTGGCCGGCCCCGGCCCACGGCATCCCAGCAAACAAGTGAGGCGCCGACCACAGGATGCAGGCAGCATGCAAAACCCGGCCTTCTGGTCAACAGAAAAACCTTTCTTCACAGAACCAGTCCCCGGTGCCCAAAAGGTTGGGGGCTGCTGGTGTGTAGGGTCTTCCGCTTAAGCAGGGAGCTGGACTAGAAGACCTCCCAAGGTCCCTTCCCACCCTATTATACTATGAGGGTGAAGGTTCGTTCTCCGAGCTTCACCCTCATCCTACACCCGAGCTGCAGATATTCGCCACTATTGCTATTTTTCTATGTCAGGAGTGTCAAACTCAATTTCATTGAGGGCCACTTGTATCTGACCTCTGGGGAAGGCTGGGGGTGTGTGTGTGTGTAGTCCTGGTGGGTGTGACATGGGACTCATGTCAGGGGAGGCACCCGTGGTGGCCAAGTTCTAAGGCAGGACTTTGATGAGATCCTCCCTCCCTCTCATTATAATCTATCTCCCTTCCTTCCCTCCCTCTTTTTAATTTCTTCTTCCTTCCCTCCCTCTTTCCTTCTTTTTCCTCCCTTGCTCTCTTCCCATCTTTTCTTCTTTTTGGCCTTTCGTCTTTTCCTTTCTCCTTTCCTGCCTCTTCTTGCACGCTACTACTACGTAGTATATAAAGGAGCAAAAACCATTCAGCCATTCCCCATTGCACTCTCTCTCCAAATCAGCGTTTCCCAACTTTCGAAACTTCAAGGCAAGAGGCACTTCCGCTCCCAGAGTTCCCCCCCGCCAGCCATCTTGAAAGTTGACAAGTCTTGAGAAACATTTTGCTGCACATGTTTCATACAGGAAAGAAAATCCATTTTTCCTTCCACGTCACAACTAAAACAACACCTACCTTCAGCCCTCCAGGATTTCTCTCTCTGAACGGGGCAGGAAGGACCTGAATCTGCAGGCCGTGTGGCTGGATCCACTCTGGATGTGCACTCTTCTATTAAAATGCCAAACACATTTTTTTTTAAGGTTATCGTGTTGATTTGGAATTACAGATCACGCCCACCCTGCTTTTCATCTCTTCAGGCAGTCGCTGCAAAGCTTACAAACTTTACTCCAGATCTGCGTTTGGCTGCAGATAGTCCTCGACTTATGACCAGAATTGAACCCAGAATTGCAGCTGTTAAGCGGATCACCATGTGACTGCCCAATTGTATGGCTTTTTCTCTGCAGAGGTTGTTCAGCAAGTGACATGGTCATCAATGAACCACAGGGATCAACAAACAAATCCATTTTATCCAGTGAGTGTCTTTTGCCACAAAACAGAATGTCGGAAACCAGCAAAAGCCACCACAAATTGCAGTAATGTGACTGGATCCTGCAAAAGGCCATAAAC
This sequence comes from Pseudonaja textilis, assembly GCF_049901715.1. Taxonomy (NCBI): domain Eukaryota; kingdom Metazoa; phylum Chordata; class Lepidosauria; order Squamata; family Elapidae; genus Pseudonaja; species Pseudonaja textilis. The sequence goes on along the minus strand of NC_141990.1, from coordinate 7,587,782 downwards.
ACAAGCCAGTTGCCAAAGGCTCATTGCAATCACACATGACCACGTTGCGTTTGTGTGAGTGTGTGCGCATATAGCTGTCAGAACCCCAGAAGGGTGTCATAAGGACTTTGGGGGAGTCTGTTATAATTTGAAATGGTTTCTTAGCAGCTGTTCAAAGTTGCAATGGACTTCCCCAGATCATCTTTTAACGACCACATAATCCCTTGTGGAATGGAGTCTGGGCAACTGACTGGAGCTGAGTATTTACTGGCCGGATGCCCTTCTTGTCACCAATGAGGAGTTTGTTTGTTTTTCCCCAGCAGATATATATTCTCATTGTGCCCAGACAGAGAAATACCTGCCTCTACCTAGGATTGAACTCACAACCTCCTGATTGTGAGGTGAGAACTCCACCTCTAGGCCACCACACCGCAATGGATTTCCCCAGATGAAAACCAGAAAAAAAAACCAGTATAGAATTTGACCCGAAGGGAAACGATACAAACGGAAAGCCAAAACCGATGCTTCTCGAATTTATAGGACTTCAAATCCCATACACCCCATGCAATATGGACTTTGGGAAGGCTGAGACACAGAATTACAATTTGAATTAATTGAATAGGGATACAGATGGGGAAAAAAAGGGGGGATTTACCTTTGTGCTTCTTGTAACAAGGCACCGAACAACTGAAACGACAAGAGAATTATCCATCAGGGCAGGAGTTTTAAGAGCAAAAGAAATAGAAAAGAAAAATGTGGATTGATCCCAAGGTTCTGTGTATCAACCTAGCTCGGGATCCAGTGGGAGGAATGCACTCTGCACATGGATAAAGGTCTCCTTGTTGCTCCTTCAGACATTACAAGGCTGAATGCCAACAGAGAAAATAAATACCCACCAGTTAAGGTGAAAAGGTAATTAGATTCCAGAGCCTGAGATACACACAACTCACTTAATTTACCCATTTTTTTCAAGATTCATATTATACACCAAAGTATCCACCAGGCCAAAGAGCTGGAATTACACAGCACAGTATTTAAAAATAAAATAAATAAAATAAAATAAAATAGAGAGAGCGCAGCTAAGCAAAACTCTAACCAAGATTGCCACATTCTGGAAATGCATTTGCTAAATCAAAGTTTCTCACACTTGGGAACTTTTAAGACGCGTGGACTTTAGGCTGGGGAATTCTGGGAGTTGAACTCCACAGTTCTTAAAAGTTCCTAAGCGTGAGAAACACTATGTTAGATCTCTCCCAAACCTTTGTGTGAACAGAGTTTGTAGGTTCCAACCTGAACCAACCCACAAATTCTCCTGAAACATCCCAATGGGCCATTCCTGAGACGGTGAAACCATTTCTAGATTTCTATAAACCAGCAATTCTCACTTAGAAGAGACCGATCCTAAGTAATCTCCTATTGCATTACAACCTGGGTGAAAGAGAGAGGCAGGGGAGACCTTCTGCTCTGCCAGTAATCCCCAAATCCCTCACGACCTACTCCTCCCACCCTGGCAAGGGATTCCCCCAAGTATCTATAATAGGATATTATAAATATAAGCAAATAGGAGGATAATAATGTGTTAAATATGTTCAAAGAAATATTAGGTAGGTAGGTAGATGGATGGATGGATGGATGGATGGATGATTGATGGGTGGATGGGATAAATAATTGATAGGTAGAAGATATATAGATTAGATTATTGATTAATGATTGATATTGATAGACAGATAGCTAAATATAGATGCATGGATGATAGAGATAGATAGATAGATCGATAGATAGATAGATCGATAGATAGATACCCTGTTTCTCCAACAATACGGCCTCCCCCAATAGAAAGTCCCAACATGTTTTATAGGCATGAAATGAAATTAAGCCCCTCCCCCCAAATTAAGGCCTATATTAAAACATGCAAAATGGGGGGGGGGAATGGTGGGGGGGCTTGTCGTTAGGAAGTACTTTTGTTGCACACCCGGATATGGTGCTGCCTGCGTTGACCCCGATACAAAGCGCCCCACCAACGCTGAGGTCAACACCCAAGCTGTCGCCGCCCGCCCACCCAAAGATGCAAGTGGGGGGTGAATTAAGTCACCCCCAAAAAGACAGCCTAGCCATTTTTTCGGGGCTCAAAAAAAAAAAAAAAGAACCGACCTTATTATATGAGAAACACAGTAGATGATAGATGGATGGATGGATGGATGGACGGACGGACGGAAGGAATAGATGATTGATAGATAGGCAGAAGATATAGATCTAGATTAGATGATTGATAGATGATTGATATAAATAGATCAGATAGATAGATGATAGATATAGATAGATGGATGGATGATACGACTGACTGATTGACAGAAAGATAGATCAGATAGGATAGATGATAGATAGATAGATAGATAGATAGATAGATAGATAGATAGATAGATAGATAGATAGATAGACAGACAGACAGACAGACAGACATTTTTTGTGTGAGAGAAAGGGGGGAAACCACTTTATTTGAAGCAATGCTTCCCAATTTTGGTAACTTTTAAGATGGATGGACTTCAATTCCCAGAATTCCCCAGCCAGCCATGATATGAGAGAGAGACGGAGACACGTATTTATATACATCAAAATAAAACAAATCGCCCCCTGTGCTTGCAAAGCATCTTCAAGCCTCCTCAGTGCGGACCCCCCCACCCCCTCCAATGAGAGATCCTCCAAGCGCCTTCCTCCCCCTCGCCCTCCCCCATTGCAAACGCCAGACCCCGGGAAGCCCCTTCCCCTCGCGAAAGCGGCCTCTGAGCATAAGCAAAGAGCGCGCCCTGGTAGGTACTCACTATCTCTCCCGACAGCCCGGACATCGGTACTTCGCGGCCTGGCGCCCCTCGCGTCCGCAGACCACGCATCGCCCCTCGGCAGGCGTCCCCGGCATGGCCACCTCAAGCCCGGCTCTCCGGCGCCTCTTCCGGCCCGCCTGCCCGATCCGCCTCCCGGGCGGGGCTTGGCTCTAGACCCGGCAGCTGCTCCGCCCGCAAAGCTGCTTCTCGAGCCGGATCGCGCTCAGCTTGTGAGTTGGAAGGGACCCTGGAGGTCATCTAGTCCAACCCCTCCCCCCTCTACGCCCAAGCAGGAGAACCCTACCCTTAAGGCTGACGAAAGGCGAGGACTCGGAGTTCCCCGAGTTGCGATTTCGGAAGGCTTCAGCGACCGCCTGTACGATACGATGCCTGCATGATACGTGATTCCCAGGCGTGGTATGAATGCGTGATTCCCAAGGGTGGGTGGAAGAAAAACCCTTTGGGGGCTGAAGCTTGCTCTTGTAGACAGGGAGTCCTCGACTTACAACCGTTCGTGGAGTGACCATTCGAAGTTATAACGGTACTGAAAAAAGGAACTTATGACTATTTTCCACACTTATGACCTTTGCAACATCCCCCTGATCCTGTGGTCAAAATTCAGATGCTTGGCAACTGGTTCATATTTATGACCTGTTGCTGTGTCCCAAGCAGGACAAGAAAACAATGGATATGGAAACTCACCAAGGAGAGAAACAACCTGGAATTAAGGAGAAACTTCCTATCAGCGAGGACAATTAACCAGTGGAACAGCTTGCCACCAAAAATTGCAGGGGTTTCATCACCGGAGGTTTTTCAGAAGAATCTACAGACAGTCGCTTATCTGAAATTATATAGGGTCTCCTGCTTGAGCAAGGGGGCTGGACTAGAAGACCTCCCAAGGTCCCTTCCAGCTCATTCATTCTATTCTAAAGTCAATGTAGGAAGCCAGATTTGCTTAATGACTGCATGATTCACTTAACAACTGCAGTGATTTGCTTAACACTCTGCTAAACAAATAATTCCCTCAACACTGTCCAACTATTTACGAAGTCTGCACTACTATTGCTATTAATCTTCTCATCACTTCTTATCACCTTTCCCCTCCCACTTGTGACTGTAGGACTGTAACTTTGTCACTTGTATCCTTACGATTTATATTGACTGTTTCCTAGTATGATTTGATTGCTTATTGTACCCTGTGACTGTCATTAAGTGTCGTACCTGATGATTCTTGACTCTTAACGAAGATCTCTTTTCTTTAGTTTAGTTTAGTTTACTTTATTGTCACTGCAGTTCGTACAACAAAATCAAACACCATCTTCAGTGCACATCATGGCTATGAAAATAAACAACTCACACATCCTTCACATTCCACACATTGAATTGAAAAGCCCCAACACCACACCAACACTGCACTATACAGTAGACCTCAACAGAGCTAGTTGCCTTGGGATAGAAGCTGTTTTTCAGCTATTTGTCCTTGTACACTTTTATGTATACTGAGAGCATTTGCACCAAGACAAATTCCTTGTGTCCAATCACACTTGGCCAATAAAGAATTCTATTCTATTCTATTCTATTTTTATTTTATTTATTTTATTTATTTATTTATTTGTCAATTGTTTACAAGATAATAAGTATAAGTGTATACATAGTTATGAATACATGAAATGGGTACATATAAGAAAAATAAAAGAAAAATAAAAGAAACAATAGGACAGGGACGGTAGGCACGTTGGTGTGCTTATGCACGCCCCCTACAGACCTCTTAGGAAAGGGGTGAGGTCAATAGTAGACAGTCTTAAGGTAAAAGTTTTTGGAGTTTGGCGAAGAAACTATAGAGTCGGGTAGAGTATTCCAGACATTGACCACTCTGTTGCTGAAGTCGTATTTCCTGCAATCAAGCTTGGTGCGGTTAACCTTGAGTTTGTATCTGTTGTGTGCTCTTGTGTTGTTATGGTTGAAGCTGAAGTATTCATTGACAGGTAGGACGTTGCAATGTATGATTTTATATACCATGCTTAAATCAGACCGAAGACGGCGTAATTCAAGGTTTTCTAGTTCTAGAATTTCATGTCTGGTGGCATAAGGTATTCTACAACGAGTAGAGCACTGGAGAACTCTTCTTGTGAAATATTTCTGGACTTTCTCAGTTGTGCTAATATCAGATACGTAATGTGGGTTCCAGACTGATGAGCTGTATTCGAGTATTGGTCTAGCAAATGTTTTGTATGCTCTAGTTAGTAGTGTGATATTACCAGAGAAAAAGCTACTTAAGATTAGGTTAACAACTCTTAATGCCTTTTTGGCTATGTAGTTGCAGTGGGCTCTAGCACATAGATCATTAGAGGTGAGTATTCCAAGGTCCTTTACAGAGCTTGGATCATCAACAAGATCTTGACTATTCAGCTTGTATTTTATTTTCGGATTTTTTTTGCCAATATGTAAGACAGAGCATTTATTTGTTGAGATTTGAAGTTGCCATTTGTTTGACCATTCTGATACACAGTCAAGATCTTTTTGAAGGGTAGCAGTATTGTCTGTGGTATTGAACAGCTTTACATCATCAGCGAAAAGAACACAGTTGCTCTTAATATGATCACAGAGGTCATTTATGTAGAGTATGAAGAGAGTTGGTCCTAGAACACTGCCTTGGGGGACACCACTATTGACAGGTACAGAATTTGATAGGACGCTCCCAATTTTGACCATTTGTTGTCTGTTTGACAGGAATGCTTCTATCCAGTTATGTAGTTGTCCAGAGATACCACAGGATTTTATTCTATTCTATTCTATTCTATTCTATTCTATTCTATTCTATTCTATTCTCTTCTATTCTATTCTATTCTATTCTATTCTATTCTATTCTGTTCTGTTCTATTCTATTCTAAACTGTGTCAAGAAAGGGCATAAAAGGAGGCAAAACTCACTGAACTATCTCACTTAGCAACAGAATTCCGGGCTCATTTGTGGTCATAAGTCAAGGTATTATAGTAAGTAATGACAACTCTCCACCACCAGGTGGCGATAATCACTTTCAGTACAGTAGTCATAGCAAATTCATTACAGGGAGTGCTTTCTCCTTACAATTGGGGTCAGAATTTCTGTTGCTAAGTAAGGCAGTTGTTAAGTGTGTTGGGCTGCATTGACTACCTTTCTTGCCATGGTTGTTTAGGGAATCACTGCAGTTCCTAAGTGAATCACACTTTTGTTAAATGAATCCAGCTTCCCCCATTGACTTTGCTTGCTGGAAGCCAGAACAAGGCAACTGTCATACCGTATTTCCCCATGTATAAGCCACCCTTTTTTCCAAAATTTTCAAGCCCAAAAAGTAGGGGGTGGCATATACAAAGCAGGTACACTTTTTATACGTGAAAAATGCATAAAATAATAAAGTAGGAATAAACTGGTTTTCCAGCAGTATGCTATACTTTTTGTAAAAATTGTACGTGATGATACGATTACGAAGTACAGTATGCGATAGAAATGCATACGCTAGGCATCGGCCTGAATGCTTCAGCTCCTACTCTCGTTCCGATGCGTAGATTGCTAGCGTCGCCCGCACCGCTGCGCGTCATGACCGAAGTTGTAGATCTAGACGCCGAATTTTGTTTCTTCGTAAATACCTTTCTTGCCATGGTTGTTTAGGGAATCACTGCAGTTCCTAAGTGAATCACACTTTTGTTAAATGAATCTAGCTTCCCCCATTGACTTTGCTTGCTGGAAGCCAGAACAAGGCAACTGTCATAAGTACATGCCAGTTTCCAAGCCTCTGAATCTTGGTCATGTAACGGTGCGGACACCGCAAGGGTCACAAGTGTGAAGAGTGGTGCTAAGTCACTTTTTTCGTTGCCATTGTGAGTCTGAATGGTTGCTAAATGAATTGTTGTAAGTTGACAGCTGTCTGTATCGCTGCTCCATTCCAAAGGGCTCTGTGGGGGTTACAACAGGGTTTCTCTCAACCTCAACCATTTTAAGATGAGTGGATTTCATCTCCCAGAATTCAATGCTGGCTGGGGAATTCTGGGGATTGAAGTCCATCCTACTGAACATGGCCAAGGTACAGAAATACTCACTTCCAACACCCGATCTGCAATTAAAAACAACAAAAGCATAACCACAAAGCATAGCAGGTCGAACAAAACAGCCTAAAAGTGTTTTTAAAAATGACAGGGACTCCCCTGATACTCAACCCCCAAGTCTTGTGTCTCTTCGGACAAGGTAGCCAGAAGTTATTCTATGAGGTTCAGGCATTATACGTCTTACACTTAGGCAAGAAAAACAAAAAGTACACATATAGACTGGGGAAAACCAGGCTTAGTAGCAGTAACTGGGAGAGGGATCTTGGAGTCTTAGTGGACAACCAGTTAAATATGAGCCAGCAGTGTGCGGCAGCAGCCAAAAAAGCTAATGCAATCCTAAATTGCAGTAACAGAGGGATGCAATCGAGATCAAGTGAGGTACTAATACCACTCTATAAAGCCTTAGTAAGACCACACCTGGAATACTGCATCTAGTTTTGGTCACCACATTATAAAAAAGATGTTGAAACTCTGGAAAGAGTGCGGAGAAGAGGAACCAAGATGACTTGGAGGCGAAAACATATGATGAATGGTTGCAGGAACTGGGCACGGCTAGTCTAGTGAAGAGAAGGTCCAGGGGAGACATGATAGCAGCATTCCAATATTTGAGCAGCTGCTACAGAGAGGAAGGGGTCAAGCTATTTTCCAACGCAGATGAAGAACAATGGATGGAAATTGAACAAGGAGAGATTCAACCTGGAAAGAAGGAGAAACTTTCTGACAGTGAGAACAACCAACCAATGGAACAGAAGTTGCCTTTAGAAGTCATGGGAGCTTCATCACTGGAGGTTTTTAAGAAGAGACTGGACTGCCATCGATCAAAAATGGGGTAGGCAATAAAGGAGAATTTTAGGAGGATGAGAAGGGCATAAATGCAAAAAAAAAAAAATACACTGGAGTGGGTTTGTTTTTTAGTTTGATCTGTTCTTAGTGACCTGTAACAAATAGATAGTGTTATAATAGACTTATAACCATTCAACATTATAATGGCACTGAAAAAGTGATCTACAACCATTCCTTATACTTATGACCATCACAGCATCCCCAACCTGACCAAAATTTGGGTTCTTCGCAACCAGCATGTATTTACGATGGTTGTGTGATTGCCATTTGCAACCTTCCTAAGCAAAGTCAATGGGGATATATATATGTGTGTGTGTTTTCTTAAGTTTTCGTGCAGGTACTTACATGTATGGTATTCAGCTTTGTTCGGTATTTCCCGTCATTGTAGTTTTGCTTTTAAAGTTGTAGTAACGTTTGGCAGAATCTCACCTGCCATCATCAGGTTTCTGTATTGTGTTCGTCTGTGAGTCAGACTTTTACAGTGGTTTCAGATTTAAATAGGCTGCCCCAAATTTAAATCTGAAACCACTGTAAAGTCTGACTCACAGACTAAACACAATACAGAAGCCTGATGATGGCAGATGAGATTCTGCCAAACGTGCTACAACTTTAAAAGCACAACTACAATGACGTGGGAAAATACCGAACAAAGCTGAATGCCTATCTATCTATATATATATATATTTCCACATGTGGTGGCAATGTATAGAAGTTAAAAAATACTGGAAGAAGGTACTGAGATGGCTTTTGAGATTACAAATCATAGATTGAAACTGGAACCAGAAACATTTTTATTAGGTATGATTAAAAGGAATTTGAGCAAGGATAAAAGATACATCATGGTACACATCTTAACGGCAGCAAGAATCCCCTTTGCACAAAGTTGGAAGAGCGATAAAATACCACCAGATGAAGCTTTAATTCAAGAAATAATGGATTGTGCAGAGTTAGACAAATTCACCATGGAATTAAGAGGCAAGGATGATTTAGGATATTACGTGAGATGGGATAGATGGTACGAATGGGTGGAGAATAAAGATAAAAATAATGTATAGTCACAGAACAAGAAATATGTATATACCATGACACAAATACTGTTAATGAAATTGAGAGTTTTGTATTTTTGGTTTTTAAAGAATAAAAATTTATTTTTTTAAAAAAAAGAGAGAGAGAGAAATATGCACCTCTGTATGGTTTGCCAATTGCACAGTGGCAGATAAGACAACCCTCCAGAGGGTTAACATTATTGCCCAGAGGATCCTGGGTTGCCCTCTCCCCTCTTTGGAAGAGCTTTATCGCTCCCGCTGCCTTAAGAAACTTCAAAACATTCTCAAAAATCCATCTCATCCTGGGCATCCTTTTTTTGAACTATTACCATCCGGCAGACGGTACAGGATAATAAAAACAAGGACAAATAGGCTGAAAAACAGTTTCTATCCCAGGGCAGTAGCTCTTTTGAATTCTACTGTATAGTGTAATATTAATGCAATATCAGGAGTTTTCAGTTCAATGTATAGAACGTGAAGGATGTGTGTTTTTGTATTTGTTTTCATAGTCATAAATTGTACACTGAAGATGGTATTTAATTTTGTTGTACGAGGTGCGGTGACAATAAAGTAAACTAAATTACACGACTTACTTGTTTAATATGAAATCTACTAAGGAAACAATAAGATTTGAATTTTATTTTGGCTACATTCATATATTAATAGATGCACAATAGGAAAAGTAAGCAATTCTAACCGTGCCCAAGTTATGTTTGTTATCAACAATGCACAATGTTAAATCTCATTACATCTTAAAAGTGAAGATGGCTTTTGTTTCTAAGCAACATTTGAGTTAAAAGATAAAGTTTAAATGAAAACATAAAATTAATCTCGAGTTAATAATCATACAGGATGATCTGAATATCGCATTGGATGCTCTGAACACTATTATTAGATTCATTTTTAAAGGGTGGCAAGTTCCACTTCAAGAGAAGCAAAAACTAGAAACAAACAGAGGAAAGAGAAAACTTAGAGGCACGGTAAATGCAAAGAAATTCAGAACGTAGTTAGGTTTGCTGCCTTAAAAATAAAAAAAAGGCATTATATAGGGAAGAAAGGAGGGGAAATCTAATTCAGCTGAAATTTAAGGGCTATGAATTTTGGACATTGCTATTCAAATGTATAGCAAGGAAAAGAAACTGCAGACCATTGAAATGAAATCTTTCCAGCCCCCTTTACCGCACAATAAAATAGGAGGCATTTGTACAGGCAGTCCTTAACTTACAACAGTTCATTTAGTGACCATTTAAAGTTACAATGGCGGTGAAAACGGTGGCTTATGACCACTTTCGTAATGATGACCTTTGGAGCATCCCCATGATCATGTGATCACATGGCAACTAATTCATATTTATGACGGTTGCAGCGTCCTCGGGGTTATGGGATTCGCTTTTGGCGACCTTCTGACAAGCAAAGTCAATAGGGAAGCCAGATTCACTTAACAACCGGGTTGCTAATTTATCCACTGCAATGATTCACTTAATAACTGCGGCAGGAAAAGTTATAAAATGGAGCAAAGCTCATTTAATGAATGTCTCACTTAATAAACCAAAATGTTAGGCTCAATTATGGTCGTAAATCGAGGCTACCTGTTCGCCTCCAGACCCCTCATAATCTCTTTTCCTCTTCTTTGTACTCTTTCCAAGGTCTCAACATTTTTTTGAGAGCAGTTCGGATATCCAGCCGTTGTATATCGATGGTGTTTTGGTAGAACAGGTGGCAGAATGTAAGTTTTTAGGTATCACCCTGAAACAAGATCTAACACGGGGGGGCAAATACTTTAGCCCTAGAAAAAAAGGCTCATCAACGACTGTATTTTTTAAGACTCCTAAGATCACAACAACTGCCAGAGAGTCTGCTGGTTGCCTTTTATCGAAGCTCTATAGAGAGCGTTTTATCTTATTGCCTCTGTGTGTGGTTTAGGAGTTGTACAGAGGCGGAGAAAAGGGCACTCCAAAGCGTGATAAAAAGGGCACAAAAGATCAGCGGATGTGCTCTTCCCTCATTGGAGGATTTGTATAACATGGGATGTAGAAGGAAGATACAAAAGATCTTCAGAGACCCTTTGCATCCAGGCCAATCGTTGTTTGAGATCCTACCATCAGGAAGATGATATAGAGTGCTGAAAGCCAGGACAAGTAGATTTAAACATAGCTTTTACCCAAGTGCTGTGATCAGGTTAAATGCAGAGTTATGAATCTGGTGGTCTTAACATATATATATATATATCCTGGTTGTACAGTTTTTAACTGTTATTTGTTTTAATTTGTTTTACATTGTTATTTGTATATATCTTTTGGTGTTGTTCAGTTGTATGTTGTGGAAGAGCACCTTATTTCATTGTTCTCAGGTTTCTGAGTACAATGACAATAAATTTATCTATCTATCTATCTATCTATCTATCTATCTATCTATCTATCTATCTATCTATCTTTTTTGTATTGTGGTGACCAGAACTGGACGCAATATTCCAAGTGTGATTGTTTAGATGCCCACCCGGGTTCCCCCCAAAATAAGACCGGGTCTTCTTTTTTTTTAACCATCCAAAAAAAGGCACCAGGTCTTATTTTGGGGGATGTATAATTACTGACCTTGCAATGGCAGCACCAACCACGCTGCCCAGCAGGAGCACACTGCTGACCCACTTCTGTATGCGGTGCCCCCTGGCTTCCATTTTGTTGTCAGAGGCCTTCCGGAAATTCCTCTGCAAACCGATAACAGAGCTCCAGATTGATCTGGAGCTCTGTTATTGGCTGTAGAGGACTGGGGGCAAGCGGCCGCAGAAGGAATAGGCCTGCCAGGTGAGCAGGTGTCAGGTTGTGCGAGGCCTGGTAAGTAGAGCAGTTCCACCCCCACCCCACCCCCACCCTAGCTTAATTTTTACCCATGTGCCTCACCCCATCCTGTGCACTCTGGAGTGGGTGGGGTCTTCATTAGGGCTTACTTTGAGGGTAGGGCTTATATTGGGCACATGTGTAAAAAAAATCAAGCCAGAACTTACTTTCAAAGTAGGTCGTATTTTGGGGGAAACACGGTAGTAAATTTAGTCAAATTAATCAAATTAGCAAAGTCAAAGGGCAGAGGACCAGATTTGCGTAATGACGATAAGATTCACTTAACTGCAGCAATTCACTTAACAACTGTGGCAAGAAAGGTCATAAAATGGGGCAAAGCTCACTCAACAACTGCCTTGCTTAGCAAAGGAAATTTTGGGCTAAATTGTGGTTGTAAGTCAAGAACTAAGGTATTTCCCTTTTGTTACTGCATTTCTTTTTCGTTTACTCTCTTTCTTACCTATTTTCTGCACTTTGAATGATGTTGGTTCTCCTGAAAGGGCAGAATAATAAATCCTGCTGTTAATGTATGTATGGTCCGTATTTCTTAAGACACAGCCATAAAATCTATTTAATTCCTCTTTTTAGCTGGCAGGCAGAACAGTCGCTGAACACCACAAAATAAATTATTTCTTTAATTGAGTTGGTGATATTTAAAACAGTGGAAAATTGTTTGGGTTGAAGGAAAAGAGCACAAGTCACAAAATCTGTAACCAGCTTATAAGGAAAGATAAATTTATTCAGGACTGATCCGCATTTTATCAGCAAAATGAACCATGTTTTTTTATATCCCATTAACATTGTTTATACCACACGTTTTGGAGAGAAATCTTGAATCGAGATATTTTAAAATGTTCGCTTTTCTCTTTAAGGGATAAGAAAAAAATACCTATCCCAATATAAACTCATATCCACATGCACCCCATACGGAAGATTTTTTTTCTTTTTCCTTGTTTGTGTCAGGATTCCAGCAGTTACTCCAATTAAATCATGAGCCTCGAGTCACACTCCCAAAACTAAAGAGGGTTTATTTGAAGTTAACATTCTACATCCGGCACTAACCTGGGCATAGCCCACTCTGAGATACGTAATTCACTGTCACCTTGGATCCTGCTTCCCCCCCCACCCCCACCCCTCTGGGTGTGTCATCCAACAAAAAACATCCATAGTCAAGAGTCATCAATCATGCTCTCCAATTAGATTTTTTTCGAGGCAGAAGCTTCAGTCATCTAATCAGTCTCTGAAGAAAATATGAATGGAATGTACTTTCGATTCCACACTGCCATCTGCTCTTTGAAACTCCCTCCCTTCTTTCTGTTGTTAACGATAAAATGTGTATACAAAATCTTTTATGAGTTGACATTTTGTTCTTTCTTGCTTTATTTTCCTTTACAAGTAAGCCTTGACATAAGATCACATTGAGCCCTGAATTTCCATTGCTAAGTGAGACAGTTTTGGGGTGAGTTTTGCCCATTTTATGAACTTTCTTGCCACCTTACCAACTGTTGTTAAGTGAATCACTGCAGCTGTTAAGTTAGAAACATGGTTGCTAAGTGAATGATGTTGCAATTGATTTTGCTTGTCAAAAATGACCGTTTTTCACAGTTACTGTCAGCGTTCCACCAACCCTCCATTCCGCCCAATAACTCAGAGACAGACATCTTCTCCAAGGTTCCTTTTATTTTGGATAGTAACTGGCATTCGGAATCCCGAATCTGAAAGTTCCAGGCTTCCTTGTAATAAGTCAAAACTACAAAATCCATCCCCGGCATCCATCATCACATCACATGGCCCCAATCACCTTCTGTCCTCAGTTAAGACTTCCTCTCACTTATGTGCAACACAACCTGACCTTGAATCAGAAAAAGAATGTTATTATGTCTAACTAGGTATACTCCAATATATTCCCCCCTCCCACTTTCCCAGGCTCAAAGGTGGCAGCGTGGGAGCATCTGGTCTCAATATGGCTTCCAAAGCTGACAGTGACAATGACCTTTGCAGCATTCCCATGAACATGTGATCCAAATTCAGACGCTTGGTAACGCGTTCATACTTATGACGGCAGGGAAACCTGGGACCACGTGATCCCCTTTTGCGACATTCTAACAAGCAGATTCACTTAACAACCAGGCAACAGTAATTCACTTAACAACTGTAGCGAGGAAGGTTGTAAAATGGGGCAAAACTCATATCAGTTTCCAGCAAACGTCCATTCCAATCAGTAACTCGGAGACAAGCATAATCTCAAAAGTACCTTTATTAGAATAGCACCTGGCACATCTGTGGAATCTCGAAACTAAAAGTTTCCCGGACTTCCCACAATGGCCCAAACTACAATCCATCCCCTTTTCACCCACCATCACATCACATGGACCAAACACGATCTGTCCCTGTGTAGGATCCTTTTTCCATCTTGCGCCACAGTTAATAACCTTGAACTAAGAAAAGAATTTTATTTTGTCTACTTAGAGCTCCTTAATTGAAATCACCCCCTCCCACTTTCTCAGGCTATGTGGCAGCGTGGAATTTGTGGCAGGGTGGAATATGGCTTCCAAAGCTGACAACTCACTTAACAAATGTCTCATTTAACAACAGGAATTTTAAGCTCAATTGTAGTCGTATGTCGAGGGCTACCTCTATGGAGCTTACTTCTGAGTAGCAGTATATAGGATTGCACAGAATGAATTTTTCCTCTTTGCTTAGTGTTCTCCCGCAGTCACAATGAAGGGAGCCAATCACAATCCATGCAAGATAGGTTCACAATTATTAGCACTATCGATAAATGATAATACCAAAAAAAAAAAATGTATGGTGGATCATGCAGAGATGCAACATACATCTTCTGGCAAAGCCTTTTTATTAATATATTAAAAACACACTATGCACATTTTCTGATTTATTGAGTTCACGAACATATACAACACAATATATTTCCAAATTCAAGTTAAGCATTATTTTGTGAATGTTATCTGTTTTAAATCTAAATCTTTTTTTTTTTTAATTGGCCTTTTTGTCCAATGTTCACCACTGTTTTGGAGATGTTAATCCAGGCCATTTTTCTGAGATGTCCGCAATAAATTTTGCAAAAGGTAACAGTTTCATTATTGGATAACCTTTTTGTAGGTCATAACTCATTATATTAGAGGCACTATCTGGCTGAGATCCATCATACGGGCAATTAGTTAAGTAAATAGATATAACAGATGGAAAATAATAATAAAATGACTTCTTTCAAGCGAAGTGTAAAATACTTACTGTAACAAGAAGAAGAAGAAAAATAAAGTAAGCTTTTGTAATCATCAGAGAGTTATTCTAATTAATAATTCATTCTGGAGGAAGTTCACATTAAAGTCTTGAATCTTCAACCTGAATTTGTACTGCATTTCCTTGACGGTCCCTGAAATTTAAGTTTTGAAACAATTTTGGGTGTTCCTGGGTTTTTTCCGTTGGAGGGGAACTGTCCACTCCTTTAGGTGCTGAAACTGGTTAGCAATATCATAGCGTACTGTTAATCTGCATTCAGAACCCATTAAAAATCAGCAACGTTTATCTTTAATCCTCTTATTTAAAGAAAGGGAGGACTACAAACTCAATCCTAGTAAAACAGATTAACAGGTACTTCCCAAAAGATCTTAATGAGAGAGAAACACAGATATCACACAGGTAACCCATGACCTACGACCACAATCGGGACCAAAATTTCCATTGCTAAACAAGGTAATTGTTAAATAATAAGCCATGGCCAATTTTATGACCTTTTTAAAACCATGTTTATTAAGCATATCACTGCAGCTAAGTGAATCATGCAATTGTTAAGTGAATGTGGTTTCCCCCATTGACTTCATTTAATCGGAAACTGGGAAAGTCGCAAACGGCAATCACATGACTCCCAAAATCCATGCCAGTTGCCAAGCCTTCAAATTTTGACCACATTAACATGGTCGTAAGTAGGAGAACCAGTAAGTCACTTTTTCTACGATGTAGTAACCTTGAATGGTCACTATACAAATGGTTGTAAGTTAAGGACTACCTGTATTTTGTCATGCCCCATTGTACAAGTTTTACATGTCTTCCACCCACTCCCTTTCCATCCTATTATTTTGGAGTAACTTCAATGGGATTTATTTCTGAGTAGACATGTAAAGGACAGCACCTTCCATCATACCATTGTCGATCATTAACAAGAGGTGGAAATTCACAGGTCCAGAGATTCACCCAAAATCAGGTCTGTCCAATGGCTTGTACTTCAATGCGGTTGTTGGATGGAAGTTTCAGAAACCTCAGCTGGTGTCGTAACTTCTTCATATTCAGAGAGTATATGATGGGGTCTCCTAGGGAGTTAATGGTGATCATCATTGCTGTGAGGTTTCTGAAGACATAGATAGCTCGAGAATGTTCGCTGGGACATTGTTGAGTGGCTGAATCAAACACAACCCCGGCGAAGAAAGGAGCGTAGGAAAACAACGCTAAAACCCAAATCAACACACTGGTTCTGGCAACTTGGACTTCAGCGAGACGGTAGGTAGTGTGGCCTTGCCCTAGAATTTCCATAGTTCCTTTGTGTTTCCTCAAAAATATGATGATGTTTAGATAAGTGAAGAGCGGTAGAATGAACACCACCAGACAATGAGGAATAGTGATGAAGGTGAGATAGTCCATGCACAGCGGACTGTACAGAGCAGAGATCTTGTCCTTCTCCAAGCAGTTCCATCCCATCAGAGGCATGAAACCCAAGGAGAAGGCACACACCCAAATACCCAACACAGTACTCAAAATCTGGTTCCTGGTGATTCGGCATCTCATCCTTAGACTTCGGGATACAGCCAGGTAGCGTTCGATCCCAATGATGACTAGGTTATAAATGGTGGCCAGGATTGACATCGCGTAGAAGGCGTAAGCTCTGAGAAGTTCCTTTGACCCCACAATGGTGCTTTGAGGGTCCCTGATGAACAGCAGGGCGATCCAGAAGCCCGAAGAGCTGCAGAGGAAATCGGAGACGGCCAAGTTGCAGAAGAGGATGAAGATGGGTTTGTGAAACTCCTTGGAGAACACCACCCCAAGAACCACACCCGAGTTGAAGACGGCGGAGATGAAGGTGATGATAAGTTGAGGGATGCCCAAGGCCAAAACCAAGTGGCGGTTCCATATGAGAGCAGTGACATTGTTTAAACAATCATGCTTTCGGATCATGGTGAGGATTGGCCCCAAGCCTTAGGCTGAGATCAAAGCTGAGATGTTGACGATCAGAAGCAAGATGTCAGAATGGAAGGATAAAGCCAAGAACCCAGGTTAAGGGCGAGACCAGGAAATCCACAGGTTGTTATTCACACACTGTCTGGACCTAAGAAGGTAAACTTTTTTGATTGAAGGGCTGGGATCCTTTTTGAATTGAAGATATTCCAAATCATGGACTCTTGTAGATGGTATGAGGGCACCCTTCACCCAGCCGAAGATGTAGATGAACTTGAAGATTTGAAGGTTCTCCAAAACACCTTAGAGCAAGAGAGGAAGCAATGGGTCATTCAAGAGATATCCAACCTGGAACTAAGACAGAAAAATTCACGAGAATAAGAATCAGTGGAATGACTTAGCTTCCAGAAGTTGTGGGTGCTTCATCACTGGAGGTTTTCAAGGCAAGATTGAACAGCCATTTGTCCAGGATGGTATAAGCAGGGGGTTGGACTAGAAGACCTCCAAGGTCCCTTCCAACCCAATGATTCTGTGTTCTATATCTGATGCAACACCCTCTTTCTATTCTTTTATTCTGCAACTCTTGGCTGGTAATGGGTACGACAACCTCCTGTTTTCCGGATCCAAGGGGAGAAGACTTAACATTATGCATTCTTGTTTGCCTTGTATCACCCAAACAGTGAGTTAAACGTTAACTCCCAGACATCTAATCAGGAGGGCTATCAGCTCCTTACTCCATGGTTGCTAGGTTGATCTCACCTAGCAAAGGTATCCAATAAATTCTAGCTGATCTCTCTGCCCAGCGGGGCTGTCTACGCTGGAATGACATTAATTAAAGGACAAATATGACTGATGAAAAGCAAACAGAGATATTTCCATTCCTTCCACACATCAGCGGTCACCAAGCTGTTGTACTTTAGATCAAGGGTGTCCAACCTTGGGCACTTTTAAGACTGGTGGGCTTCATGGTGGCTGGGGAATTCTGGGAATTGAGGGCCACCGGTCTTAAAAGTTGCCAAGGTTGGACATCTCTGCCTTCGATGGTTATGATTTCCTCTCAATTTAGTTATCACAGTCAATGATGTTGGAGGGTTATTGAAAATATCTACAGAGTGCTATATGGAATCTGGCCAATACTGGTAGCAAGAGTTGTAGCCCTTTGGAAAGTTCAACTAAATAACCACTTAACACTGGAGGTTTTTAAAAAGAGATTGGATAACTATTTGTCTGAAATGGTATAGGGTTTCCTGCCTAAGCAGGGGGTTGGACTAGAAGACCTCCAAGGTCCCTTCCAACTGTTATTCTATTCTATTCTATTCTATTATATTCTATTCTATTCTATTCTATTCTATTCTATTCCTATTCCATTCCATTCCTATTCCTATTCCTATTCCCTTCTATTCTATTTCATTTCATTTCATTCCATTATTCTATTCTATTCTGTTCTCATTCCATTATTCTATTCTATTCTATTCTATTCTATTCTATTCTATTCTATTCTATTCTATTCCATTCTATTCCATTCCATTCCATTCCATTCCATTCTATTCCATTCCATTCCTATTCCTATTCCGTTCTATTCTATTTCATTTCATTTCATTTCATTTCATTCCACTATTCTATTCTATTCCATTCCATTCCATTCCATTCCATGACCTGTCAACTTCAATGGCACCAAAACCCTAGCCACTATAGTAACCCCAGCCACAGAATCATCAGAGAAGCCATAGAGATGGAAAAAAGACCTGAAAGCATGAGTAGAAGAGATGATTCCACCAGACTGTCAATCATTTGGAAGCCTGCACTCACAAACAAAAAAATCTCCACACCACAAGCCAGGCAAACACCTGGGCACAAACAGATCCCCCCTGATACCTCCAGCTCAAACACACCCCAACCAGGCACCCAGATGAAACCTAGCTTCCTAACAAATGATAGCCATCCATTTACTTGGAGCCAAGCTGCACTAAAAGCCTCCAGTACAGGAACACAATGTTGCCAGACAATCAAGACACACAAACAAGGCCACAAAACACACGGAAGATATTAGAAACACCAATCAAGCAGAACACAGAAACTCCAAGACCAATAAACACAGAGCAAGACTCCCAACCAATCAGGATGAAGAAAAAACCATTCTGGCACAGCAGTAGGCTAGCCCCAAATTTAAAACTGAAACAGCTGTGATAGTCTGACTCACAGACGAACACAATACAGAAGCCTGATGGCAGATGAGATTCTGCCAAAACGTTGCTACAACTTTAAAAGCACAACTATAATGATGTGGGAAAATCCCGAGCAAAGCTGAATACCATATATATATATATACATATATATGTGTGTGTGTGTGTGTGTGTGTGTGTGTTTGTTTTCTGAGCACAACCAAGCCCCCACCTGAACAGCACACACCCCCAGCCAATCAGAACACAGCCAAGCCCCCATCCAATCAAGTCACATCCCCACTAGCAGTTAAAAGGAAGAAGCAGCTGCAAGCTCACATTACTCTGAGAAGCACAAAGCCGAAGACACAAGCCTGAAGATGATGAATGAGACTTCATCAAAACGTTGCCTAGATACTTCCAATTTTACGCGGGAGAAAACCCGAATAACCAAAGATCTATCTATCTATCTATCTATCTATCTATCTATCTATCTATCTACCCACATATCTGACATGGATATTTTATTTTAATTGTTTAACCTCTTAATAAAAATCTATATGGCTGCTCAAGAAAACAAAAACAAACAACGAAAAAACTCAAAACACTTGATGGACCACTGGGTCTTTTCCTGCCATCAGTCTTCTGTGTTTCTGTCACACAATAAGTGCCTCTTGAGTGACATACAGTATAACAATCCAATAAAAGTTTATGGCTGTATTGGACCAGCAGGTGGCACCAGCTAATTAATTTTGGCTGATTTCAGAAAGTTGAGTCAGACCTGATGTACATTTGGATGAGAGACCACTAGGAAATCCCCAGCTCTATGCGCCTAACTGGGAAGTCAGCAATGACCAACCTCCAAGAAGAAAATTACAGGGACAACTCCAAGAATGTTATAGAACTCAAGCTCCACTAAGAAGTATTTTCCTTATTTAGGTACAGGTCATCCTTGACGATAGAATTTCTGTCACTAAGCAAGGCAGTTGGTTAAATGAATTGCACCAATTTATTTTTTATTTTTTTCCATGAAGTACATACTTTATTCATGAAGTGGAATAAAAAGATTTAAAAAAAACTTTATTCATGAAGTAAAATAAAATGCAAGTCAACAATGATTGTGCAACTGCTCTACTAAAGGATGAAAAGTCCATTGCAATGAAACCATAGCTTTACCCTTTCTTCGAGTTTGGAACATTGTATTAGTTTATAGAATAAAATACCAAAATACAGAAGCAAATAGGAGGATACCGTTGGTAGGAGAAGGGGAAAGAAAAGTGAGGAAGGCCAACATTTTAAAATATATATATATAAGAAAACAGAACTTAACAATAGAAGGAATCTGTGGCGGAGAAAATTATTTATATCTTTGGAAACTAATAGAAACTCATCAAGGAGAGAAGAAATCTGGAATTAAGGAGAAACTTTCTAACTGTGAGTACAATTAACCAGTGGAACTGCTTGCCATGAGAAATCGTGGAGGTTCCATCACTGGAGGTTTTTAAGAAGAGATTGGACAGCCACTTGTCTGAGAGGGCCATGATGGCGAACCTATGGCACGCATGTCAGAGGTGGCACACAGAGCCCTCTCCATGGCCACACGCACCATCACCAGCTGATCTTCTGGTTTCTGGCACACTGGCCAGCTGGTCTTCATAGGCACCGGAGCACCGGAAAACAGCCTGAAAAACAGCCAAAAAGCTGGCTGTTTTGGGGCCATTTTCAGACCATTTTTAGGCTGTCTTCAGGCCATTTGGGGGGCATTTTCAGGATGTTTTCAGGACCTTTTTGGGCCAAAAGCATCCTGAAAAACAGCCTGAAAATAGGCCAAAAATGGCCCCTGAAGGGGTAAAAAACGGCCTGAAAATGGCCCCAAAACTAGCCTGAAAACAGCCAAAAAACAAGCATGCGCTCACTGGCCATCTTGTCTTCAGGTATCAGGCACTCCGGCACACACACCTGCATGCGCATGCATGTGCATTCTGGTTTGGTGCTGGAAAGGTTCACCATCACTGGTATAGGGGGTTGGACTAGAAGTCCTCCAAGGTCCCTTCCATCTCTGTTATTTGATATTAATATAATATAATATAGTATAATATAGTTTTCTCTTCTCTTCTATTGATTTCATAGTATTTCATTTTGTTCTACTCTATTCTACAGTAATGGTCGAAATTGGGAGTGTCCTATCAAATTCTGTACCTGTCAATAGTGGTGTCCCCCAAGGCATGTTCTAGGGCCAACTTTCTTCATACTCTACATAAATGATCTCTGTGATCATATCAAGAGCAACTGCGTTATTTTAGCTGATGATGTAAAGCTGTTCAATACCACAGACAATACTGCTACCCTTCAAAAAGATCTTGACTGTGTATCAGAATGGTCAAACAAATGGCAACTTCAAATCTCAACAAATAAATGCTCTGTCTTACATGTTGGCAAAAAAAATCAGAAAATAAAATACAAGCTGAATATTCAAGTTCTTGTTGATGATCCAAGCTCTGTAAAGGACCTTGGAATACTCATCTCTAATGATCTAAGTGCTAGAGCCCACTGTAACTACATAGCCAAAAAGGCATTAAGAGTTGTTAACCTAATCCTACATAGCTTTTTCTCTGGTAATATCACACTACTAACTAGAGCATACAAAACATTTGCTAGACCAATACTCGAATACAGCTCATCAGTCTGGAACCCACATTACGTATCTGATATTAGCACAATTGAGAAAGTCCAGAAATATTTCACAAGAAGAGTTCTCCACTCCTCTACTCGTTGTAGAATACCTTATGCCACCAGACTTGAAATTCTAGACCTAGAAAACCTTGAATTACGCCGTCTTCGGTCTGATCTAAGTATGGTATATAAAATCATACATTGCAATGACTTACTTGTCAATGAATACTTCAACCATAACAACACAAGAGCACACAATAGATACAAACTCAGGTTTGTAGGTTAACAAACCTGAGTTTGTTATCTCAAGGTTAGCCTCACCAAACTTGATTGCAGGAAATACGACTACAGCAACAGAGTCTTCAATGTCTGGAATACTCTACCTGACTCTGTAGTTTCTTCCCCAAACCCCCAAAACTTTAACCTTAGACTGTCTGCTATTGACCTCACCCCTTTCCTAAGAGGTCTGGAGGGGGTGTGCATAAGCGCACCAACGTGCCTACCATTCCTGTCCTATTGTTTCTTTTATTTTTCTTATATGTACCCATTTCATGTATTCATAACTATGTATATACTTACACCTATTATCTTGCTTTTTATTTTATTTTTTTCAAAGTAGCTCAACAAAGCCTATTCTATTCTGTTCTGTTCTATTCTATTCTATCTCCTATTCTATTCTCTTCTCTTCTAATTCTATTCCATTTGTTACAACTGAGATTCCCTTAATTTCATATTATTTCATTCTGTTCTACTCTATTCTACTCTACTCTATTCTTCTCTTAATTCTAATTCTATTCTGTTCTATTCTACTCTATTCTTCTCTTCTAATTCTATTCCATTTCTTACAACTGAGATTCCCTTAATTTCATATTATTTCATTCTGTTCTACTCTATTCTACTCTACTCTATTCTACTCTTCTAATTCTAACTCTAATTTAATTCTATTTCTATTCTATTCTACCCTATTTTTCTCTTCTCTTCTAATTCTAATTCTATTCCATTTCTTACAACTGGGATTCTCAAGTGAAATATTATATTTTCCCCAGGAAAATTAGATCAACTATCAAAGTCAGGATAATCCTGTCACTCCAGAGCAAACATGCAATAAAGATAGATGGAACAGGCGGTTGTTCTCTTTAGTTCTTGGCACCAGGTTCTATTACGTGACTTCATTCCCTTATCAGAACTGTCACTTTTGACAGCCTCAATTGCTGTTTGGGGAAGTATGACTGGAATTGTAGTTGGTTTGTGAAAGGAAACTCCTGTCAGTCAAGACATGGGCTTGTTGAAAACCAGGATGACCTTTCCTGATCTGAGGTGACACAAGCAATCCTGGAAAAAAAAATTATAAGCATCGACATTAAAAAACAACAACAACCTTCTTTGAAGGCCACAGGAAAACAGATCTCAGGATCTGACCCTTTGATTCTTCGTTGCTTCAGGAAAATCCAGATTCTGCTTCCAAAGGTCAGAAAGGAAGACTAGACTTGGATATTAGGCTTTGAGAGTGGACTTGTGAAGTTGCAACCCCGCAGACTGTCACCCTAGGGGATAAAAGTCAACATTTTCAAGATTGTAAACAGTGTCATCCTTGTCATGTTGTAGGTTTTGAGTTTTCTCCAACAAACATCCTTGGAAATCCACAACTAAGGTTTCTCTGTGGGGTCCTTGGTACTTACCGATTAACAGAGTTGGAAGGGACCTTGTAGGTCATCTAGTCCAACCCCCCACCCAAGCAGGAGACCCTACACCATCCCTGACAAATGGCAGTCCAATCTCCTCTTGAAAGTCTCCAGTGATGAAGCTCCCACAACTTCCAAAGGCAAGCTGTTCCATTGATTGATCGTTCTCACTGTCAGAAAATGTCTCCTTATTTCCAGGTTGAATCTCTCCTTGTTCAGTTTCTATCCATTATTCCTTGTCTGGTCTTTGGGTGCTTTGGAAAATGGCAGCCCCTCAAATACTGGAACATTGCTATCATGTCTCCCCTGGTCCTTCTCTTCACTAGACTAGCCATGCCCAGTACCTGCAATCATTCATTGTGTGTTTTAGCCTCCTAATTTTCTTGGTTGCTCTTCTCTGCACTTTTTCTAGAGTCTCAACATCTTTTTTTATCATGTGGTGTCCAAAACCGGATGCAGTACTCTAGATGTGGTCTGACTAAGACTCCTTGAGCTTGATGGTTTTCTTGAAGATGTTTCATTATCCAACTATGTAACATCATCAGTGCTAGAAGGGAGTATGGTTTGCTCTGCTTATATACTAGTCATCTCCTCGCCAGCAATCAACACCCAGATAAACAGAGGTTAAAACTAAGAAAGATTAATACTAGACCAACAATCAAATAGTAAACAATACTCCAATAAAGGAACTAACAAAGCAGACAAACAAACAGTAAACAACAGCCTAATCAAAGAACCACCAAGAACACTTCACCAACATTGACACAACAAGCCACAATAAACTTAGAGCAAACTCGCTCCCTTCTAGAACTGATGATGTTACCTAGTTGAATCGTGAAAAGTCTGCAAGAAAACAACCGAGCTCAGAGAGCATCAAGGACCACACAGTCGTTCTCCTCCTCCTCCTCCTCCTCCTCCTCCTCCTCCTCCTCCTCCTCCTCCTCCTCCTTCACTTGTATGCCACTTCACTGTGTTTTTACAGCTCTCACTGAGCGGTTTATAGAGTCAGTATTTTGTCCTCATTTTACCCACCTCAGAAGGATGGAAGGCTGAGTCAACCTTGAGCCGGTCAGGATCAAACTCCTGACAGTGAGCAGAGTCAGCCTGCAATACCAATAACAATAGCACTTAAGACTTATATACTGCTTGGTAGTGCTTTACGCCCAGTGGTGGGATTCAAATTTTTTTACTACCAGTTCTGTGGGTATGGTTTGGAGGGCGTAGCTTGGTGGGTGTGACAGAGGAAGGATATTGTAAATATTCCCTCCCCAGCGGGAGAATATTGTAAAATCTCCATTCCCTCCCCACTCCACTAACCTGCTTTGCAGCTCCGTTCTCCTGTGCACTTTTCCAAAAGTCTCAACATCTTTTTTTGTAACGTGGGGAACAAAACTGGATGCCGTATTCCAGGTGTGGCCTTACTAAGGCTTTACAAAGCGGTACTAATTGAATTTTAGCTGCTCAACGAGGGGTTGTAAGTTGAGGACTGTCTGGAAGGGGAAACATTCTGCAGCCGTGCAGAATTATCTGCAGACTTCATTCAGCAATTGTGTGAATTCTCATGCCCAGCACAAATTCTCCATGCAGGAATCTGAGCAAGAGAAGGTGCTACTCTTTCCCAATTCAAAGGAGACCCCTCTCTTCAGAAATGCAAGCTAACACACTTGTCAATCATTACATCCACCTGAAAGAGGCTTAATTTTAATCCTCTGGTGTTTCCTTATCAGCCAGTTCAGCTTCCCAGCTGTAAAACCAAACCGGCTGCAGGAAACTCGGAGTCCATCCACGGAGATAAGGCTAATTCTGGAGAATATACCAGCTGACAACCAAGGCAATGAACTGCAATAAAAATAAAGGTTAGAGAAATGATGTTCAATTCATCACCAATGGTGAATTATCTGCGGCAGAGATAAAGCACAGGCCATATGACATTTGCAAATCACTCAGATGCTTAACCTTGAATGTTGTCCCTTGTTTACCTGTTTTGTGGTTATTGCTGAATAAAAGTCACAAATTAAATATAGCTGTAGGTAGGGTATTTGTATTTTCACTTCATTTTTTTTTGTCCCTACTGCTTTTCCACTCCATGTTATGAAGAAGAGTTATTGAAAAGTATTCCAAAACTTTTGGGTGAAATTCTGATCAGGTGCATCTAAAACATGTGTGTGAGAGAGAGAGGGGGGAGAGGGGGAGAGAGGAAGAGAGGGAGAGGGAGGGAGAGGGAGACAGGGGGGAGAGGGAAAGAGGGGGAGAGGGAGATGGAGAGGGAGGGAGGGAGAGGGAGAGTGGGGAGAGAGAGAGAGAGGGAGGGAGAGAGGAAGAGAGAGAGAAGGAGAGAGGGGGGAGGGGGAGAGGGAGAGGGAGAGAGAGGGGGAGAGGGAGAGAGGGGGAGAGGGAGATGGAGCCGGAGGGAGGGAGAGGGAGAGGGGGGAGAGGGAGAGTGGGGGAGAGAGAGAGAGAGGAGGGAGAGAGGAAGAGAGAGAGAAGGAGAGAGGGGAGAGGGGAGAGGGAGAGGGAGAGAGAGGGGGAGAGGGAGAGAGGGGGGAGAGGGAGATGGAGCCGGAGGGAGGGAGAGGGAGAGGGGGAGAGGGGAGAGAGGGGGAGAGAGAGAGAGGGAGGGAGAGAGGAAGAGAGAGAGAAGGAGAGAGGGGGAGAGGGGGAGAGGGAGAGGGAGAGAGAGGGGGAGAGGGAGAGAGGGGGAGAGGGAGATGGAGCCGGAGGAGGGAGAGGGAGAGGGGGGAGAGGGAGAGAGGGGGAGAGAGAGAGAGGGAGGGAGAGAGGAAGAGAGAGAGAAGGAGAGAGGGGGAGAGGGGGAGAGGGAGAGGGAGAGAGAGGGGGAGAGGGAGAGAGGGGAGAGGGAGATGGAGCTGGAGGGAGGGAGAGGGAGAGGGGGGAGAGGGAGAGAGGGGGAGAGAGAGAGAGGGAGGAAGAGAGGAAGAGAGGAGAAGGAGAGAGGGGAGAGAGGGAGAGAGGGAATAGAGAGAGGGGGAGGGAGAGGGGGAGAGGGAGAGGGAGAGAGAGAGGGAGAGAGGGAGAAGGAGAGAGGGGAGAGAGGGAGAGAGGGGAATAGAGAGAGGGGGAGGGAGAGAGGGGAGAGGGAGAGGGAGAGAGAGGGAGAGAGGGAGAAGGAGAGAGGGGGAGAGAGGGAGAGAGGGGAATAGAGAGAGGGGGGAGGGAGAGAGGGGGAGAGGGAGAGGGAGAGAGAGAGGGAGAGAGGGAGAAGGAGAGAGGGGGAGAGAGGGAGAGAGGGGAATAGAGAGAGGGGGAGGGAGAGAGGGGAGAGAGAGAGGGAGGAAGAGAGGAAGAGAGGGAGAAGGAGAGAGGGGAGAGAGGGAGAGAGGGGAATAGAGAGAGGGGGAGGGAGAGAGGGGGAGAGGGAGAGGGAGAGAGAGAGGGAGAGAGGGAGAAGGAGAGAGGGGGAGAGAGGGAGAGAGGGGAATAGAGAGAGGGGGAGGGAGAGAGGGGGAGAGGGAGGGGAGAGAGAGAGGGAGAGAGGGAGAAGGAGAGAGGGGGAGAGAGGGAGAGAGGGAATAGAGAGAGGGGGAGGGAGAGAGGGGAGAGAGAGAGGGAGGAAGAGAGGAAGAGAGGGAGAAGGAGAGAGGGGGAGAGAGGGAGAGAGGGGAATAGAGAGAGGGGGAGGGAGAGAGGGGGAGAGGGAGAGGGAGAGAGAGAGGGAGAGAGGGAGAAGGAGAGAGGGGAGAGAGGGAGAGAGGGGAATAGAGAGAGGGGGAGGGAGAGAGGGGAGAGAGAGAGGGAGGAAGAGAGGGAATAGAGAGAGAGAGGGAGAGGGAGAGGGGAGAGGGAGATGGAGAGGGAGGGAGGGAGGGGAGAGGGGGAGAGAGAGAGGGAGGAGAGAGGAAGAGAGGGAGAAGGAGAGAGGGGAGAGGGAGAGAGAGGGGGAGAGAGAGGGGGAGAGAGGAAGAGAGGGAGAGGGAGAGAGAGTGAGAAGGAGAGGGAGAGGGGGGGTTTCTCTTTTAGAGGAACACTGTTTCTCCTTTTTAATGATAATTTTACTAAAATTTGTAAACCAGAAAGATAAAATCTAGCTGAAATTAATAATTAAGATAAGACAAAAGGAGGGAGGGAGGGAGGAAAGAAGGAAGAGAGGGAGGGAGAGAGAGAAGGAGGAAGAATGAAAGGAAGGAAAGGAAGGGGAGGAGGAAGGAAGGAAAAGAAAGAAAGAAAGAGGCAGGAAAGAAGAGAGGAAAGGAGGGAGAGGGGAAAGGAAGGAAGGAAGGAAGGAAGGAAGGAAGGAAGAAAGAAAGAAAGAAAGAAAGAAAGAAAGAAAGAAAGAAAGAAAGAAAGAAAGAAAGAAAGAAAGAAAGAAGGGAGGAATGGAGGGAAGGGGAAAGGAGGAAGTGAAGAAGGAAAGTCTAAATAAATCATTTCCAGATTTCTTTTAGAACTGTTTTCGGTATAAATTAATTCTTACTCTAAGGTTAGAACGTTCTTCATTTTTTTCTACAAGGTGAGGGAACCACTGTTTCTCTAAAGAACTGCACAGAGCACAATTTCCATTGTTGTGTGCTGTACCTTCTGGAAATAAATTGTGTTCCTGGGAAATACTCGTTTCTCCTGAAAAGTTTTAGAAAAAAATTACTCAGCCGGTTGCTCAACACTAACTGTGCCTTGCTATGTCTTTCCCAATCCCAAAATGCAACCGTGGCAAACTTGCAGTTTACACTTTCCCCGACTTTCTGTGGAAACCTATTATATATATATGTATTTTGATGCAGATAGCATGCTTTAAAGCAGAGGTGGGCCTTCACATAATTTAACAACTAGTTTGCCCAGTGCAAAACCAAAAATGTGAGCGTGGGGGCGCGGCTTCAAGCACACGGTATTTCATGCGCGCGGCTTCCGGCACACCTTCTCGGGCAGCCATGATGAGTACAGTGGGCGGGGCGCAGGAATCAGGTGGGCTGCGTGGGCGGGGCAAGTGAACCAGAGAGTAAGATATCTAGGATGGGGTAGCACCGGGGCAGGTGGGTGGGCCCAGCCGGTGGTCAGAACTACCAGTACGGGCAAAGCGGTCCAAACCAACGGTAGCCCACCTCTGCTTTAAAGACAAGTATTGTACTAAGCCAAATTTATCGGATTTTCTTTTCTCTTTACTCAATGGAGTCAAACCGGTGGTGGGATTCAATTTTTTTACTACCGGTTTTGTGGGTGTGGCTCTGTGGGCATGGCTCTGTGGGCGTGGTCCTGTGGTCATGTGACTAGGTGGGCGTGGCTTGTGGGCATGGTCCTGTGGTCATGTGACTAGGTGGGCGTGGCTTGGTGGGCGTGGTCACGTGGTCATGTGACTAGGTGGGCGTGGCTTGGTGGGCGTGGTCATGTGGTCAGGTGACTAGGTGGGCGTGGCTCGGTGGGCGTGGTCCTGTGGTCATGTGACTAGGTGGGCATGGCTAGGTGGGCGTGGTCATGTGGTCATGTGACTAGGTGGGCATGGCTATGTGATTTTTTTCCTTTCATAGCAACCCCCCCCCGCGCCCCATATTTTGCCTACTGGGCCTCAGGGAAGCCTCCTGGGAGTAGAAATGGGGCACGGAGGGGCCCACACAGCACCCCCCCTCCACACACACACACCATTTTCTGCCTACTAGGCCTCAGGGAAGCCTCCTGGGCGCTGAGAAAAAGAAGCATTTTGCAGCCTTCTGAGGTAAGTACAAGAGTGAGGTGGGGAATCAGCTTTGCTGCGTGATTTAGATTAGCTAGAAAGCAAGAAATCCTACGATTTTTTTTTGCTTTCTAGCTAATCTAAATCGTGTAGCACAGCTGATCGGAAATACCAATTCAGCTGAACCGGTAGCATTTTTTAATCTACCAGTTCGTGCGAAACGAGCCGAACCAGTAGAATACCACCATTGAGCCAAACCTTTTCTCAGTTCAGGCTCAAGTCCTGGCAAACAAGGAGTCCTCGACTTACAGCCCTTTCATTTAGTGACTGCTCAAAGTCACTTACGATTAGTTTTCCCATTTACAACCCTTGCCGTATTCCCCCATGCAACTGGCGTGTTTTTAATGACGGTTGCAGTGTGCAGAGGTCACACGATCCCCTTTTGCAATCGCTGATCTTTTAGCCAAGACTGGGCATCGGCTAATACAGGTCGTCCTCAACTTAAAAACAGTTCTTTTCATGACCGTTCAAAATTACAACAGCACTGAAAAAAAGCTACTTATATTGAGAGTTATGCCGCAATAATTCAGCGCCAGAAAAATAAACACAGACAGCTGATGCTTCATTTAACATCTTTATAAACATAAGTACATTTTGAAAACCAGTTATAGATTTCTCCAACGTGGAGCAAACTCAAACAGAAACATGTTGCAAGTTCAGAGCAGAGCTCCTGTCTTCACCAAGCAAGCAAGATAGTTTCATCTTCAATAAACAGACTCAGAGCTCCAGCATGCAGAGTTGCAGAGCTTAACATAGCTTCACGCCTAGGCTAATTTTAGTTTCAGTTTCCAGCCTAGGCTGCTTCTAGTTTCAGTTTCCAAACTGTCCTCATTGGCTGACTTAGTTGCTATGCCTATTCATTGGCTGGCCTAGTTACCAAGCTCTATTCCAGTTCATGAATATACTCCGACAAATTACAACCATTTTTCACACTTACGACCATTGCAGCATCCTCAGAGTCATGTGATTTACATTCAGATGCTTGACAACTGAACTCACATTTATGATGGTTGCAGTTTCCCGGGGTCACGTGATCCCCTTTTGTGACCTCCTGAAAAGCAAAGTCAATGGGGGAAACCGGATTCACTTAACAACTTACTTACTAACTGACTAACATAACCGCTGCGGTAATTCACTTAAGAAACGCAGTAAGAAAGTTCGTAAAATGGGGCAAAACTCTTGCTGAGCAAAAGGAAATTTGGGGCTCGGTTACAGTCATAAGTTAAGGACTACCTGTATCCAATTATACCAGGTAGTCCTGGAATTATGACCACAATGGAGCCCAAAATTTCTGTTGCTAAGTGAAGAATTTGTTAAGTGAGTTTTGCCCCATTTTACGACTATTGACTGGAGTTTTCAACTAAAACGATACTCCTTTGGTCTTTTTAGCTGCCAGAAAAATGGAGTGAGGGAAAACAAGGCATTCCTTAAATGCTTAGATCTGTGATGGCAAACCTATGGCACATGTGCCAGAGGTGGCACGCAGAGCCCTCCCTGTGGGCATGGGTGCCATCGCCACCTGCTCTTCTGGTTTCTGGCACGCTCATGTGCGCTGGCCAGCTGGTCTTCAGGGCACTGGAGCACCAGAAAACGGCCTGAAAAACAGCCTTTTTTGGGCCTTTTTCAGACCTTTTTCAAGCCGTTCTCCAGGCCTTTTTCAGGTCATTTTCAGGCTGTTTTCAGGCCACTTTCAGGCTGCTTTTTGGGCCAAAAAAACAGCCTGAAATGGCCCATAAAACAGCTGGAAAACAGCCTGAAATGGCCCATAAAACAGCCTGAAAACGTCCCATAAAACAGCCATAAAACAGCCCAGAAAACAGCCTGAAAAACAGCCCAGAACAGGGTTTCCGTCCCACACACATTCATGCACATGCATGCACGTTCCAGTTTGGGCACTTGGTGCCGAAAAGTTTTGCCATCACTGGCCTAGATAATCACCCCGGTAGCCCAAAGTTGTCGGAGAACAATTAGGTTATTGGAGAGCATGATGTATGACTCTTAGCGATGGATGTGTCCCATTGGAGAATCACATCCAGGGAGCGGGAGGAAGACCAGGGTCAAGGGGGAAATATAGGATGTGATTTAATATCGGCTGCATCCAGCTTATGCCAACATGGCAACCTCTAATAAATCAATTTACTTTTTTCTGAGATGTGGCTAGAGACTTTTGATTTGAATGAGGGTGGGTTTGTTGGAGCCCTGACAGCAGTTGTCAAATTAGTAACATGGTTATTAAGTGAATCTGGCTCCCCCTCCATTGACTTTAACAGATAACAGATAACAGATAATCAGAGTTGGAAGGGACCTTGTAGGTCATCTAGTCCAACCCCCCACCCAAGCGGGAGACCCTACACCATTTCTGACAAATGGCAGTGCAATCTCTTCTTGAAAGTCTCAAGTGATGGCGCTCCCACAACTTCCGAGGGCAACTTCTGTTCCATTGGTTGATTGTTCTCACTGTCAGAAAGTTTCTCCTTATTTCCAGGTTAAATCTCTCCTTGTTCAGTTTCCATCCATTATTCCTTGTCTGGCCTTTGGATGCCTTGAAAAACAGCTTGACCCCTTCCTCCCTGTGGCAGCCCCTCAAATATTGGAAGATGACTTTGCTTGTCAGAAGGTCCCAAAAAGGCATCACATGACCCCGGCACACTGCAACTGTCATACATGTGAGTCATCAAGCATCTCAATGTAAATCACGTCTCCATGAGGATGCTGCAATGGTCATAAGTGTGAAAACCGGTCATAAGTCATGTTTTTCAGTGCCTTTGTAACTTCAAACAGTCATTAAAAGAACTGTTGTATGTCAAGGACTACCAGTGTTAACCAATGCCCAGTCTTGGCTAAAAGACAGAGTACAAAATTACTTAACAATACACAACAACACACTTTAGCAAAAACACTTCTAGTTTCAACAGGATGTCATCAATGCAAGTTCCACCTGTGTTTTTATGTGCATGTCACATAATCACACTATAGTAGGATAATATTTTTAATCAAATACACATTTTTTAATATGTATATATATGTATGTATGTATGTATGTATGTATGGCATTCGGCTTTGTTCGGGTATTTTGCCACGTCATCGTAGTTGTGCTTTTAAAGTTGTAGCAACGTTTCGGCAGAATCTCATCTGCCATCAGCAGGCTTCTGTATAGTGTTCATCTGAACCAGAAGCCTGATGATGATACAGAAGCCTGATGATGGCAGATGAGATTCTGCCAAACGCTACTACAACTTTAAAAGCACAACTACAATGATGTGGGAAAATACCGAACAAAGCCGAATGCCATACATGTAAGTACCCTCGAAAACTTAAGAAAACAAACACACACACACACACACACACACACACACATATATATATATATATATATATATATATATATATATATATATATATATATATATATATATATATATATATGTTGTGGCTCCGGCTTGGATTCAGCTCCTGTGACTGATATGAGTTCAAGTGAGGAGGTCATGGCAGAAAAATATGAGCCGGCATGGCTCAGTGATTGGACTGATAACCAGGATGAGGAGATGGATGTGACAAAGGACGACAGACCTGATGTATTAGAATTGTCAGGACCTTTGACCTCCTCTGGTTCCTTATCTGATCAACAGCCGGGAATGGCTGACAGGGAAGTTTTGAGAGAGTCTTCTAGTGGAGATGAGAACTTGGAAAATTTGTGGTTAAATCTAAAAAACAGAAGACAGTTGAGAAGGCAAACTCAGCTGGAACGAAGGAGGAGGGCGAGTCAGTAAATTAGCAGGTTGCCTCAATGAGTATAAAAGGACACAGCTGGGCTGGTACATTTTGCCAGGAACAAAGTGACTATTTGAGTGAGGACGTTACAGCAAGAAGCTCTGAGATTGGAGATTTATTGCCAGGACTGGTTTGCCGGACAGAGTAAAGATTTATGCTGTGGATTGAGGTTTCTGCCAGCCGTTATCTTGTAAGACTTCTTTCTGTTTGATTTAATTGTGAAACGGCTGCTTTCTGTTTTGTTCGTTTGAATTTTGAAGGGGAGTCATAACATACATACATACATACATACATACATACATACATACATACATATATATATATAAAATGTAGTGAGAGAATAATAGCAATAGCACTTAGACTTGTATACCACTTTATAGTGCTTTACAGCCACGGGTGGGATTCTACCAGTTTGCACCTAATTGCTAGAACTAGTTGTTAACATTCTAAGCAGTTCGGAGAACCGGTTGTCAGAAGAAATTACTGGCCTAATCCTGTAAGGAAGGCAGGAAGGAAACATTCTGGTGTTGCTTACAGAAACTGCCTCTCTGTTAACCATTATTACATTCTTGACAGGACTAGACTTCCTGTCTCTGGAACTTCTCTGGAGTTTTTCCCCCTCCTTTGCTGGTACTTTGCTCCTGTGGAGTGACCATTCAAAGTTACAATGGCACTGAAAAAAGTGACTTATGACCATTTTTCACACTTACGACTGTTGCAGCATCCCCATAGTCATGAAAGGCCAGGCAAGGAGATGCGTGCCTCGATGTGAGTGATATTGAATTGGCCACACCCAGCCAATAACATGACCACCAAGCCATGCCCACCATCTAAGCCATGCCAACAGAACCGGTTGTTAAAAAATTTGAATCCCACCCCTGTTTACAGCCCTCTCTAAGTGGTTTACAGAGTCAGCCTATTGCCCCCCAACAGTCTGGGTCCTCATTTTACCCACTTCGGAAGGACGGAAGGCTGAGTCAACCTTGAGCCTGGTGAGATTTGAACTGCCAAATTGCAGGCAGCTGCTGCAGAAGTAACTTACAGTGTTGCACTCTAACCTTTCGGAATAAATTTCCTTCCTGTTTAGTCTATCATTATATGGATGATATATTGATAGCAGCCCCGGATTTTGATGAATCTAAGTTGTTAAAAGAGTTAACGGATATGTGGTACAACAGGGATTGTATGTAGCCTCAGACAAAATTCAAAAAGTAGAACCTTATACCTACTTAGGACATAGAATGTTGCACAATTCCTCCATTCCAATTCTTCCTGAATTGCAAGTTCAGAAATCATATACATTAGTACAATGGCAAAAATTTCTTGGCATTATTAATTGGGCACACCCATTCTTCTACATTACAACTGGTGATATGTTGCCCTTATTTCAGTCTTTGAAGGGAACACAATCACCAGGAGATCTAGTTGTATTAACTGATCCTCAAAGAACATGCCTTCAAGAAATATTGAATAAGTTTAAGCATCGATATGTGGATAGGATAACATCCTTAACAATAGGACTTTGCTTAGCTATTCTTTCCACTACACCCTTACCCATGGGATGTCTTTATTCTAATGCGTCCCCACAAGCGGTCAACATTCACGAATGGATTAATTTGCCAGCTACTCCGCCTAGAAACATTTATCCTTATCAATCAGCATTAGAGGATTTGACTATTAAAGGTCGTAAACGAGCCTTACATCTTACAGGACAGGATCTCATTAGCATAGCTTTCACTCGTAAAAAAGTTGAACATGAGCATTTGATAATGATTTCAGAATCATATCAGATAGCCTTTTCTCAATATGTGGGAAACTTGCTGTATTCTTTACCTAAGGATCCTAATATGTGGTTCTTTTTTGATAAATATGCCACTAATGTTCATCCTCAGAATTATCAATGTGCAACTATAGGTTATTTTACTCTACCTGTTCAAATAGGTACGCTCCCAACAACTCGACAGCGGCATTCCTCTCTGGGGCCTACATGTAATGATGAAGTCATTATTGACACACAATTGTCTTCTGGTTCTACATTTGGCCGTGCATTAACAGGGGCCATTACAGGAGTCCTTACTCTAGGCTCTTATCCTGGCATAATTGCTCAAGAAAACAGACGATCTATTCTTGGTCTCACCTGCAGACTTGAAAAATCCATCAGTGCTACTGCTGCTATTATTCGTGATTTGCAGCATGAAATAGAAGACTTAAATGAAGATGTCTTACAGCAGTGTTTTGCCATAGACTATCTTTTAGTCTGTCAGGGAGGGTTCTGTACATTAGTTGGACACCGTGGATGTGCTGTGCATTTTCATTCTTTGAATAAAACTATTGAGGATGAGCTTGCCAATTTACAATCATACATTCAAAATAATATCCATGCTCATTACTCACCTTTTGAGTGGCTAACCAATTGGCTCCCGGATTGGTCTCGGCTCAGACAGTTTTTCTTTTATGCTATAATTATTATTATTGTACTAATTGCAACCTGTTGTTTTATTCAATGTATTCCAAATTTATTCGCATTGTTTCGTCCTGCTTCCCCCTCTCTTAATCCTCTAAAATTGCGATACATTCATAAATCTTTGAATCCTCCATTTAAAATAAAAAACGAGGATATGTAGAGTTGTAATTGCAGGAATGTTCCAATCTCGGATGACAAACCTCAGATAAAGAATGTTTCCAAGCAAATACAACTCAGGTAAACAAAATCACTAATCTAAAGGAGGATTAGAGAAAGGAAGTAAACATATGTTAGACTAATTAGAGATAATTAATTGTATGGATTACTGTGCAAAACAGTAACGAAAGTTAAGCAGTAACCAAAGTTAACCAGTGATGGAGGATAACTGAAAATGTGTATAAATGCAAGACTAGACTCCAATAAAGATCATGATTCAGTTGTTCATGATCAAATAACTCGACTGCCTTGTCATTACAACAGAATAGAATGAAGAATAGAATAGAATAGAATAGAATAGAACAGAATAGAATCAAATAGAATCGAATCGAATTGAATACAATACAATACAATACAGTACAATAGAATGTAGAATAGAATAGAAGAATAGAATAGAATAGAATAGAATGAAGAATAGAATAGAGTAGAATAGAATAGAAGAATACAATAGAATGAAGAATAGAATAAAATGAGGAATCAAATAGAATGAAAAATTGAATAGAATAGAATAGAATAGAATAGAATAGAATAGAATAGAATAGAATAGAATAGAATGAAGAATAGCATAGAATAGAACAGATTTGGAAGGTACCTTGTAGGTCATCTAGTCCAACCCCCTGCTTAAGCAGGGGACCCTACAATCATTTCTGACAGATGGCTGTCAGATGGCTGTTTTTGAAAGCTTCCAGTGATGAATTAAATCATTTTATGGATTAGAACAATATTTAAAGTAGCTGAAGTAAGGTTGATCTCCACCTGACCACAACACACATTGTTTGAAGTTCTTCCTGTTTATGCTCAAGACTTTTCGGTCAACTCTGTCTGTGTCTCTGTCCCTCCCTCCCTCCCTCCCCTCTCTCAATGGGTACCTCCAATTTCTTTTTAAATCCACCCTTCTCCTTAATCATGGTTAACGGGTTAACCTCTTAACCATTAGATCTCATCAGGATGTTCCATCTCTCCGTGCTTCCCTGTTGTTCTTTCCATTGTTTGTAGGATCCTATTGATTTTAAGTTGATCTAAGTCCAAGGACTGTGTACATCTTTGCATCCGTGTGCTGTCGGATGGAGATAGGGGAAGGTGAAAGAGGGAACAATCTGTGTTGTCCTTTCCCTACATCATCTTCAAGTTGCCAAGCTTGGCAAACCCTGCCATACGCAAACCCAAATCTCTAAATTCCTTAGTTATCTCTGATCTTTTCCCAAGTCTAAACACTACCACCACCGGCTACCATTTTTCCTTATCGATCCCAAACTGTTAGCCAATTTTCAACCTGAAAAGACCGGGTTCCTAAGTCTCCTTAAAATAGTCCCCTCCTAGTTCTTCGTGCTGAATATTGACCTGGAAAAATTGCCTGGATTTTTTTACAAAATGCGTTTCTTGTTCATGGAAAGGAAGTGGCCACGTAAGGAACGGTTAGTTGCTGGGGTTGATGAGTCTTCTTCCTGTTCACGTAATAGGAAATTTTAATGGGATCTCCAGGCCTGTTAAAAAGAAAGTTTGCAGATAAGCAGAGAGTCAGTTTGGCCTGGTAGTTTAGGTACCATGCTAGAAATTAGGAGACAGTGAGTTCTAATCCTGTCTTAGGCATGAAAACCAGCTGGGTGACTTTGGGACAATCACCGGGAGACGGTGAGTTCTAATCCTGCAACCTAGAATTATGAAGTGGGAAAAGCTGCTGTCAGAAGTTGAGGGTGCATTATCACTGGAGGTTTTCAAGAAGAGACTGGACAGCCACTTGTCTGAAATGGTATAGGGTTTCCTGCCTGAGCAGGGGGCTGGACTAGAAGACCTCCAAGGTCCCTTCCAGCTCTATTCTGATTGATTGATTAGTCACTCACTCTCATCAAGACCAGCTCACAGGGCTGTTGCTGTGGGGAAAATAAGAAGCAGTGGACATGTGTTGGACACGTTAGCCGCTTGAGTTATTTGTAAAAGTAATAAAGGAAGAATAATTTAGATAGATAGATAGATAGATAGATAGATAGATAGATAGATAGATAGATAGAAGAAGAAAGAAAGAAAAGAAAAAAAAAAGAAAAGAAAAGAAGAAGGAAGGAAGGAAAGAAAGAAAGAAAGAAAGAAAGAAAGAAAGAAAGAAAGAAAGAAAGAAAGAAAGAAAGAAAGAAAGAAAGAAAGAAAGAAAGAAAGAAAAAAAAAAGAAAAGAAAAGAAGAAGGAAGGAAGGAAGGAAGGAAAGAAAGAAAGAAAGAAAGAAAGAAAGAAAGAAAGAAAGAAAGAAAGAAAGAAAGAAAGAAAGAAAGAAAGAAAGAAAGAAAGAAAGAAGAAGGAAGGAAGGAAGGAAGGAAGGAAGGAAGGAAGGAAGGAAGGAAGGAAGCTTCATTTTTAAATTCCAGAATTGGGAGAAGGATAGTACAGACTTCTCTTTCTTTACCTTGTTCATCTCTTATCCAACAGCATGCATATTTTAAAAACCCATAAATGTAAATGTAAAGTAAATTTCATTTAAAGCTACAAAGGCAGATGGAAGGAACAGCATTTTCATTCGTCCTCTTTCTGCCTCTGCAGGAGGACAAGGCATCCCTTGACTTCATAAATACTCTGCGGGCCTTTTTTATTCGACAGGCAGCCTTTCAGCTTTGCCAGTTTTTTCTTTTGTCTTCTCCTGTGGTACGTGCGCATGAAATTGGAATTTCTAACCAGTCTGAGCCACATCCTGTTTCTGATTCACACACCGTTTCTCCTGAACCTATTCTCAGCCGCTTATCTTTCTCGTAAGTCCCTCTTTATTTGCAAGCTCTCTTGCAAAATTGAAGGTCTTATTACAGCTGGTCGTGGAGTCATCCAGATGTTTAGACTGGATTTGGCATTTTTGTCCACCTATTGAGTCCTTCCCAAGGACCCAGCAGCTGTTTTTGTCTGATGGTATTAAAGGTGTCATTGCAGGTAAAGCTGCCTTTTGCATTTGATTGATGGGATTGATTGATATTACTTTGTTAATAATACACGCACACACGCACACACACACACACCAGTACACACACACTAGCTCTATACCGATGCTTCGCTATGAAACTATGTGGTCGGGCTTAGTTTTTGGGGAGGAAAATAAGGGGGGGAAATTGTGCCTCCGCCTACCAGCATCCATCAATATTCATCTGGATGGCTTCCTGTCAGTGTGTGTGAGAGTTGAGGGCTGTTTGGAAACTGAAACAGTATTTGTTGTGTGAGCAAGAAGGAGACAGCAAGGAGTCTGGCCGTGGCTTAGCTCAACTGTTCCGTACTAAAGCTGCTTGGTGCTCTGAAACTGAAAGTGAAACTCCTCTCATCTTCTTGTGTTTTGCATTTGGAATAGATTTCTTTTCAGGTGGGGAGGGGGAGTAGAACTCCTTAGCATCAGAGCGTGTTAATAATAATAATATAGGAAATATTGATGGTCATTTTGAAAAATCCTTTCTTAGCAAGCACCTAGAAGCCAAGAGAAACATACGTGGCAAATTTCAAGTTTGTAGGCTTTACGGTTCTGGAGATTTTGTGATGATGCGTGAGTAGTATTTTGCTTGTGTGTTTGTGTGTGTGTGTGTGTGTGTGTGTGTAATATATGTAATATAATAAACACACACACATATATATACCAGTATTATTTACATACTTTTATACAATCTCTCTCTCTCTCTCTCTGTAGATAGATAGATAGATAGATAGATAGATAGATAGATAGAGATAGAGATATATAGATATACCTATATATATTATACAATATATATATATGATTGTATAATATATATAGGCAGGGTGGGATTCATTTT
Source organism: Pseudonaja textilis (assembly GCF_049901715.1). Lineage (NCBI taxonomy): Eukaryota > Metazoa > Chordata > Lepidosauria > Squamata > Elapidae > Pseudonaja > Pseudonaja textilis. The sequence continues at coordinate 7,548,575 of NC_141990.1, read as the reverse complement.
TTTAAACAACCGGTTCTGTGGGCGTGGCTTAGGTGGTGAGCACGGCTTGGTGGTCATGTGACTGGGTGGGCATGGCTTGGTGATCATGTTCTTGACTGGGTGTGGCCAACTCAATATCACTCACATCAAGGCACGCAACTCCTCGCCTGGCCTCTCATGACTGTGGGGATGCTGCAACAGTCGTAAGTGTGAAAAAAGGTCATAAGTCACTTTTTTCAGTGCCATTGTAACTTTGAATGGTCACTCCACACAAGCAAAGTACCAGCAAAGGAGGGGAAAAACTCCAGAGATGTTCCTGAGACAGGAAGTCTAGTCCTGCCAAGAATGTAATAAGGGTTAATGGAGAGGCAGTTTCTGTAAGCAACACCAGAATGTTTCCTTCCTGCCTTCCTTACAGGATTAGGCCAGTAATTTCTTCTAACAACCGGTTCTCTGAACTGCTTAGAATGTTAACAACCAGTTCTAGGAATAGGTGCGAACTGGTAGAATTCCACCCCTGGGAAACACTATACCATTTCAGACAAAGGATCATCTAATCTCTTCTTAAAAGTCTCAGTGTTGGAGCATTCACAACTTCTGGAGGCAAGTTGTTCCACTGGTTAATTGTTCTCATTGTCAGGAAATTTCTCCTTAGTTCTAGGTTGCTTCTCTCCTTGGTTAGTTTCCACTCATTGCTTCTTGTCCTGCTTTCAGGTGCTTTGGAGAATAGCTTGGCCCCCTCTTTTTTGTGGCCGCTGACAAAGCCCACTATCATGTCACCCCTGGTCTTTCTTTTCATTAAACTAGATATACCCAATTCCTGCAACCATTTTTTTGGTATCTTTTAACTTCCAGTCCCATAATCATCTTTGTTGCTCTCCTCTGCACTTTTTCTAGACTCTCAACATTTTTTTTTATATTGTGGCAACCAAAACTGGATGCAATATCCCAAGTGTGGTCTTACCATCACATTACAAAGTACATTATAAAGTACTGACATTTGAACATCAGACTTCATTCTACGTTGATTCTTATTCCACTCTGTGTCAGGGTTCCAAGTATCACCCTACCTTTTTGCGGGAGGATCTTCAGGGCTGCCACTCTTTTGGCTTCGTTCTTATTGTTTATCTTTACAATAAAACATGCTTTTAAGTGTGAGAATTGAAAATTGTTATTTCTCTCCAATAGTTGGATTGTGGACGAGCTTACAGATCTAACAGCAGAATATTAATTAAGCCATATATTTTAATACAAAGAGGAGAGAGAGACGGTTGTGGCAATGTTCTAATTCTATCCATTTTCTTGGTTAATTTTTGCTTTTAAGGTATTTTTATTTTTTATTCATTTTTTAAAAATCTTTGTTTTTTTCTTTGGTATTTGCAATTTCTGTGAGACGGGCGGCTGCAGTAATGAATAAAGATTTTTTGTAACTTTTATGTTACAGTAGCTTTAAGAATATAATTCATTTCTCCTTTCCCTTGGTTTATTCATTGCCATCTTGGCTTTTAAAGAAGGATAAGCCTTTCACTCAAATGGAGCTCCTGCTTGTTCCCTCCTCTTCAATTTCCCTCCTTGCTTTTCCACCATTCTTAATAGTTTGTTTGTTTGTCAAACATACACAAGATAACAAACAAGTTCAAGTATGAACATAAACAAGAACAAAGGGAGTAAATACAGATAAATGGGGACAGTAAGACAGGGATGGTAGGCACGTTGGTCCACTTATTCATGCCCCCTTTAAGGACCTTTTAAGAATGGGGTGAGGTCCATGGTAGACAGTTTGAGGTTGAAGCTGAGAGGGGTTGAGTCTGTAACAACAGAGTCGGATAGGGCGTTCCAGGCGTTGACCACACTCTGTTACCGAAGTCGTATTTTCTGCAATCGAGTTTGAAACGGTTTACCTTGAGTTTGTATCGGTTGTTTGCCCGTGTGTTATTGTGGTCGAAGCTGAAGTTGAATTGACAGGCAAGACGTTATAGCACAGGGGTCTCCAATCTTAGCAACTTTAAGACTTGTGGACTTCTGGCTGAGGAACTCTGGGAGTTGAAGTCTGCAAGTCTTAAAGTTGCCAAAGTTGGAGACTCCTGTTATAGCAGACAATTTTGTGTACTATGCTTAGATCGGACCACAGGAAGCACAGTTCTAGATTGTCCCAAAATTTCAAGCCTGGAGGCATAGGGAATTCTATTGTGTGTGGAGGAGCGGAGTACTCTTCTCGAGAAATATCTCTGAACTCGTTCAAATGTGTTAATGTTAAATATACAGGGAGGGTTCCAGGCAGAATGAGCTGTATTCGAGAATTGGTCTGGCAAAGGTTTTTGTATGCCCTAGTTAGCAATCCAATGTTAACCGATTAATAGCAGGCAAAAATCACAATCCTGGTGGATTTCTGCAGTGGAAAAATCATGGATTTTGCAAGAAAATGTGGTCAAATTGGCAAGATTTGGAGGGGGGCAGGCAGGACACAGATTCATGGATTGAAGCAAAATTGACTCCCCCCTGGCCCCCACCCCCCATTTTCTAAGCAATCGATCAAAAATCTGCCTTTCTATAACTTAAATCCATTTTTCAGCCTTCTGCCCTCTGGGATGAGATAGAACAGATCTTAACCAATATTTCTAACTATTGGTAGTCCTCGAATTATGACCATAACTGAGTCCAAAATAAGGTTAACAACTCTTAATGCCTTTTGGGCAATGCTGTTACAGTGAGCTCTGAGGCTTAGATCTTTCTTAGTTTGTTTGGATCTCTTCCTGCCAGTTCAGAGATGAAGTCTGGTGATGAAGCTCAACTAAGGTTGACCTCTACCTGACCACAACATACATTGGTGGAAATTCTTCCCCTCAAGACTTTTTTGTCAAGTGCCTCTCTCTCTTGATGGGTGTCTCCGATTTCTTTTTATGTCCAGTCCCCTCTCCTTAATCATGATTAATGGGTTAACCTCTTGACCAGTAAAATCTTATCAGGATGTTCTTTCTCTCAGTGCTTCTCTGACGTTTCCTCTGTTGTTTGTACAAATACTCCTTGCCCTTCTGAGGAACAAAGTCAATGCGGAAGCCAAATTAACTTAACAACTGTGTTACTAACTTAACAACTGCAGTGATTCACTGAACAACTGTGGCAAGGAAAGTCGTAAAATGGGGCAAAACTCACTTAACAACTGTCTTGCTTAGCAACAGAAATTTTGGACTCAGTTGGGAAATGATGATATAAGACTATGTAGTGAAATTGTAAACCGGACAGATAAAAGTATAAGTATAATGACTGAAGATATGGAAATTTTGAAAAGGAAATGAAATAGATCTGGAAATGAATGAGAAAACTATAAAATAAGCCCTAAGGAAGTACAGTATTTGAGTAAAAATAAATAGAGAATATATAAAGTAGTGATAAGATAAGAAACTGAATGTGAAAAATGAATATGTAACTACAATTATATCCGTATGGAGATGTGAAAACCTGGAACCATGTTGTTCACTAAAAAAAGGATGTTCTATTTTTCTTTTTGTTTTGTGAAAACCCAAATAAAATTGCTTTTTAAAAAAAGAAATTTTGGACTCAGTTATGGTCATAATTCGAGGACTACCAATAGTTAGAAATATTGGGTAAGATCTGTTCTATCTCATCCCAGAGGGCAGAAGGCTGAAAAATGGATTTAAGTTATAGGAAGGCAGATTTTGATCGATTGCTTAGAAAACGGGGGAGGGGGCAGGGGGAATCAATTTTGCTTCAATCCATGAATCTGTGTCCTGCCTGCCCCCTCCAAATCTTGCCAATTTGACCACATCTTCTTGCAAAATCCATGATTTTTCCACTGCAGAAATCCACCAGGATTGTGATTTCTGCCTGCTATTAATAAAAGAATGTTTGCACAGATTACGAGAGGACGTGATGTGGCATCCAATTTAGAAGGTGGGAAGGTCTTTGGAAAGGAAAAACAGCAATAAATAATAATCCATTTTTTGGAAAACTTTTGGAATCAGGTTCCAGATGGCTGCTGTCCTGAGATATTAATCCAACGGTTTCATAAATTCCTAATGCAACAGAAAATAATGAACGTTTAACATGGCATCTCTGCTTTTCAGCTCCTGTTTTTATTTTAGGGGAAAGAAAAGGAAAAAAAAAAAAGCAAGAGTATTTGAGTAGAAATCTTTGGCTGAAAAAGAAGTGAGCAGGATGAAGATTAAAAAGAGATTTGTTGCACACCCTTCCTCTATATTGTCCTCGATTTACAACAGCTCATTTAGTGGCTGTTCAAAGTTAAACAGCACTGGAAAAAGTGACTTATGATCAGGTTTTCAAACTTCTCCATGGTCACGTGATCAAAATTCAGCTGCTTGGAAACTGACTTGTATTTGTGACAGTTGCAATGTCCCGGGGTCATGGGATCCCCTTTTGTAACCTTTTGACAAGCAAAGTCAACAAGGGAAGCCAGATTCACTTAACAACCATGTTACTAATTTGACAACTACAATGTGTCAGGGCTCTGACAGTTACCCCCATTTAAACCATGAGTCTCTAGCCAAACTTCCAAAACTTAGTGAAGATTTATTAGGAGTAAACATGTTGGTGCTGCCTGGGTGCAGCCAACTCTGAGACACATAATTCATTGTCACCCTTGACCCTGGTTTTCCTCCACCCCCTGGGTGAATCCTAATTCATATTCTCCAATGGGACACATCCTTAGCCAAGAGTCATCAATCATGTTCTCCAGTTAGAGTTTTGCGTGGCAGAAACTTCAGTCGCCTAGAAACTATCTTTGAAAATATTTATGGAATGCAGTTTCGGTTTTGCAAGCTGCTACACTGCTTCCCCCTCCCTTTCTGTTGGCAACTCTAAAAAGACCATAGAAATATTTTATTTTGATTCACTTAACAGCAGTGACAAGAAAGGTTGTAAAGTGGGACAAAAGTCACTTAACACGTCTTGCTTAGCAACAGAAGTTTTGGGCTCAATTATGGTCATAAGTTAAGGATGCCCTGTAGCACTTGAATCTAATTAAGTATTAAATAGTATATCTGAATATTGATTCTATTAACAGAGCTGAATTCCCAGCAGTCTGTTTGTATAAACCAGTGTTTTTCAATCTGGCTGGAGAATTCTGGGAATTGAAGTCCACTCTTCTTAAAATTGCCAAGGTTGAAAAACATTAGTATGATTGACATTTTTTTGTGTCTTAAAAAAATGAAACAATGAATCATGGAAAAGTATATAGAAACCCGAATGCTGTAATTTGTTTTTAGAATGAGAATTATTTTCTTTTCTTTATATATATTTTTGTTTTAAATTTTAACACAGTAAGTATGTTTTTTTAAATTGCTTTATTCAGTTTTTAAATGTAAAAAGTAAAAAACTAAAAAAATAATCCACTAAAGATTAAGAAATAGATAGAATAGAGAACAGAATAAGAAATAGCTATCAGCTATTATTTAACTATAGAACATTATGTTTACACACAAAAAGTAATGACTGCCAACTGCTTTTACAGCAAAGACAAGTAAAACTTACGTTCATCTCTTAGTGTAAAAAAAAACCAATTAACATTTTTTATGATCTCTGAGTATTGCTGGTCATTAAATCCATATGTCATAATTTCAATTTTTTTTCCTCTTTCCCACAAATAGTCCAAAAGGCCTTTCCAGCTGGTAATAAATTTATTCAATATCTTTTCTTTAATCAAAGCTATCAGTTCCTCCATCTCAACTGACTCCATCAATTTTACTATCTCTTTTCCGTGACAACTCTCAACGATAAATACCCTTGTCCAATTTTTTTCTCTTTCTTATCATTTAACATTTACTTGTCATTACCAAGTGTTGTAATGACGAGGCAGTCGAGTTGTTTGATCATGAACAACTGAATCATGATGACCTTTATTGGAGTCTAGTCTTGCATTTATACACATTTTTAGTTACCCTCCATCACTGGTTAACTTTGGTTACTGCTTAACTTTGGTTACTCTTTAGCACAGTAATCCATACAATTTATTGTCTCTAGTTAAAGTCTAACATACGTTTACTTCCTCTCTCTAATCCTCCTTTAGATTTGTGACTTTGTTTACCTGAATTTATTTGCTTGGAAACATTCTTCATCTGAGGTTTGCCATCCGAGATTGGAACATTCCTGCAATTACAACTCTACAACCAAGATAAACGCAATGATAAAATGAGAATTGTTCTTGTCCTTGAAACCCAGGAGTGTCAAGGTGTGGTTGTGAAGGTGCCATCCACATAATAACACAGGTGGAACTTGCATTGATGACATCCTCCTTTTTAAAAAAAAAAAAGTTTTTTTTTGAGGTTTGCCATCCGAGATTGGAACATTCCTGCAATAACAACTCTACATATCCTCGTTTTTTATTTTAAATGGAAGATTCAAAGATTTATGAATGTATCGCAATTGAAGAGGATTAAGAGAGGGGGAAGCAGGACGAAAAATTTCTATTCTATTCTATTTTCTTCTATTCTTTCTTCTATTCTATTCTTCATTCTATTCTATTCTCTATTCTATTCTATTCTATTCTATTCTATTCTATTCTATTCTATTCTATTCTTCATTCTATTCTGTTCTGTTTTATTCCATTCCATTCTATTCCATTCCATTCCATTCCATTCCATTCCATTCCATTCTATTCTATTCTATTCTATTCTATTCTATTCTATTCTATTCTATTCTATTCTTCTATTCTATTCTATTCATTCTATTTTTCTTTATTCTATTCTATTCTTCATTCTATTCTATTCTATATTCTATTTGATTCTTTATTCTATTCTATTCTATTCTATTCTATTCTCTTCTATCAAGAGACTTCATCTCCAAAGTGGTTGGAAGAAGCTGAAACCTTCTGGGAGGGCTTGGAAGAACCGTGGAACAGCAAGGAGGAAAACTGAAGGGGAAAGGAGCAAGAAGGAGATCTATAGGTGGAGAAGACTTACCTGTCCCTTTTCTAAAACCCAAGATGGCGATGGATAAAATAGGTGGATGTGGAAGGTGTTCCCCCGCCCCCCCAAAACCCTCAAAAGTCCTTGAAAGGAGGATAGGTAGTCCTTCAACTTACAACAGTTCATTTAGTGATGGTTTGATGTTACAACACTGAAAAAGTGACTTTATGATCATTTTTCACACTTACGACCATTGCAGCAAGCATCCCGTGGCCACATTCATCAAAATTCAGATACTTGGCAACTGACTCATACTTATGATGGTTGCAGTGTCCCCGAACGTTCACAAGACTTGAGTGCAAAAACTTCTTTGCTTCCTGCAAAGAACTCCAGTTTCTCAGCTGGCTTTTATCTCTTAAGGGAGGGGCCATTACCTTGCAGTCTTACTCCTGAGTTGCCTGCTTTTTCCTTCAGCAGCCCTGCGTGCATGCGCGCTGGGCATGGGCTCCTCGGGGTCCTCTTCATCACTGCTGCCAGCCTCCACAATCTCCGAAGGCAGCACTCCACTCCCTGATGGTCCTGGCCCCATTCCTGCATCACACATGCAGGCCCCTCACCTGAGTCCTCACTCTCCGAGTCCTCAGCCATCCACACCTGCTGCTGGCAAACCACAACAGTTTCCCTTCGTTCACACACACCTGCAACACAATTCACAGTGAGGACAGAAGTCTCTACCCAATCCCAATCTCATTAGATTATGTGACCTTGTTGCACAACGCGCTGGCCCTGCAAGTCTATCATACTTTTAGTAACTGCCTCTGTTATGTCCTGAGGACTCAAGAAGTTCTCACTCAGGTCCACTCACTTATGTGGGCGTTCTTTCCCCCATTCCCATTGGTTGGCTCTCCCCAGCAGCCAGCTATAAAAGCAGGCTGCGGGGTCCAACCTCTTGCTGATTGCTGCGAGCCAGTTCCAGGCTTGGCAAGCACGGTCAGCCCTTTATTGTAAAATAAAGTATTGTTGCACTCATGCTCTGGTCCAGCCTCTCATTGCTCAAACGTAACACTGGCGACGAGGATGGGATGGCTACCAGTAGCACCGTGCAACCGCTGAGTCACTAGCCTCCGATCAGCAACCCAGAGAGTGATCGGCTGGCGATAAGAAACGCTGATCGCAGCCTCCGATCTGCAACCCAGAGAGAGCGATTGGCTGGCGATAAGGAAAACACTGACCCGAACCCAGAAAGAGCGGTCAGCCCTCAAAACGAGCGATCAAAAAGAGCAAACGCTAATCCGCAGCCAGAGAAAGCGATCTGATTCAAAAAGTTAGAAGCGTCTGTAGCCGCTTGTTAGCCCCGCTACGGGGAAAGTGAAGCACTGCGAGCCGCAGCCGCTCTGCATTGGCGCGAAATTCAAACGGGTGTCATTTGAATTTCAAACCAGTAAGAAACACAGCACAGCGCTGTAGGAAGTCACTACGCCTACTTTTTTTGGCGCGAATCAAGACACCTCCAACGGCTAGCAGCCAACGTGGTAACCCAGAGAGAGAAGGAGAGGTTAGCAAAAAACCCCTCCAGAGCTGATATCACTAATAATCATGGGCGCTCGTAGTCCCAGAGAGATTTTTTCCACAGGTAGCCCAGCTGTCTAGCACCATGAGTTCCAACCCAGCATTCCCGGCGTTTAAACCAGACGAAGAGAAGTGGGAGTCGTATAAGAACCGCTTCAATCATTACATAGATGCGGTCGGCCTGGCAGACGCGGGAGAACACCGGAAAAAATCCTATTTCCTCATCTACTGCGGAGCCACCGTTTATGATACCGCCGCGGCCCTCGTAGCGCCAAGAGAATTGAAAAACGTCCCGTGGTCCGAGTTGCTGGAGATCCTCACTAACCACTATGCTCCCAGACCTTCACAAATCGCCAGGAGGTTCACGTTCCGTATGAGGAAGCAGTCTAGTAAGGAGACAATCAACCAGTATATGGCCGCCCTCCGAACAGCAGCCCTGCACTGCGGGTTTGGAACATACCTGGAGGACATGCTCCTCGATCAATTAGTTTGTGGGGTCAAGGATCTCAACCTACAGAGGCGCCTGCTAGCAAAAAAGGACCTCAACCTAGCGCAAGCAGTCGAGGAGGCCCTAGCAGCCGAGCTAGCAACGAACTCAGCCACCGAAATTCAGGGCCCAAGTGCCAAACCAGCATCGTTCCCCGTTCATTCCGAAGAGGTGGAAGCGGAGGAAACCCAAAACGACGAAAACGACGTCCACCGCCTCACCAACGACAGACGGTCGCAGGTAGGGGCCAGACAGGAACACACCGGTCCACCCAAGCACATCACGTTGTGCCTAGCCTGTGGGGGATCACACCAGAGGGCCACCTGCAGGTTTAAAGGAGCCATTTGCAACAACTGCCATAAGAAGGGGCACATCGCGAGAGTTTGCCAAGCCCCCCAAAGCGCTGCACGCAGACCCCCGTCCTCGAACTCGGGACCACAGAGGCAAGTATTAAACTGTCGCACAGACCGCCTTGCCAAGCGTACTTGCCACTCTGTTAGTAAAATTTCTCTCTCCGTTTCCCTAGAAGGTAAACCGTGCCACATGGAGGTTGACACTGGGTCAGCGCTCTCAATAATCTCGTGGAACACCCTCAAGAGACTCCACCCCAGCCTATCTACTACCCGGCTTCAGAGATGCCAGTACCGTCTGAAGGACTACCAGGGGAAGGCCATTCCCGTGATCGGCAGAGGCAAGTTTTTTGTCAGTTTTAGAACTTTTAAAGGCCACCTACCTCTAGTGGTAGTTAACGGCAATCTACCAACCTTATTGGGGCTCGATTGGTTTCCCCACCTCGGCCTAGGGTTAACAGGAGTCCATGCTGTCTCAACCTCAGACACTGACTCCTTGTTCGCTGACTACGCAGATGTGTTCAGCGAGGAGCTGGGGTGTTATAATGGAACCCCCATCTCGTTCACTGTTGACCCCCAGGCGGTCCCAATCAGATTAAAACCACGCAGGGTTCCATTTGCTATTAGACCAAAACTAGACGCCGAATTGGATAAACTACTAAAACAAGGGGTCATTGAGCCAACAGATTTCGCCAAGTGGGAGACGCCCATTGTCACACCCCTTAAAAAAGATGGTAGCCTGAGAATTTGCTCGGACTACAAGACAACAATCAATAAATATCTACAAGTTAGCGCCTACCCTGTGCCCGTCATTCAGCACTTATTGCACACATTCGAGCCGGGCAGCATTTTTGCTAAATTGGACATGTCTCAAGCGTATCAGCAGTTCCCTGTTGATAATCAAACAGCGGAACTTCAGACCATCGTTACTCACAGGGGTGCATTCCGATGTAAGCGTCTCCAATTTGGCGTAAGTGTTGCTCCGGGTATTTTTCAATCCCTCATGGAGCGGATTTTACAGGGCCTCCCTGGTGTAGTACCCTACTTCGACGACATCTTGGTCTCGGCCAGGGACAGACCCCAACTCTTCCAGAGAGTACGAGCAGTGTTAGAGAGGTTCAGACAGCATGGCCTCAAGTTAAAAAAAGAAAAATGCGCCATTGCCACTAGACAGGTGGACTTTCTGGGTTATAAAATTGACGCCTCTGGCATTCATCCCCTGGAGTCCAAAGTCAGGGCAATCCACGAAGCTCCCACGCCCACTTCCAAAATGGAGCTACAAGCTTTCCTAGGGCTGCTGAACTTTTATGCATCCTTCTTACCCCATAAAGCCTCAGTAGCCGAACCCCTCCACAGATTACTAGACAAAAAGTCACCGTGGCACTGGGGGCACAAAGAGGACCAGGCGTTTAACGCCGTCAAATCACTACTTACGTCAGAGGCGGTGCTCATCCAATTCGACCCCAACCTTCCTCTAGTACTGGCAGCAGATGCATCACCATTTGGAATTGGGGCGGTCCTTAGTCATAGACTTCCCAATGGCACCGAGGCCCCCATCGCCTTTTTCTCCAGGACACTCTCGACCATGGAGCGAAATTACAGTCAAATAGAAAAGGAAGCCCTAGCAACTGTTGCAGCCGTGAAAAAGTTTCACGAATTCCTTTTTGGACACTTTTTCGAACTGGTCACCGACCATAAGCCCCTCCTGGGCCTACTGGCCGGCGACAAACAGACACCCCAAGTCCTCTCCCCTAGGATGACTAGGTGGACACTTTTCCTAGCGGCCTACTCATACAAACTTACCCACCGCCCGGGCAAAACTCTTTCCCACGCCGATGCTCTCAGTCGCTGCCCCCTACCCGCGCCGGCTGAAGACCCAGCTCCTGTCAACGCCATTTTCGAAATCACCCAGTTGGACCTGCCCATCAACGCCCTTGACATCGCCACTAAGACCAAGGCAGACCAAACGCTCGCCCAGGTGCTCGACTGGGTAAGGAGGGGGTGGCCGGGTGGCAACGTTGATAACAAATTCGCACCCTTCAAGACTCGCATGCAGGAGCTGTCCAGTTTGCAGGGTTGTCTACTGTGGGGCACTCGAGTGGTCATCCCGACCTCGCTGCGTACCCGAGTCCTGGAGGCGTTGCACGAGGTTCACCCTGGCATTGTGAGAATGAAGGCATTAGCACGCAGCTACGTGTGGTGGCCGGGCCTAGACGAGGACATTGTCAATTGGGTAAGTTCCTGCAGCATTTGCCAGGAATCCCGTCCTGCTCCCCCCATCGCCACCCCTACCAGATGGGAGAACGCCAGCGCCCCTTGGTCTAGAATACATATCGATCTGGCCGGCCCCGTGCATGGGAAGATGTTCCTAGTGGTCGTGGACGCTTATTCCAAGTGGATAGACGTGGCACAGCTATCCACGACCACCACATTAGCAATCACCAACGCGTTAACACACCTGTTTGTTACACATGGACTACCCGACTCCTTGGTCTCAGATAATGGCCCTCAGTTCGCATCCGTAGAATTCAGCCGTTTTGCAGCCAACCTAGGCATTCGCCACATTTTCACAGCCCCATTTCACCCGGCGAGTAATGGGTTGGCTGAACGGGCCGTCCGGACCACCAAAGAGGCCCTCACCAGGTTGGGCAAAGATGACTGGCACCACAAACTCGCACGGTTCCTGATGAGCCAGCACTCAACCCCCTGTGCAGTCACCAATAAGTCCCCAGCGGAACTTCTGATGGGCCGACGCCTGAGGACTGTATTGGATAGACTGCACCCACAATACTGCCCTGACTCTCCCCTCGCTTCTACTTCGGGGGTTAGACATTTTGTGTTACAGGAGCCAGTCTTCGCAAGAAATTTTGCTGGGGACCCACTTTGGATCCCAGGCGAGATCGTCGCTGTCACCGGGCCGAGATCATATAGGGTCAGACTGGAGGATGGTCGCGTCTGGAGGAGACACATAGACCAGCTTAGAAGGCGCCTCAGCACCCTTGCCAACAAGAATCCTGAGTCGCCAGCCATAGGGGGGCCGTCTCAGCCGCCTCCCAGCATCATCGCACCCAACGTCCAGTTTGCACCAGCAGTCGTTCCGGTCAACCCGAACTCGAGCAACAGCGCCCGAAGAATGGACCAGCCAGATCCAGCTCACGGGAGCTCGACCCCAGTAACCGACCCGGTGGTTTCCGAGGATGCCCAATCCGGAGAGAGCGTTATCGACACTATGCCAGATCAACCGTCACAGACTGATACCGAACTGGCAGACAATGTCCCCGAGCTGCGCCGTTCCGGGCACCAACACAAACCCCCCGTCTACCTCAAAGACTATGCATGTTCACATCTGGGGGGAAGGGGTGTTATGTCCTGAGGACTCAAGAAGTTCTCACTCAGGTCCACTCACTTATGTGGGCGTTCTTTCCCCCATTCCCATTGGTTGGCTCTCCCCAGCAGCCAGCTATAAAAGCAGGCTGCGGGGTCCAACCTCTTGCTGATTGCTGCGAGCCAGTTCCAGGCTTGGCAAGCACGGTCAGCCCTTTATTGTAAAATAAAGTATTGTTGCACTCATGCTCTGGTCCAGCCTCTCATTGCTCAAACTTAACAGCCTCATTATTTATTTTTAATATTTTACTCTCCCAAGAGTCACTTATATTGGGCAGCTTTACAAATCCAATATGTTAAATTAAATATGATATAGTACTTTGTCATTTCTTGCCGGTCTTTCTTTTTGGAAGGACATCACATAAACCACGCTGTGGTGAATCTTTGAAACATGGGGAGAAAAAAGACTTCTTTTAGCTTTTCTAATTACTTTATTGAAAATATATGTACATATCTACAATATATATGTGTGTCTCTCTCTCTCTGTGTGTGTATATATATATATATACCACACACACACACACACACACACACACACACACATATATATATATATATATTCTTAAGTTTTCGCGGGTACTTACATGTATGGTATTCAGCTTTGTTCGGGTATTTTCCCACATCATTATAGTTGTGCTTTTAAAGTTGTAGCAACGTTTCGGCAGAATCTCATCTGCCCTCATCAGGCTTCTGTATTGTGTTCGTCTGTGAGTCAGACTTTGCACTGGTACAAAGCCAAAAGCACCAGCCTGAGAATGGCGAGTGGGACCTCGCCAAAACATCGCCAAGATACTCTTAATCTTACACGGGAAAAGACCCGAACACACCTAGACCTACATCCCTATACCCGTGAAAATCTACGAAAATACACACACACACACACACACTCACACACACATACCCAAACGTGTGTATCTATCCATACATACATGTATAAATATATTTCCTGACAGTTAGACCAATTCATCAGTGGAACGACTTGCCTTTAGAAATTGTGGGGGCTCCGTCACTGGAGGTTTTTAAGAAGAGACTGGACAGTCATTTGTCCGAAATGGTCTCCTGCTTGAGCAAGGGGTGAGATTAGAAGACGGCCAAGGTCCCTTCCAATTCTGCCATTCTATTATGGACATGCACACTGTTAGTGTTTGGGGATAAACCCCTGAGCAGAGTGCACAGCAGCAGTCTAACCAGGCAGCCAAATGAGAGAGAGAGGCTGGGCCCAAGAGTATACACACACTAGAGACAAAAACACTGTTTGTGGTTTTAAATAGATATTTAATTCACACAGAGATTAAGAAGAGTCATTCAGTCCATATGTCAGTATCCAGTATATCCATCCAGTTACCTAGTCTATAAACAGTAAATACAATGTCTTTATCTGCTTGTAAATCTTCTTCTTCTGATAACTCTCTCTCAAAGACAATGCTGTCTCACCAAGTAAACACAGTCCTTTAGTTCAGTAGAGAGAAGTATCTTGCACAGTAGACATCTCATACAGGAGTAAAGCAGTAGGCAGACAGCAGACAGACCAGAGACCAGTAACACCAGGAACCAGGAATCAGACCAGGAGCTCCAGGGACTCGAAACCAGGATCAGAAACCAGGGACTCGAAACCAGGAACAGAAACCAGGTGCATCCAGAAGCCGGGTCTATTACGTTTCCCTTCCTACCTTTATTGCTGCCTGCAACCGCACCCACAATGACATTGCAGTTTCTTGTGCTTAAAGCTACAAAACACTTAAACCTAGGTTTTATATATTCATTCACCCAAACCAGTTGGTGTATCCATATACCCAACATACTCCCCTTTTGGGTGACATAAATATATAATGCCTTCACAATCTGAACCCATATTTTTTACAACTTTCTAGGTGCTTGATGGCACCTTGGGCTTTAGTAAAATTATCAGCTATATTGTCCTCCGACATACAGTACTCTAGCTGTATCAATTTACTATTTACAGATTGCCTTACATTCAGATACCTCAAATCTGTATGCTTGCTCCTAGTTTTTACTGAAATACTTGTAGCCATTTGAATTGCTGCCTGATTATCTTCATGTACAACTATAGGGTAATTTACAGTTATACCCATATCTTTCAACATTTGTTTATACATAATCAACTCAGTACATAGTAGTGATAAACAGGAGAATTCTGCCTCCATAGTAGACAAACTTATATGTTGTTGTCTAATTGACTTCCAACCAATTAATGTCTTACCCAGCATTATGGCTGTTCCTGAAGTCAACTTTCTTGTGTCTCTTTCTGATGCAAAACTAGCATCTGCATAAGCACTCAATATGAGATCACCCTCTGGTTCAAGATACAGTGCATGGTGTAATGTTCCTTTAAGATATCTTAATATTCTTTTCAATGCTATCCAGTGACATTGAAGCGGATCATTATTGTGTCGTGCCAGCTGATTAATACTAAAAACTATATCTGGCCTTGACCAATTGCTAATATATGATAAGCTACCAATCAAAGATTGATATATTGCCTTATCAAACTTGGGACTTTGAGTATCCATTTTACAAATATCCTGACTCATAGGAGTCTTTACAGGTTTACAAAGTTCCATTTTATAATCTATTAGCAATTTAGATATCTTATCTTCCTGAGATATCTTATAACCTTTCTGTGTTTTCACTATATTCAAACCTAGATATCTCTTTATCTCCCCCAATTGCTTGATTTTTATTTTCTTACCTAATGATGCTATAATTCTATTCGCTTCATCATTAGTCTCAGTAATCAAGGCAATGTCGTCAGTGAACAACAATAATAATGATATTTTTCCATTTGTCTCTCTTTTAAACAGACATGGGTCGGCTAAAACAGCTTTAAACCCTATATTGTTCAGTTCCTTTACAATATACTGGTTCCATTCATAGCCCGATTGTTTAAGACCATAGAGACTCTTCTTTAACAACCAACAATCATTATTATTATCACCTTTCAATCCACTAGGCTTTTTCATATATACAGTATGTCTTAGTGGAGCATGCAAGTAAGCAGTTTCCACATCTAAATGGTTAACTATATATTTCTTGCTTGCTGCCCACACTAAGGCTGCCCTTAAGGTTGCTGCTTTAAGACTAGGTGCAAATACTTCATCATAGTCATTTGCACTTTGTCTAAAACCTTGGGCTACTAATCTTGCCTTATGGATTATATTTCCATCCTTATCAGTTTTTATCTTAAAAATCCATTTGCAGCCAATGGGTTTTATATTTACAGGTAATCTCACATTTTCATATACCTTCATATCCTTCAAGGATTTCAATTCCTTATTCATTGCTGCATACCAATTATCTTTCTCTTTAGAAGGATACCTTTTAATCTCATCCACAGTAGATGGAACTCTATTTACCTGGCACACTGTGTTAGCCTGGTATCTATCAGGCGGTCTAGATACACGTGTAGTTCTTCTGGGAATTACAGGGCTTGTATGAGGACTTTCTTGAGTTACTACTTGGTCCTTTTCCTCATCTTGCTGAGCTATTTCTTCTATTTCTTCTTCTATGGCAGGGGTCAGGGAACTTTTTTACCTCTTACCCCCCAAAAAATGTATAAACGCAGACGTTACCCCTCCCGGCCTCTCCCCCTCCCCGGCCACCTCAGGCTGCTGACACATAATTTGGAGGTCGAGGCGGGAGGAGGTGCCCTCCCCCCCCCGCGGCTGGGAAGAAGGCGGGATAGCTCGCTCCAGGGAATGAAATGTCACCAGGCTTCCCGAGGGCTTCTGGGAATTTTCTCGGGGCCAAGGCGGCAGTTGCAGGTGCCTCTTCGCTTCCTGTGTGCCTGGCAGCGATGAGAGGCTTCGGGGAGGGAGCCGGGCTGGCTGGCTAGTTGGCAGGCAGGCAGGGCCTGCGGGCGAGGAAGCGGGAAGGGAGGATGATATTTGGGAGCCACGGTGACACAAACTGCACGCGAAAAGCGTGCGGTCATCGCAGCACGGGGAAAGCATCCCTTTTCCCAAAATGCTCTGCCCTATGCCAGAAGCTCGCCTTCCCTAAAAACGGGCGGCGCGGCTCTTGCAGAATCTAGCCTGGAGTCATTTCCGACCCAGGAAACAAGGGTGGGGTGGAGGGGATAAATTTGCCTCAAGGGTGTTTTAATAACTGCTGCTATGCCGATAGTTCCGCCATTGGCCAGCGCAACCTCCTCATTACCCCCAGATTTTCACTTTTACCCCATTTGGGGTAATTTACCCCTGTTCCCTGACCACTGTTCTATGGGCACTATCTCTTCCTGTACTTCTTTCTTTACTTTATTTTTAAAGTTACAGGGATACTTAATGGGATTTCTGTAGGATTCAATAACCACCTCTTTATTGTTATCCTGCTCTAACTTATCCCATCCTACGTGCTCTAGAAATTGGGCATTGGCACTACATAACACTCTAGATGTGCCTTTCTCCCAAAATCTATATGCCCTATGGTTAGCTTGGTAACCAACGAAGAAAAATTGTTTAGCTCTGTGTTGCCCTTTACGCCTGAGTTGTGTAGGAATATGCACCCATGCTGGTGCACCAAATGTGTGCAGGTAACTCAGATCAGGCTTCCTGCCATGCCACATGGTGAATGGTATTTCACCAGTAGTTGAGTTAACCACGTTGTTCAACAAGTGATTAGCACACATTGCAGCCTCCCCCCACAAAGAATCAGGTAATCCAGAATCAGTTAACATTGTTCTAACCATTGCCTGTAGTGTTTGGCCTCTTCTCTCTATAAATGCGTTGTGTTGTGGTCTGTATGGTGCAGATTTCCTGTGCTCTATACCAGCTGCCTTTAATCTATCCTGGAATTTGTTGTTAACAAATTCCGTACCATTATCTGTCACCAAGGTTATCAGTTGCCGTTTATTTTTTCTTTCTGCAAACTTTAACCAGTTGAAGAAATGTTGATATGTTTCAGTTTTGCTTTTCATTAAGTAGCAAAACCCATATCTAGAGTAATGGTCCATAATGCTCAGTATATATCGAGCACCCCCCATGCTGGGTTTCTTTGGACCTATAATGTCTGCAAATACTACTTCTAAAGGTTCTTTAGTTTTAAAACCATTTAGCCTATTTGCAGGCAATATTTTACTCTTATCTTCACAACAGACATTACAACGCAAATACTTATCACAGGGTTTCAGGCTTATTCCTTCAGATAACTCAACTGTACGTTTTAGCATTTTAAAATTTACATGCCCCAAACGCCTATGCAATAAATGGATACATTCATCATGAGGCTTGGTATTATTAAATACAGTTTGTGCCTCCCCTTTCTTACTATCATGTAAGACATACAATGCTCCATTTAAAGCTGCAGTTACCTTTTTGTTATCTCTTTCCAGTATGCACTTATTATTCTTAAATGTAACCACATATCCTAGTTTATCTAATTCTCTTACAGAAAGTAAGTTCATTTTTAACTGTGGTACATATAACATTTTTATGTTCTGGTTTAAACATGGACAATATGCAATACCTTCACCCTTGGCCTTGAGGTGCCAACCATTCGCGAGTGATATATGCTGAGAGCTTGTAGACATTTTTATAAACTTTGTCTTATCTCTCATAATGCAGTGGGATGCTCCACTGTCCACCACCCATATATCATTCTTCATATCACAGTTGCTGTATGTGGCTAGTTCAAAGGATTTCTTTGGCTTCTTTAAATTCTGGCGTTTTCCTTTTCTGCAGAATCTTGCCAAATGTCCTCTGCCTCCACAATTAAAACACTTTTTAATTGTGTATGCCGTCGAAGATAACTTCTCTTCCTCCGGGTGCTTTACCTTGCATAGCTGGTTTCTTTCAGGCTTTGAAGATAATTTCTCTTCATTAGGCTTACCTGCTCTCAGCTGGTCACATTCACTCCTTCTTCTGGCTTCTTCCAATAGCCTGCCAGTTATCTCAGTTACTGATAAACTGTCTTTAGGCCAGGGGTCAGGGAACTTTTTTACCTCTTACCCCCCAAAAAATGTATAAACGCAGACGTTACCCCTCCCGGCCTCTCCCCCTCCCCGGCCACCTCAGGCTGCTGACACATAATTTGGAGGTCGAGGCGGGAGGAGGTGCCCTCCCCCGCGGCTGGGAAGAAGGCGGGATAGCTCGCTCCAGGGAATGAAATGTCACCAGGCTTCCCGAGGGCTTCTGGGAATTTTCTCGGGGCCAAGGCGGCAGTTGCAGGTGCCTCTTCGCTTCCTGTGTGCCTGGCAGTGATGAGAGGCTTCGGGGAGGGAGCCGGGCTGGCTGGCTAGTTGGCAGGCAGGCAGGGCCTGCGGGCGAGGAAGCGGGAAGGGAGGATGATATTTGGGAGCCACGGTGACACAAACTGCACGCGAAAAGCGTGCGGTCATCGCAGCACGGGGGAAAGCATCCCTTTTCCCAAAATGCTCTGCCCTATGCCAGAAGCTCGCCTTCCCCTAAAAAACGGGCGGCGCGGCTCTTGCAGAATCTAGCCTGGAGTCATTTCCGACCCAGGAAACAAGGGTGGGGTGGAGGGGATAAATTTGCCTCAAGGGTGTTTTAATAACTGCTGCTATGCCGATAGTTCCGCCATTGGCCAGCGCAACCTCCTCATTACCCCCAGATTTTCACTTTTACCCCATTTGGGGTAATTTACCCCTGTTCCCTGACCACTGCTTTAGGCAATACCTCTAATGCAGTCACAAAATCATCATAGCTTCGATCCAAAGAAGACAGTATAATGTATACTTGTTGCAACTCATTAAATATAAGCTCTTTTTCTTGTAATTCTTGAAAAATGCTTTTTATACAGTTTAAATGAGTTAACATGTCTCCATTTTTCTCAAGATGTGTTCTAAACAGCTTCCGTGTAAGATTTATATGAGCTCCTACACTGTCTCGAACATAAACCTTCTTGAGATTCTCCCAGCAATTGGCAGCAC